>NC_089493.1:266758533-267058533 GCF_036850765.1 Saccopteryx bilineata | reverse complement strand
TTGTAAATGGAAGCCAAGTGATGCTAGTGACCACAGTGTTCCAACCCTGCAGGGAACAGACCCTGCCACGTGGAGCAGTCAGGGGTGGGCAAGGGAAGCGGGTAGGCTGCTCTCCCTGCTGACCAAGCACTCATCCACAGGCCTCCAAGCCAGGGGCCAGAGTCCCAATTTCCACCGCTCCCTGATGTGGAGGGGCCATTTACCCACCCGCATGCCGAGACACCACAGGGGAGACACAGGCACATTACAGCTCAGAAAGCTGTTCCGCTGGGGCTTCCTGACAGCTCCCAGCATACAGACGAGGAAAACTGAGGCACAGAAAGAACAAGTGACCTGCCCAAGGTCACCCAGCAAGCATAGGGCAATGCTGGGACTTGTACCCATGCCCTTCCTGAACACAATTTCACAACGCTTAAAGACCTGTTTGTGTTTGTCAGCATCAGGTGCGTTGCTATGGGAACAAGTTGCGTGGGCCCTGACAAGCATCTCAGGCAGATATAAATAAGCTCTTCCCTCTCCAGTCAGATGCAACATGTGGAGCACATGCCTGGCTGCAAGGCCCACAACAGACCCACAGTGGGGGGGGGGGGGGCTGGGGCTGGGGCTGCCTACGGCATGGGGGAGGGGAGGAAGCCACAGAAAGCTGTGTCAGCCAGGACAAAAAGAGAGGCTCCTGGGTCAAGGGAAACCCTGTACCCTGTCAGCTCTGTGTCCCACCAGGCGACTCAGGACCAAACCAGACCAGAGTACCCACAGAGGGAACCACCTCTCCACTAGCCACTGTGCCAAGGCAGAAAGAACCAGCAGCACAACTAACAGGCTGCCGGCCTCAGACAAGTCCCTTCCCTGTTCTAAGCCCCAGTTTCTCCTCTGTGACATGAATTAATACCTGCCTCCTAGGCTAACGGTAAGACTCAACCAGCGTAGGCAAAGCACCCAGCACGGGGGCTGACACCCAGGCGCAGGTGTTCCAAGTGTCCTTCTGCTGCTGCTGCTGCTGCTCTAAGCCTCACTTTCTTCATGTGAAACGAGAGTGGGGCTTCTGGACAGGATCTGTGAGCTCCGTGGACAGAATCTGGCTCAGAGACATGCTCCATGGGCCTGAGTAAGGGGTGGGGACATTGGGTCTTCTTCACGGTGCATGTCTTCCCAGGGGCATGGGGCATTCTCCTCGTGATAGGCTGCCCCAGCTGTGCAGGCAGAAACAGTGAACCCCATACAGCTGGGAGGAAACGTGGTGTCCCCATGTGCTCGGCGCCATGCCGGTGGTTTACTGGAATTATCTTATAAGTCCTCCCAACAGCTTGTAGAGATGGGGCTCATCACCTCACTTTACAGATAAGATGACTGAGGCCCACAGAGCTCAGTACGAGTCCAGGTGACAGAGCCTGTACGTGGAGAAGGCAGGGTTTGGACCTGTGCCTGCTGGTCTGGGCCTGTGCTCGCCCATGTTATCCTTAAGGAGGCTCAGAGGAAACATCCTCCCGGGACCGGGGCAGGGGAGTGCGTACCTCCTCTCCTCCTCCAGCTGGTTGGACAGGTCCACCTTCTCCTTCCGCACACTCTCCACCAGCAGCCGGGCCCGCTGCAGCTTCTCCTCTGCTTCTGCAACATACTGGGACCCAAGCCAGGGCCAGAACAGGGTCAGCCTCCTTCTCCGAACCAGGCGCCAGGTAGAGGAGGGGTGGGAGGGAGCCAGGGTGGTACAAGGAGTCAGGCCTGGAACCTGTCACCCCTACTCCCCTGCCAGCCCTAGGTGGGCACGGACCATAGGCCTGACATGAAGAGGTGGGCCCAGCTGAGTGTGCCTCACCCAGAGGGAACCTCAAGTCCACCTGCCCCATACCTACTAGCACCCCAATATCTGCCACCTCCCCTAACCCCCAAGGGCCTAAAGTACATTGTCTTGTGAAGGTCTCTGTCATGGCACACATGTGAGACTGGCCTTATTAATTTCAGCACCCAAGGGTAGAGGTGAGCTGGCCCCAAATGGGGACAAAGGCCCAGGAGGGGGACTCTCATGCAGGTGACAAACATCAAGGAAAAGTCAACATGTGACAGCAGATGACTCAAGGGTACAGGAGAGGGCTGATTTCCCTGAAACCCAACCCATGAATCTGCTCGAAAGCACAGTCTGAAATGTGGACAGCTGTATACAAAAAAAAAAAAGTGTACATGAGTATTATTTAGAAAAAGTGAGACATTGGAAATAACTTCAACAATAGCAGGGGACCAGTCACATCAGCAAGGTCACAGCTGTTCAAATGGAGAAGAATTTTCCATGACCTGGAAAATGCTCAGAGTAAGGAAGGAGGAAAAAGCAAGAGACAGTTTATATTCAGGTTCTTATAAGTATGTGTATCTACCCACTGGAAGGACATTTGTCAGGCGAGGAGTATTCTCTGCATAACCAAGTTCTCCACTCTGAGCATGAGTGACCTACAAGCCTGGCCTGAGGGAGCTGTTGGTGCCCTCTGAGTGCCCAATGCCCCGCCTGGCCACCCACCTGCTCATGCTGCGCCTTCAGCAGGGCGATCTCCTTCTCCACCTCGCAGATGTGGCTCGTGGCCTTGGCCACCTCAGCCCGCTCCAGGTCCCGTTCAGCCAGCAACTGCTCAATGTGCTGCTGCTTCTCCTTCAGCGCCTCTTGCAAGGCAGTTGTGCCTGAGATCTTGCGGGCGTAGCGTGAAGAGGTCTCCGTGAGCTGCAGGAAGGCAGGGGTGCGAGCAGGACTCAGGGGTCAGCAGCACCGTCCAGATAACCCACAGCTCCCCAGCAGGTGGGCGGCCCGAGTGCCTGGACGTCAAAGGTCCTGCTCCTCTCCCTGCTAGTGCCTCTGCCTACTTATGCAGGGGGAAGCTTATTATTCCAGATTCGGTCTACTCCCCCCTCCCGGGAGAGTCACAGCTGGGGCTCTGCCTCACCTGGGCCACCTTCCGCAGGGCCTGGAGGAACCTCCCATCCTCGACTGAGCTTGGATAGAAGGCTCTGCCCAGAATAGCCGTGTCTTTCCCCTCGCCCAGGGAGGCTGTGGCAACCCTTTTGAACCCCTGCCCTGCACCTGCATGACCTGCCCTGCAGTGAGTGGTATGACATTCCTTAACTCCCAGGGAAGGGCTTAGGCTACTGATAAAACAGTAATATAAAAATAACAATAATGTAAATGGATCAATTTCCCTTGTTAAAAGATACACACGCATCTTTGTTCAAAATCTCCAAACGGAGGATGCCTGGAGCTAGTGCAAGTCAAGGGCAGATTGGGACACCTGAATCCCTTTGTCCTCAAACCCCAGACCCACACCAGGGAACCCCTCCTCAGCCCCACCCTCACCAGGCCACTGCGGCTGGGCCGGCCCCCCACAGAGGAAGCCACAGAGCTGACAGAGCTGATGGAGGAACTGCTGGGACTGTGGGTCAGCGCCGAGACCCCCATGGCCATCCGCTTGGTCTTCTTGGCCTTGGCTGGGCTGGTGGACGGGAAGCCGATGCGGATCACCTTGTGGATGGGCGCGAAGAGCCCAAACTTGGGTGGGCACTGAAAGTACCTGGGGAAACAAGAGAGACCCGCGCTGTTGTCATGGCTGCGTAGCCGAGTCTTGCCTGCCTCCCCCACCTCTTTAGAGCCCAGCAAAGAGGCTCATCCTTGGGGCCCAATCACCCTTATCCCAAGACCCAATAGATGGGACTCCCAGAAAGGGAACAGAGGTAGGTAGGGCCTGAGATTCTCTGCAGCTGTGAAAAGCTGTTAGGCATATTTATTGAGGGTGGGGGGTTGGGGAATAACAATTACTGAGCATAAGCTCTGTCCTAGTCCCTTTTCACGACTGCTTATTTCAAGCCCCTAACCGCTCTATTGTTACCTACATTTCACAGATGAGGAGACTTAGGCTCAGAGAGGGTAAGTAACTTGCCCACAGTCACACAAATGGTCAAGTGGCAAAGCTGGGACTGGACCCCCTAGTCTGCTGGCCTCTAAAGCTGACTGTGCTTGGCTCCCACACACCATTCCAGAGGCCAACGGCCACATCTGTAGCCCCACTCTCATGACTGCCCTTGGACCACCTCAGACACAGGAACCCCACCAGCTCTCTGCATGGAGCTCTCTACACAGAGAAGCAAAAGCCTGAGAGAGACACCGTGTAGGGGTGATGGGGGCTGCTGCCCAGCCTGCCCCTGCATTCAGAAAGCAAGAGTAAGTTGGCCCTGGCCCGATGGCTCAGTAGTAGAGCATCGACTGGGCGTATGGACGTCTCAGGTTCGATTCCCGGTCAAGGCACACAGGAGAAGTGACCATCTGCTTCTCCACCTTTCTCTATCTCTCTTCCCCTCCTGCAGCCATGGCTTGATCAGAGCAAGTTGGCCCCAGGCACTGAGGATGGCTCCATGGCCTCACCTCAAACACTAAAATAGTTTGGTTGCTGAGCAACAGAACAATGGCCCCAGATGGGCAGAGCCCCCTGGTAGGGGGCTCCCCAGGTGGATCCCAGTCGGGTTGTATGCGGGAGTTTGTTACTCTGCCTCCCTGCTTCTCACTTAAGAAAAAACAAACAAACAAAAAGAGTAAGTTGAGAGAAACATCTGTCTTGAAGACAGGAAGGCAGTGTTGCTATAGAAACTCTGAGTGGTCTTCTCTTGAAATCTCTCTTGTCAAGGATTCTACATAGGATCAGTTTCTGACTCACCTTGAAATGGCCACCCCATTCCTCCTCTGTCCACATTAAGATATTTGCTTGGACTGTCCCCTCAACCTAGCATAACTTCCTTCTCAGAGTGGTCACAGCTTCATCTGGGCCACACGATCTGACCCAGAGACAACCAACGCAGGAACCCAGCCCACCTCGCCTGAGCCGCACATCCCTGACACTTCTCACCCCTCGTGTCACCACACCCAGTACACAACCAGCCCAGACACAGCCTCAGACCCTCCTGACCCCACATTCCTGGCAGTCAACTCCCTTTATTTTTTTATTTTTTTGCATTTTTCTGAAGCTGGAAACAGGGAGAGACAGTCAGACAGACTCCCGCATGCGCCCAACCGGGATCCACTCGGCACGCCCACCATGGGGCGCCGCTCTGCCCACCAGGGGGCGATGCTCTGCCCCTCCTAGGCGTCGCCATGTTGCGACCAGAGCCACTCTAGCGCCTGGGGCAGAGGCCAAGGAGCCATCCCCAGCGCCCAGGCCATCTTTGCTCCAATGGAGCCTTGGCTGCGGGAGGGGAAGAGAGAGACAGAGAGGAAGGAGGGGGGGATGGAGAAGCAAATGGGCGCTTCTCCTGTGTGCCCTGGCCGGGAATCGAACCCGGGTCCTCCGCACGCTAGGCCGACGCTCTACCTCTGAGCCAACCGGCCAGGGCCTAGTCAACTCCCTTTAATCAGAGATGATGTGGAACGTGAAACCAGTTGTGACCCTACCGCCCTTGGCTGTAGAGCACAGCTCACTCTCTGATTTCCTGTGTCACCCACAGAAATCCCCGTAAGGCAGGCAGCACCACCTCTCCTAGCGTTTGCCCCTGACTCTGTGTGACCTTGAGCAACGACCTCTTTGGCGTCCGTTCTCCCATCTGTACAATGGGAGTGACATTCCCACGCCAGCCCCATGCGCTGCTGTGACAGAAGGATGGAGGCAGCATCTATATACTGTGGGGTCTGGCACAGCCGCCCACACTCAGCTGGCTCTCTCCGATGCCCCGTGCCTGCCCCCAGCGCCCACCGCAGGCGGGGACAAGCCCCTGCCGCACTCCCAGGGAAAGCCCACCATACCTGGTGCCCGCCACCGCCCCGTCGTTCTTGCCCAGGGGCTCGTCCAGCTCCACGCCACACCACTCGCCCTTGGCGAAGTCCGTCTCCCCCACGTACCGCACCACGCCAGTCTTCGTCCCGCCGACCTGTGGGCACACGGAGAGACTCAGGTCTAGAGGATGCAGTGGGCACAGGCAGAGATAGTGCAAGGACTCAGGTGCCAGGCTCGTCCCATCCCTCCCTCCCAGTTTGCAGGAGAGAGGGGAGCCTGGGTGAGGAGGGGGAGAGGCCTAAGGACAGCTGGGGGGGGGGGATACAGGTGTAACCAGTATTCCCAGGGCTGTCCCATGCAGGAGCTTTGGCGACAGCCAGACCTGCATTCACTCTGCCGTATGAGCTGGGCAAGTGGCCAACCCTCTCTGAGCTTCAGCATCTTCATCCGTAGAAAGGGCATTTGTAGGGATTAAGTGCTGTTGTGCACTATCTGACCCATTCTGGGGTCTCACTCAATTTTATCCTTAGAAATGGTTTAAATGTGGTTGCCAGGGGCTGGCGGGAAGAGGGAAATGAAGAGTTATAGTTTAATGGGAACAGAGTTTCAGTTTTACACAATGAGAAAGATCTGGAGATCTGTTGCCCGGCAGTGTGAATGTACTTAACACGACTGATTGTACAATAAAAGTTAAGGTAAATTTTATGTTATATAGTACATATTTTAGCAGTTAAAAAAAACTCACATAACAGGCTAATAAGTGTGAATATCACTGTAAAAATAGTTAAATATTTTAAAAATCAAAGTTATTTATACATAGTCAACTACTTCCAAAGCCTTATTAAGCCTTAGATATTTCTCCACCTCTCCCCATTAGCCAAAAGTTAAAACTCTTTCAGCTGGATTTTGTTGGTATTTTATTTTCATTATTCCTAAATAACATGCTTATATTGCTACTTCTTGCCTTTTTTTTTTTTTCCCAAATATTTTTTCTGAAGCTGGAAACGGGGAGAGACAGTCAGACAGACTCCCACATGCGCCCGACTGGGATCCACCCGGCACGCCCACCAGGGGCGATGCTCTGCCCACCAGGGGGCGATGCTCTGCCCCTTCGGGGCATCACTCTGCGGCAACCAGAGCCACTCTAGCGCCTGGGGCAGAGGCCAAGGAGCCATCCCCAGTGCCCGGGCTATCTTTGCTCCAATGGAGCCTTGGCTGCAGGAGGGGAAGAGAGAGACAGAGAGGAAGGGGGGGGTGGAGAAGCAAATGGGCTCTTCTCCTATGTGCCCTGGCCGGGAATCGAACCCAGGTCCCCCGCACGCCAGGCCGACGCTCTACCGCTGAGCCAACCGGCCAGGGCACTTCTTGCCTTTTCAATTTGGGGTGCCATTTATCGACTTCCCACCAAGGAAGGGGAGGAGCTAGTCCCCCCCCCCCCACTCCACACTTACCTCCGGGCTTGCCGCCCGTCCCCACGTGGTGATGTCTTGATTATGATCCGATCTGGGTTTACAGTGCTAGGACTAAGTACACACTACTCACAGGGAGACTGCAGTGACCTTTCCTTCCTGCACAATTTTTACCCTACAGATAATTACTGTCTTTTACGATTGTTTGTTTGCCTAGTTTTTATGGACTTAACACTACTTCAACCCCAGACTCCTTCAATAACCGAACTCTCCCGCCAAGATGTTCAGAGGCTCTGGGAAATCCATCGAGCTCTTTCTGAGGAACACCTTCCTGTAGCCATGAGACCCGCTGCAGGCGGACTGGTTCCCGGCCCCTCAGCTGCGAGGCCGCCAAACTGGGGGTCTCTCACCACCATCACTCTAAGAAGCCTTTTCACCTCTCTCCTGGGTTGGATCCCGTTTCCTGCTTTCTGTGTCTCCCATTTTTCCTGGTTTACTCACTTATTTTGATAGTGCACATCCTCCCATAGCTTTCTAAGAAAAAGTACATAAGGAAATAAAATTTTGAGCCTTTGCAGATCTGAAAATATTTGTTCTATACTCCTTTTTTTTTTTAATTGAGGTAAAATTCACCATTTTATAGAGTACAGTTCAGTGGTTTTCAGTACATTCACAACCATCATGCCTACTTCATTCCAGAATACTTTTATCACCCCCCAAAAGAAACTGCATACCCAAGAGCAGTGACTGCTCGCCTCTCCCCAGCTCCTGTCTTCACTAATCCACTTTCTCTCTTTATAGATTTGCTTATCCGGGATGTTTCCTACAAGTAGAATCATACAATCGGTGGCTGCTGTGTCTGACTCCTTTCATTTAGCACCTACCTTTATCAGTATCATAACTTCATTCATGTTTATGGCCAAGTAATACCCTATTAAATGGATTATACCACCTTCTGTTTATCCATTCATCCACCGAGGGACATCTGGGCTGTTTCCGCTGCGGTTATTATGAATAACGCTGCTATGAACATTCATGTGCAAGTTGTTGCGTGAGCACCTGCTTTCAATTCTCCTGCTGCCCTCACTCATGAGCGACAGTTTGACCGGGTCTGTGCCTTCAGAATTTTGGAGGCTCCCTCAGTGTGTCTAAGCAACTAGTGTTGCTGTTGAGAAGTTCAAAGCCATTCTGAGTCCTGACCCTTTACACGAGCCGTGTTCCCACCCTGGAAACCTGCAGGGCTCTGTCGCAGGGCTGTGCAGCGGCACGAGGTGCGTTGGTGTGGGCCTCTTCCCCTCCCTTTCCCTGGGCTCCCACGGTCCTTTCAACTAAAACTCTTGTCAGTCCTGAGGGTTTTCTTGGGATGCTTGACTTCCCTCCTTCTTTCCCTGCTTTCTGCAACCACTGTCACTGGAAGTTGGATCTAGTGGATAGGTTCTCAGATGGTTTGATTCTTCTCTCCTGTTCTGCACATTTTTCACTCTACTCACTAGGCGATTTCCTTAAATTTATCTTCTGATACTTCTGAGGAGATTCTTATATCTGCAATCATATTTTTCACTTCCCAGAGCTCTTTTGCTCATTGAATATTCATATTCATATTGCTATATTCAGTGGCATTCCGTTAGAATGCAATGGCTGTATTGTTTCTCTTGCTTTGCACGGGACCGTCTGTTTTCCCCAGAGAAGCTTCTCGTGCTCTCTGCATGGAGGGCAGAGGCTTAGCCTTGAGCGTCCCAGGTGCCAAGGGAGGGAGAGGCTGGTGGGGGAAGGGGCTCAGCCTTCAGGACAGAAAGTCATTTAATCCTCCTTCTCCAGGCCAACCGGCCTGGGATTCCACCATCTAAAGACTCTCTCTGACCCTCTCTCAGGAGATGAAGTGTCCATCACTGGCCAGAGGGGAGGAGGGAGAGATGGGGATGGGGAGGCTAATGATTTTTTCACTGATTCTCCTTTTTGGTCCCAACATCAGCCCCATGTCCAGATGCTGACCTGCGGCTGCCTCCTGAGTCGCTGGGGTTTTTGAAGGAAACACGGGTTCCATTCTGCTGCCTGTGGACCCGGCAGCGCTGGCTTTTTTGTTATTGCTGCCAGCCCCTCTCCTGTTCTCTCTGTCCACGAGCATTCAATACCTTTTTTTAAAAAATGCTTTCACTGTCGCCTGACCAGGTGGTGGCGCAGTGGATAGAGCGTCAGACTAGGATGCAGAGGACCCAGGTTCGAGACCCCGAGGTCACCAGCTTGAGCACGGGCTCATCTGGTTTGAGTAAAAGCCCACCAGCTTGAACCCAACGTCGCTGGCTCCAGCAAGGGGTTACTCGGTCTGCTGAAGGCCCGCAGTCAAGGCACATATGAGAAAGCAATCAATGAACAACTAAGGTGTTGCAACGCGCAATGAAAAACTAATGATTGATGCTTCTCATCTCTCTCCGTTCCTGTCTGTCTGTCCCTATCTATCCCTCTATCTGACTCTCTCTCTGTCTCTGTAAAAAAAAAAATGCTTTCACTGTCTTTCTAGTGCAAGTTCAGGAGAAAGTGAGAAGAAATTTGTGTTTATCTACTATGTTTATTGGAACCTAAGTACGACTTGCTAAATGTTACTTTCTCTGCCACCCCTAAGGATGCCTCAGGTGTGACTAAAGGCAACCAGCTCCCTAATTAAAACTCACTCTACTCCCACCACTTCTTAGGGACAGACCTTATGCCAGGCAGTGAAGACACGGATTTGAAACCTCACAGCTCTGTAAGGGGGGCAGAGCACCCTGTTTCTGAATGAAGTCACTGAGGTTCAGAGCAGTCAGCGAGTAGACGAGCCCCCTGGCAGAACCAGGCTGCCTCCTCCACCCCAGCTGGGCTCAAGTGCCAGGCCCTGCCCCTCGGGTGGGAGTGTCTGTCTAGAGCACTGACAGCCCTCCACCAGCCCCAGGGAGGGGCTGCAACCTCGGTCCTCTGCGGCCTCGGGCGCCGAAGCCTTCTCAGTCCCTCCCTGTCCGCAGCAGGATGAAACCAGGCAGGCATCCTCTCAGAGATGGGAGCAAAGCAGAGAAAGTGGGCAGTCGTGCCCAGGGCAGCACACCCTCGGGAAAGTTCACCTTCCCGAAGCCAGTGATGCCACAGTGACTACCTCACTGGGACACCACCCCACGTGCGCCAGGCCTGTCCTCCAGAGTGACGAGACCTGCTTGTTCTCTGTATTTATTATTTTTATTATATTTACATTTTAACTTAAAAGTACTTTATTTTTTAGAGCAGGTTTAGGTTTACAGAAAATTTAAACAGAAATACAGTTCTCATATATCCCCTCATATCCCTCCCCTGTAGACTCACTCCCCTTTATTTATTTATTTACTTACTTACTTATTTTTGCGAGAGAGACAGAGTGGGACAGAGAGGGACAGACAGACAGGAAGAGAGAGAGAGATGAGAAGCATTAATTCTTCATTGTGGCACCTTAGTTGTTCATTGATTGCTTTCTCATATGTGCCTTGACTGGGGGGTACAGCAGACCAAGTGACTCCTTGCTCTAGCCAGCGACCTTAGGCTCAAGCCAGTAACCTTTGGGCTCAAGCCAATGACCATGGGGTCATGTCTATGATCCCACACTCAAGAAAGAGACCCCATGCTCAAGCTGGATGAGCTTGTACTCAAGCCAGCAACCTCAGTGTTTCGAACCTGGGTCTTCTGTGTCCCAGACTGATGCTCTACCCACTGCGCCACCGCCTGGTCAGGCAAGACTCCCCCCTTATTACCACCTTGCATTAGTGTGGTGCGTGGCTACAATGATGAGCTAATATGGATATGTTATTATTAACTAAAGCCCATAGTTTATTTATGTTACAGTTCACACTGGGTTTTGACAAATGTACCCACCACTATAGAATCATACAGGATCGTTTTATTGCTATAAACATCCTGGGCTCTGCCTACTCTCACCTCTCTCTCCCCTCCTACCACTTCATCTTTTTACTGTCCAAACTTTTACCTTTTCCAGAATGTCATATAGTTGGAATCACACAGTCTATAGCCTTTTTTTTTAAACATTTTTTTATTTTTTATTATTTTTATTCATGTTAGAAAGGAGAGAGAGAGGGAGAGAGAGAGAGGAGAGAGAGAGAGAGAAGGGGGGAGGAGCAGGAAGCATCAACTCTCATACGTGCCTTGACCAGGCAAGCCCAGGGTTTCGAACCGGCGACCTCAGCATTTCCAGGTCGACGCTTTATCCACTGTGCCACCACAGGTCCAGTCTATAGCCTTTTAAGATTGGCTTCTGTCACTCAGTCATATGCATTTACGGTTCCTCCAATCATTTCGTGGCTTGACAGTGCACTTCTTTTTAGCACTGAATAACATTCCATTGTCTGGATGTACCAAGGTTTATTTACCCATTTACCTACTGAAGGATGTCTTGGTTACTTCCTAGTTTTAGCAATTATGGCTACAGCTATAATTTATGAAACTGTTACAAATATTAGCATGCAGGTTTTAGTGTAAGATATGTTTTACTTTATTTATTTATTTATTTATTTATTTATTTATTTATTTAAGTGAGAGGCGGGGAGGCAGAGAGACAGACTCCTGCATGTGCCCTGACCAAGATCCACCTGGCAAGCCCTCTATGGAGCAATGCTCCACCCATTTGGGGCTGTAGCTCCACTGGTTGGCAACTGAGCTATTTTAGCACTTGAGGCGAGGCCATGGAGCCATCCTCAGCACCCAGGGCCAACATGCTCGAACCATTCGAGTCATGGCTACAGGAGGGACAGAGAAAGAGAGAGGGGGGTGGAGAAGCAGATAAGTTGTTTTTCCTGTGTGCCCTAACCAAGAATTGAACCCGGAACTTCCACATGCTAGGCCAACACTCTACTGCTGAGCCAACTAGCCAGGGCCAATTTTAAACTCACCTGAATAAATACCAAGGAGCACAACTGTGGAATGCTATGGTAAGAATATGCTTACTTTTGTTAGAAACTGCCAAACTGTCTTCCAAAGTGGCTGTTCCATTTTACATTCCCCCAAGCAATGCAGGAGAGTTCCCGTTGTTCCACTAAGGGAGAGCCCCCCCCTTGCGCTCACCCCCACTGTATGCCTGGCCCCAATTTCCTGAAGGATGAGCCCTGCCCCCTCCTTTTCCACCACCTGAAGGTCACCTGTGGGCTTGGAGTCCCCCTGGCTTGGGAACTAGATCCCGGGTGCCACAGAACAATGGCAGTAAGCAAGCTGAATTAATGTGTCTCCAGGGACTTTCCTCAGAGGAAGTCAAAACAGGTAACTCACTTAAAATAGCCACATGTGCCTCAGATGAGAGTCTCACCCACAGTGAGAGAACAGGCCCTCAGAGCTGCCCAGCTCTGTCATTAGGAGGCTGGACCAGAACTGCTGGGAGGGTACAGTGAGGGGTTCATGTCCGAGGCCTGGAGCAGCCCCTGCTGCGGAGCTGTAGGAGGGGCAGGGGACCTGGCAGGAAGGAGGGTGGCCAAGAGAGAACGGCAGGTGGCCAGCGGCACTGGGCCACACTCAGGGAGATGAGGGAACTGAGGCAGGCACCTCCCCTCAGTGACCTTCTTTGACGATGTCCACTGTCGCTGACCTGATGAACAGCTAGCTTCATGCGGCGCCTTGCTCACTTTCAGGCTCGGTAGTAGGCACTGGGGCACAGCCATGGGAATGAAACAGACAAGACCGCTCCTCTAGGAGCTCCCGGGTAGGGCGGGACACAGACAGCGAAGGAGGTGAATAACGCTGTTATTCCCGGTAGATGCTAAGGGTCATGTGGAGTAATATGGGAGGCCTCTGTCTCCGAGGAGTGGCAGTGGCACAGAGACCTAATGGAAATGGGACAGCAGGCATGGGAAGCCAGGGGGACAGTGTCCCGGGGAGAGGAATCGGACTGGCACTCTGGAGGAAAGGAAAGAAGGCCAGCATGGCAGGAGCACAGCAGCCGGGATGGTGGGAGAGAAGTCAGACGATAAAGGGGCCGGGCAGGCAGATCACAAGGGCCCGGGGGCCACGGGAAGGTGGTTGATTTTATCCCAAGTGAGACAGGAGGAGCCTCTGGGGAGTGGGGACCTGACTGGGGGCAGGGAAACCGAGGAGCAGGCAGCTCCGTTATCCAAGAGGGAGCAGCTGCTAGTGGTGGTGGCGGAACTGAGACAGACTTCGGTATATGTTAGCGGTAGCACCAGAGGCTTGCTTATGAATCACATGGTGGGGAGCAAGGGAAAACAGATGCGAGGTGCACTCCCAAGTTCCGGGCCAGGTCAGCAGGAGACACAGTGCTATTTACGGAGATGGGAAGGATGCAGAATAGGTTAGGGGTTGGGGGTGGGGTGAGGGGTGATGATCAACTAACTGAGTTCTGTTTTGGACATATGTTATAGGTTGAATTATATCCCCCTCAAAAGGTATGTTGAAGTCTTGACCTCAGTACCTGCAAATGTGACCTTATTTGGAAATAGGGTCTTTTAGATGTGATTACAATGAGGTCATTAGGGGGGGTCCTAATCCAGCATGACTGGAGGCCTTATAAAAAGAGAAGAGACACAGTAATGTACAGGTACGCAGAGGGGAGAAGGCTATGGGAAGGCCGAGGCAGAGACTGCAGGGAGGCGGCTGCAAGCCCAGGAGTGCCGGTGACACCAGAACCTAAGCGGAAGGCACACACTGGATTTTTCTCTGATCCTTCGGAGAGAGCGTGGCCCTCTGACCTCCAGAGCTGTGAGAGAACACATCTGTTGTTGTAAGCTGCCCAGTTTGTGGTACCAGTTAGAGGTCCACAGGAAACTGATACACATTAAGTGAGATGTTAAGAGCTTGACACATGAGACAGGAGCTCAGGAGACAGGCCAGGGCGAGACAGCCAACCCGGGGCAGAGTGATGCTCACATACACCGTGTTTGTTCTAAGTGACAGGCCGAGATGGTTCCATCAGAGGAGAGAGCACAGGGACAGGCAAGCTGAGGTCAGAGGTCAGAGCTCTGACCTGCCCCTGGGAAGAGGAACGGCAGGGAGTGGCAGCCAGGGAGGGTGGTGGTGGTGGGGAGACAAGGGAGTGTGTGAAATTCTAGGAGTTAAGAAAAGAAAGTTTCTGGAAGGTGTCAGGGAGAGACTGACGGTGGCCAATTCTGCTGAAGGGTGAAATAAAGCGAGGACCGAGAACTGACTGTTGTATCTGCGATGTGAAGGTCCCCAGTGGCCTTTGGGAGGGGCATCCCTGAAGTGGAGGTGTAGACCATGGCCGCAGACAGGACCTCCCAGGGGTTCAGCCAAAAGAAGGACAAAAAAATGGGCAACAGCTGGAGGGAGACATGGGGAGTGTTTTGTTTTTAAGAGAAGCTGGAGCAAGTGAGAGAAAAGACTGGAAAGGGGACACATGCAGTGGAGAAAGGGGACTATGGGCGGAGCCAGCCCAACTCGAGAGCTGCGGTGGGGACCCTGCATGGAGCTAGGTGGGGGGAGGAAAGTGTGCAGGTGCTGGCAGCTGTGGGGGTGGGCGATGGCTCTGTTCTTGCCAGGAAACACAGAATCATCATCAGCTAGAATGGGGTGGGGGGAGGCAGATATTGGGAAGTATTTTGGAGAAAGATACGAATATAACAGAAGAGGAAACTGAGGCTCAGAGAGGCTCAGCAGAAGGTAGGAATGGCCAAGCTGACCCCCCAAATGAGGCCTGTGGGACTTGGTTCAGTCCCCTCCCCAGCCTAGCACACGGGGGGGGGGGGGATCGGCTGACCCAGGCACATGTGTACTTTACAAGAAGGCGGGGAGGGACCAGACAGAGGTTACCACATAGACTCATGCTCGAATTGCACAGCTGTGACCCTGGGTGAAAGGGAGACATCTAGACCCTCTCAGTCTGGGTTGGACCTGCCCTCCCAGGTCTCGCCTCTGCTCCTCTAGGGAGGAAAGGAGAGGAGGACTAAAGCAGAGCCCTTGCCTCATGCCCAGGGCCCTGGCCATGCAGTGAGAAGTCCGGCGACAGAGAGGGGAAACCAGAGGAAGAACTAGTCCTCCCCGAGCCCCCACCCCCTCGGCAGAAATGAGGCTCCTCTGCCTCTTCACCCCTCTCCCCTCACAACAGATGCCGATTCCCTCTCCCATCAGGAGGGTCCTGGGCCCCTCCTCCCACCCCACCCAGCGAGAGCTAGGTCTCAGCCCAGCTTCACAGTGCGCGCCTCTCAGCTAAGAAGGCTCGGGGCTGAAGAAACGGGATCCAGGGCAGAGGAAGAACACCAGCACTTCCCTAGGGCCCGCGATGTATCAGGATGCTTCCTTAGCAGGTTCTTACAAACCCAGCAAGGCAGGAACGCAGCCCGATTGTAGATGAAGAACTGAGGCTCAGTCCCTTGCCCTGGGTCACAGTGCTGTAAGGGGCAGAGCTGAGCTCACATCAAGGCTTGTACTTCCCTTATGCTTACCTTCACCACTTTGCACCTAGAGCACCCCTGCTGGGAGTGTGACCCAGGGCTTGTGGGGGCAGGACTGGCAGAGAGAGAACCTCATTCCTCAGGACACTGTCCCCATACCTAACCAGGCCAGATGCCAAGGGGGCGCCTGGAGGGACACAGCCCTGTGGAGAACCTACCCGCCCAATGGGGAAGGGTCGGCTGGTCAGACTGCCTGGTGGGCTGGTGCACCGGGTTACCTGCAAGGCTCGGCCAGCCATGGCTGTGAGCTCTGAGCTGTGCTGGGAGAGGGGCCCGCAGTGCAGGTGGTTCTCTGGAAAGGTCCCTTGGTCCCCCCTTCCCAGGATTCCTCTGTGGCCAGTACGTGAAGGGATGTGAAGGGACAGACACTTCACCTACATGGAGGGGCTCCACGCAGATCCTGCATCATGGCAGGCCTTGCTGCCCTGCTTCGAACCCCTTGGCATTGGCCTTTGTGGCAGGACCCCTCTCACCTGAGATGACACCCTTCCTGGGGCAGTAACACCCAGTGACAGAGTAAGGTAGGCAGTAAGTCCGGACACCCTGGCTCTACACAGGGCGCTGTGATGGACGGTCTCGCTCCAGAGCTCCCCCGGATTGGCCAAGGCTCTATCAGCCTGTGTTGCAGTCTCTCTTCTGCCCAATCTTCCACAGATAGTAAAATCCCTAACAAACACCTGCACACCAAACCCACCTCAGTGCCCACTTCCCGAGAACCCGACCTGCCATGGCAACCCGGCGGCCATCTGATGCCTCTGGGGATCAGAGAGCTCTCCTAGTGCCTCTTATGGACATCTGTCTTCTTGGGGCTTTGGCCTTGAAGCACCTCTTCGAGTCACAAGCAGCCAGCTAGGCCTCTTCCTTCCTGAGACAGCTGTCTCTGTTCCTTGTTGATTATATCCCATACTGTCAACTGTAGATGACCAAGACATTTCCATTCCCCGACCCAGACTACTTACTGGGCGGCTGTATCCCCCACTGAAGGCGGGGGATACAGGGAACATTCCTGGGCTGGTAGGAAGAAGCCTAGAGTCCCCATCCCAGCCTTGCCCATGCCCTGCTGTGCGACTCTGAGCAAGTTCTTGCCTGCTCTGAGCCTCACCATCCTCACCCATACAACAGACAGCCAGGGCCTGGAGGTGTCAGCCCCAGCAGGCCTGTGAGTCTGGACCGGCTCTCACTGGTCAGTGACTCTCAGAGGTCGGTGGTCTTCCCAACCTCTCCTGTCACCAGTCCTCCACCTGCCCTCCTGGTGTCTGTTGCTCTGCAGTACCAGCCTGGCATGTCTTTTGTCTTCCATGACCTCAATCCTAAACTGGCAGCTGCGTGGCTAGCCCCTGAGTCTGCCACCCCGCGCCGTGCTGCCTCTGCAGCCAACTGCCCTGACACCTATGCAGACACAGCTCCTGGGATGGACTTTCCGGACCATACCCTGGGGTTCCTACAAGCCCCAAGGGGGACACATACATGCAGCAGCTCTCCATATCTTAGGTCATCCAGGCAACCAAGAGCCCTCCATGTGTTCTCTGGGCCTAGAAGGTGCCCAGGACCAAGGCCATGGAGGGCTAGCCCAGGCCGAAAGAAATGGAGAGGTAGCTTGGGGTACTGGGGTACCAGGGTACTGCCTGGCCTGGATCCTGTCTCAGATCTGCCTGGCATGGTCTAAAATGCTGTGTGACCTTGTACAAGTCATTTCACCTCTCTGTTCCCACTTCTGCCAAGAATCTCCCTATCCCAGACACCCAAGACCCATGAATGTTCATCCATAGAAAGATTCCGAACTCGCCGAGGCCAAGCTTTGAGAGAACTTGGGGTATAAACATTTCCTCTTACCCACCCACCCCAAATGCTCTCCACAGAAGCCTCCAGGATAAACCGTGGCCCTGTGTGAGGTCTCTGGAATGGGGAGGGAAGATCCCAGGCAGTGATAACCTCTTGGGGCCCCCACACTAGGACCCAGAGCCACCAAAACCCTTTCCCACTCAGTGTTGGAGCTCTGAGCGTGTGCTCCCCACGCTGAGGTAGAAACCCTCCCACTTTCCCCTGGAAGCCTCTCTGATCTCAGCACAGGAACCTCTCCCTCCACCAACTGATACCTCCCTAGGCCTGCCCAACACCTCCGGGGATTACCAACGTGTGTTATTCTCAGCCACCAACACAGGTTCTTGAAGGACAGGGTCAGCCCAGAGCCACCTCAGCCACCCAGGCTCGGGATTTGGCACAGCAGGTCATGGCCCTGTCCTATGTACCTTGCCCCCCACCCCCACCCCCAGACCAGGTATAGCTCACAGCAGGTGCTAGGAAAACATTCCTGCATTCATACGACAGAAGGATAAATCCAGACTCTGAAGGACTTGGGGGCCACTGCTCCCTTCTAACCTGGGCCCAACAGCTGGGAACACTGGAGCACAGGGGCCGCTGGCAGGAAGATTCAGCTAGAGAGCCCTTTGGCTCCTGTGACCCAATTTTCTTCTCCATAGCAGGAACCACTCTGTTACAGTTAATTAGATATTTGAACCAACCACCCAATCTTCAGCCAGTGGTCTTAAGCCTCTGGTCCCTGGCCTTTCCCAGTACAGACCTGGTGCATCCATGATGTTGGGCTAGATCGATGGATATTATCAATAACAGGTAACATTTATGGGGCACTTACTAAGTATCAGGCACCATCTAAAGGCATTACATGTATTAACACATTTTAACTTATGAGGGAGGTACTATTGAAATACCCATTTTATAGATGGAAAGACTGAGGTCCAGAGAGCTGAAGACATTGGCCCAGGGTCATATGGTGGCAGTCTCCAGAGCCCACTTAACCTGTTTTTCTGGTCCTTCTGTGTGGTGTTAACAAGGAGTGGGTGGCCCAGCCTGACCCCACCTGAGCATCCTGAGTCCCCTCCCTGCCAGACCCCAAGATCCAGCTTGCTTCCATGGGGAGCAGCAGTAGGTGGAAGGGACTCACCAGCACACGGTCCCCCAGGCGCAGGTCCTTGTCACCCCGCTTCACGGAGCCGCTGTCTGAGAGGTTGGAGCCCGACTCGTTGCCTGTCTTGACGGAGCTGTTGAGGACGCTCTCTCGAAGAGGGATGACGCGGCTGGTGAGCGGGGGTGTGGCTGTGCCCGAGTGCAGCGACAGGTTCTGGGCGGTCAGCGACTCCACGGAGTGGGTGTCGCTGCCCGAGCCCTCGGCTGTGGGCTGCCGGGTCAGCTTGGAGGGCCGCGTGAAGATGCCCTGCATGGCCGGGCAGTCGAAGTAGCGCACGCCGCCCACAGCGCCATCGTTCTTGCCCACGGGCTCGTCCAGCACCACGCCGGCCCACTGGCCGGGTGCGAATTGCGTCTCACCCAGGTACTGCACCACACCCGGCTTCACGCCGTTCACCCACACCCGCTCGCCGACCTCGAAGTCCCCCACGAAGTCATCGCCCACTTCAGCCGCCTTCGGGCCAGGCTTCTCGGGGGCTGCGGGGGCGGCCACAGAGGAGGGGCCCGAGGCCTGCTTGTGCAGGGGGGAGCCTGTGGGGTGAGGAGAGGGGCAGCAGTTAAGGCTGAGTGCCAGCTGGAAGTGCCAGGACTGACTACCTGATGGAGAAACTGAGGCAGGTGTGGCCGGCGGTGTGGCCTTGGGCAGGACTCATTCCTCAGGGGACTTGGGCAACCCTAGGTCTCTCCCTACTCTTCTAAACCCTCTAGAAAAGTTCTAAGGATTAAAAACTCAGGAAAGTGCCTCTTCAGAAGCAGTACTTTCTTGTCATGCAAACTCAAGGGCCAGGAATAAACTCATAATTGAGGGTTACAAGCTGCCACCTCTGTACCGTGGTGGGCTCAGATCCCATGAATGGTCTCTGCCCCTCACTCTCTTCCCCAGACAGCTCTGGGTGCCACGAAAAGGATCCCTATTCCCTGACAGCTGGCCACAGCCACGGGTATCTTGGGGCAAACCCTCTTACTCCACCCCTAAGCCTCCCTTTCTGCCCTCCTCCTTCCCAAGCCTGAAGCCTCAGGGCTGCAGAGACCAGGATCAGTGGGAGGGAGGTGGGCAGGAGGAGGAAGCAAGTGTAGGACTTGGGGCTCTCTGGCCTGAGCTGAGTCCCCTAATCTAATCCCTTTTTTATAAGAAGAATGTCCCTGAAGTTTAGAGAGGCAAGGTCCTTGCCTAAGGCCATACAGCAGAAATGAGACTCAAACCCTAGAAGGGGCCTACCTCCCAGGCCTGGGCTCCAATGTGCTCCAGACACTGAAGAGGAGGGGAAGGGAACCAACTTGCTCAGGTCACTCAGGACATGACGAGGCAGGGCCTGATCCCACCATGCTTGGTATGTGTCTGGCTCCTGGGCCCTATACTCCCAGGCAGGTGGGAGCGCAGAAAGCCTGCCTGTTTGTGCCTCAAGGTCTGGAGGCTGCTGCCTGCCCTTCCTGCCAGAACAAGCACCAAGCATCGAAGTTCTCACCCTCCTCCTCCTCTACTCCAGAGGCTGATGGGCTTGTGGAACACGACGGGGACAGGAGGCAAGCAGGTGCTGCCTCACCCCCATCAATGATACCTATGTTTCTGGCCCTTTCTATGGGCAACCAGTGGAGGGGGCACAGGCAGTGCTCCCACCAGAGTCCTGTTTGATCCACGGCCAAGGAACAGGGGGCCCTGGGCCTGACTGGATGCTGTCTCAGGGCTGAAAGCCATCCCTTAAGAACAGAGCTTCCAGGGGACAGGGAAGCCGCACAATTCCAGGGCAGGCCCAACACACGAGGCTGAGTAGGCAGGTTCTCCCTCTGGGCACTGGCAGCTGTGGAGGAAAAGCACGTGGCCACCAGGGCTGGGTAGCCAGGATAGGGGTCCTGACCAGGGGGAGGGGGCTACCTCTCACTTTTGAGCTGGGCTCCTGGGAGATCAACAAGCTTCGCCGCTGAATTTGATTAACAACCACAGTCATCACACCCAGTAACTGATGCTCTGTACTAAGAGGCTGACATACAGCAGCTCATCTGACCCTCACAGTAAATCCTGTGAAGTGATTTTGTTGTCCCAGTTTTACAGATGAGAAAAGTGGGGCTCAGAGAAAACAGGTGCTTTTTTTTTTTTTTTTTTTTTAAATTTTATTTTAATTTTATTTATTCATTTTAGAAAGGAGAGAGAGAGAGAGAGAGAGAGAGAGAGAGAGAGAGAAGGGGGGAGGAGCTGGAAGCATCAACTCCCATATGTGCCTTGACCAGGCAAGCCCAGGGTTTCGAACCGGTGACCTCAGCATTTCCAGGTCGACGCTTTATCCACTGCGCCACCACAGGTCAGGCCAGGTGCTTTTTTTATTTTTATTTTTTAGAGAGAGAGAGAAAGATAGAGAGACAAGAAGGGAGAGAGATGAGGTGCACCAACTTGTAGTTGAGGTACTTTAGCTGTTCACTGATTGCTTCTCATATGTGCCTTGACCAGGGGGGCTCCAGCAGCCCCAGTGACCCCTTGTTCAAGCCAATGGTCTTGGGCTTGAGCCAGCAGCCTTGGGCTTCCATCCAGCAATCTTCAGGCTCAAGCCAGCAACCATGGGCTCAGGATGATGATCCCACGCTCAAGCTGGCGACCCTGTGGTCAAGCTGGAGACCTCGAGGTCCCCAACCAGGGACCTCATCAAACGCTCCATCCACTGCGCCACAACCGGTCAGGCATAAAATAGGTGATTTATCTAAGCTCCCAAGCAGCAGGCAGCAGAGCCAAGCTCTGACCAAAGGTCTCTGGCTCTTGGTGCAGGGCACTTTCAATCTTCTAACAAATTTATACAAAGCACCTGCCATGCCCAGCCCCAAACCACAATCGCCCCAAATCCTGTACTCTTCTGAGTGGACCTATTTCTCAGACTCTGGCTGAGCCCTACAGTTCCCTACAATTAGAAAGTAATCTCATCCTTTACTTCCTCCTATGTCAGGCTGTCTCCTTCCATTTCCTGTTTAAGAGAATTCTGAGTGGGACCCTGACGGGTGGCCCGCAAGGCTCTCCTCCTCCACTGAGATCCCACGAGGCAGAGGTCCCAGTGGCTGAGGGAGGAGGCCCTGGCGCCCTGCAGACCTGCTCTCTAACCCAGCTTCCCCTGGCCCTGCCTGGTCTCCTCACACCTGCACCACTGTCCTGGGCTGTTGTGTGATGACAGGGACAGTGTCTGCCTGACCCATACACGTGCCCATGAGTGCTACTGTTATTTTTATGGGAATAATTTATACAAAAACTAAGAGACTAGAAACAAAATTAAAGGCTTAGGAGGCAGAAGAAGAGTTTCTAGGCAGGTTCTGGTCACCTTGGGCAAGTGGCTCCACCCTTGAATAAAATACGAGGGTGGGGGCATCTGAGTTCTCTGAAATTGACATAAAATACTAAGTGTTACGTCAGCTAACGCAGGCCTGGACCTGCGGGTTTCCTGCAGGTGGGCCGAGTTCCTGGGAGTCCTCCATCCTGATCTACGACAATCCTGTATCACAAGGAACTGCTGCCAGGGTCTGGGGACCCCACCTACTCCTCAGAGTGTCTCCCCACCTCATCAGGTCAGGGGGCACCTTCCTTAGGCAAAGCTGCTCCGAAAAGCAGCCAGAGGGAAAGGAAGCCACAAGTTAGATGGTGCCCCAGCTCAACCCCCTTGTAAAATGCCCAGGAGCCCAGAGACCCACCAACAATAAGATGTCAATTGTAAAACAGCAGCTGCCATTTAGGAAGTGCCTACTGCAGGCCCCCGATGGACTGGGGACTTCTTTTTTTATTTTTTTACTTTTTTTTTATTTTTAAAAGATTTTATTTATTCATTTGAGAGAGGAGAGAGAAAGAGAGAGAGAGAGAGAGAGAGAAGGAGAGGGAGACACAAGGGGGGAGGAACAGGAAGCATCAACTCCCATATGTGCCTTGACTGGGCAAGCCCAGGGTTTCAAACCGGCGACCTCAGTGTTCCAGGTCGAGGCTTTATCTGCTGTGCCACCACAGGTCAGGCCGACTGGGTACTTTTTATATATTACATTCTTATCTTGCAGGGTAGGAGAGAAGTTACAAAACTTGCCCAGTTACCTAGGCGGGAGTCGGGTCCAGCCGGCCTGGCCCAGGGTGCCCTCTCAATGGCTCCCCAGTAAGGCACACACACACCGCAGACGCCTAGCAGGTGTCAGTGCTGTCCCCATATTCATTTCGGGAACACATCCCTGTACCGAGGGGCTGCATGATGTCACCAACTGAACTGAGTGATGGTGGCCCAGGTAAGAGCCTTTTTCTACCTGTTCTTTTGCTTACAGCACAGAGGAGAGTCCTGGGTCGAGGGGGCCAGCTATTCTGGGCAAAAAGCTGCCAACTCAGCTGTCCTCCTCCCCAGCTGTCCCGGCCGGGCCGCCCCTCAGGTAATCTCCTTTCTCTCCGCATCGCCCCTGTCAGGGGCCAGAGGCCCAGGGACCAGTTGTTTCAACAGCTGCTAAAATCCAGGTCACAAGCCTGTGGCAACCGTGCTCGGGTGTTTTGCTCCATTTTTCCTCTTTGGTGCCGGTGGCTGCCTGTCTGCGAGGGGCAAACCCTCACCCAATCCCCCCTCACACTGGGGAGCGTTCAGTGGCCTGAGTTGGGAAGGCACAGAAAGCCTTTACGGAGCCTCCTTCCCTCCAGGGAGCCATTATAACACAGCGGCTAGGCCTGGCCAAGCCCCTTCCCCTATCTGGGCCTCAGTTTCCCCATGGGACAATAAAAAACTGGGTCAAAAATGGCCAGGGTCCCAGCACTGATACCCTACAGGTCCCACGTCTTCTCCGGAGGAGCTGTTCTGAGAACTCAGCGCTATTGGACCCAGATGCACCCTCGTGGCTCCAGGAGTTCCCTGACACCAGGATCTGGGCCTGGCTCCCCCCAGATTCCTGCACAGAGCAGCAGCGGCTCCCCGCCTAACCCCCAAGAAAGCAAAGGGCAGGCATAAAGACTTAACCCCCCAGGAGCAGCTGATCTTTTCCCAGACACAGGCATGAGGGAATTTATTGCCGGTTTCAACTTCAAAGTAGAACTCTGATAAAAAGGGCTGATGGAGATGGTGTGGAGTGGCAGCAGCTGGTGGCCTGGTCCAGAAGTGAGTGGGGAGCCCAGAGAAGAACGCGTCCTCCCCTCCTTGCACAAGGACTCGAATCCTGCCCTGCCTGGGGAAGAGGGCCAGGTCTTTTCCATACCTGCCGAATCTCAGCCACCAGGGAGCCCGTCTGCTAAGCACCAATGTCAGATGCTGGGGAGGATACCTGCCGAATCTCAGCCACCAGGGAGCCCGTCTGCTGAGCACCAATGTCAGACGCTGGGGAGGACAATTCATGGCCAAACAAGGGCCCGGCAAGGAGGTGGGGTGGGGAGAACAATAGGACCACAGCTCCAACCTGGCTGGCCACCTGCCTGACTGAGGGAGGGACCAAGATCCGGGGGCACCTGGGGTTGAGAAGAGAAGGCTCATGGCTAATGGGGGTGGGAGCACCTCCCAGAAGCTCTGCCCCCACCCATTACACAGCTTACTCCCTCACCTCCCTGATTACTTCTTCTAAAAGCCAGCCCACCCGCATCACCCTCTGCTCCTTTATTCTTCTGGAGATTTATGCCCTAGCTTCACCCATGCATGTCTGCTTCCAGACTTAAATCAAAGCTCAAGAGGGCTTTGCTTTGCCCCCTGCACACAGCCTGGCACCAGGTGGCAGTCCTCAGTGCCAGCGGGGCTGTCTGCTCCTAGCCGGGTCCCACTCCCGGAAGCAGGAGCCGTGGTGACGCTGTGCTGGGTGTGTGGCATTGTCATGTCCTCAGCTGCAAGTCATTCCCATTCCTTCAGTCAAGGAAGTGAAGGTCACTCCCGGCAGCTTCTGCTCCACCTGGTCCCCTCCGCCCTCTGTACCTCCCTGAGCCCTCCCTGCTTTCCCCATGCTTCTAGGGAAGCTATTTTCAACCCTTTCGATCTCACAGCACACATAAAGTAATTACTAGAATTTTGCGGCACACCAAAAGTATATTTCTGACATAAATATATGATCTGACAAAAAATAGGTGTAATTTTGATTTATTGACACTGGATGGCTATTATTGTGTTGGCTATTGTCATTAAAATTTTTTTTATTGATTGATACTTAGAGAGAGAGAGAGAGAGAGAGAAACGATTTGTTGTTCCACCTATTCATGCTGTCATTGGTTGATTCCTGTATGTGCCCTGACCGGGGATTGGCAACCCTGGCATATCTGAAATGCCCTCTAACCAACTGAGCTAACCAGCCAGGGCTATTGCCATTTTTTTACTTGGCAATCTAAGAGAAAAGTGGTCGGTGCCCCCGACTAAGGCAGTATTGCATGTTTTGAAAACTCATGCGGCCCCCCAGCATGCTGTGGCACACCAGGTAAAAATCACTGTTCTAGAGGAAAGCTAAGAACATCTTCTCTTTTCAGAAACAAACCTCCTGATCCTATGACAGGACTGGGGGCCTCTCTGCCTCCTCCACCCTGCCCACCCTGGTGATCTCTGTTCACTCTTCTTTCTACCTGGGTTCCTTCCAGCTGATGTTGTGCTGGTAAAAGCTTAACAACTAACTCTGGGAGAAAATTACCCCGATTTTGTAGAATTTGCCAGTTTCCATGGTGTAAATTCTCCCACCATGACCAATTTCAAACTATCAGCATGAAATCACTGAACATGGAGTTGGAAGAGATTATATAGTATTTCCACCACAGAATAACCTCAAAAACACGGATATTATAAATCTTACTGTTAGTAAATAGCAATAAGAAGTATTAATGGTATAAACACTACCAGAAGTACTACTAGAAGTCATGTTGAGTATTTATTACCTATGTTTTCCATAGAATTTATTTAATTGTCAGTGCACACAATCTGATTCTTTTTTTTTTTTTTTTACAGAGACAGAGAGAGAGTCAGAGAGAGGGATAGATAGGGACAGACAGACAGGAACGGAGAGAGATGAGAAGCATCAATCATCAGTTTTTTGTCGCGACACCTTAGTTGTTCATTGATTGCTCTCTCATATGTGCCTTGACCGTGGGCCTTCAGCAGACCGAGCAACCCCTTGGGTCCAAGCTGGTGAGCTTTTGCTCAAACCAGATGAGCCTGTGCTCAAGCTGGCGACCTCCGGGTCTTGAACCTGGGTCCTCCGCATCCCAGTCCGACGCTCTATCTACTGCGCTACCACCTGGTCAGGTACAATCTGATTCTTAAAAACAATGGCTGTGTTTAACCTGGCTAGCAAAATTCCCGAAATTTCACGATTGATTTTTATGAGCTGGCATGGGTTGGCAACACCACACCACGAGTCCCAGCCCAGCCCACACCACGGATGGGTGGTCCATCCAAGACCCACCCATATTCTCTACATACCCCATGAATGAGAGACAGGAAGAGGGGAGAGAGAAGCACTGAGTCCCTTATCTTCACACAGAGAGCAGGTAAGGGCGGGGCGGAGAGGCCGATGACTGTCCTTCTTCCCTGGTCAGTACCTGGGGAACCCTGACCTATACATTGTGTTTCCCTATAACTCAGCCCTCTCCTGAAGCTTTAACTACTGCCTGTATGCTAACATACTTCTGCTTTTTAAAAGACACTAATAAATTCTCCTTGTCAAAGATCTAAATGACACAGGAAGATATAAAATGAAGCTGGGCCCCAAATGCTCTCTCCAGCCCAGATTCCTTCCCTAGATACCAGACCTGCCCATCCTATAGCTGCCTCCTCCAGGATGTCCCCCTGGTCTCACAATCCACACTCTGAACCAAAGGACCCCCTCTCTAAGAGCTCCTCCTGTGTCCTCCCCATCTCAGGAATGGGCCCCCACCCATTCATTTACTCAGGCCACAGACCCTCATTGCTCCTCCCCCTCCCACCCCAACAATCCAGTTATTCATCAAGATCCAGCAATTCCACAGAGGAAATAACCCCTACATCCACACCTCTGTCCAGGGTCTCAAAGGCCTCTCCCAAGATCAGGCATCACCACCCCATCCAATTGAAATCTTTGGCTACAGATCATTTTTAATGTTAACCTTTTACTTTATAATGCTACCTTTGTAGTAAAATACAACAAATAAAATAAGGAATGTAATCTTTGGCCCATTTCCCAATGAAATAATTTAGAAAGAAAGAAAAAAAAACTGACTATCTTATCATTCACAAAACAAATAAACCAAAAAACAAAATCACACACCCTTGAAGTTAAGTGCCCTCAAAAAGGGGAGCAGTGATGTAGATGATGATCAAGTCTTTCAGATTATCCAGCAACCTTTAGAGATGACTCTTACAAGGGAAAGTGTTTCTGATGCGATGCTTGATGAGAAAGCAAGGTTTGGGAGTGTCCCAACACACAGCACTGGGCACAAATGTCTGGGGCCGGGGGTGTGGGAACACAGGAAACAAGATGAAAAGGAATCAATTTGAGAAAACATAAGCGGGACTTTGCAGGGACCCACAGTGACAGATGTGCTGTGAAGTCTGCCCTGTGCCCCTAAAAGGCCAGAAGAAATGCAGTAGGAGGGACCTACGCTAGGACCTGGTCCCTCCAGGAGCTCGTCAGCTTCCTAAATGTTCCACGGAGCATAGATCCACAGGGTGTTAACAGGTATAATGAAAAAAAAAAAAAATCTCCAAATTCAAACAAGCTTAAGAACCAATGGCTTAAAAAAGTTAAGGTTATGTTGCTGCAGGACATCTTAGAGCCTTTTATGTGAGCTGTGACCACTTAGGAGGGGCAATAAATAAGGAAATAAGGTGACCACATGATTCATCAGCCAAAACCAGACACCTTAGAGAGAAAGGAGGTGTTATTACTATAGCATCGTGCCAAGACCGCAGGTATAAACTAGGGCTATCCCAGGCAGAACACGGTCACCCTGGCCTTAAAGTACAGCATTTTCCTCTCTGTCACCTAAGGAAACCCTGCCTGTCCATCAGAGCAGCTCCAATGGCCCTCATTGGCAGCCACCCCAGAGGGCTCCATTCTTCCTTGGTTTGCAAAGCCTGCCTCCCAGGACTCAGAGATACACATCTGCACCCCACCCAGAACACTTACCAACTCCCCTCTCTACCCTTGGAGCCCCAGGACCAGAATGAAATGCAGGCTGGCCATGAGGCTGAACTCCCCTCCCTGGCCGCCCCAAAGCAACACACATAAATGCCCACAAACCCTGAAGCTGCATTCTGCTCTAAGGCCCACCTTCTCCCCCAGCAGGTGCTCAAGGCACAGGTCATAAAGGAAGCAATGAGGTCTCTGTGGCCCTCAAGGGAGCCGCCTTTCCTACCGTGAGGCCCCAGCCCGGTTCACCCCAAAGTCGGTTCGGATGGCACCCACCAATGTGGCCTCCAAGAAGAGCTGAGTCCATCCCTCCCAGTCCACCCTGACCAAGGCAGAACCCATGCCTCTGGCCACCACGGGCCCTCCATTCCCCTGCGATGCTGCCTCCAGCCAGCCATCCCTGGAGGAGGGCCCAGCTATCAGCCACTATGGGGCGGGCCTCAGTGCCGGGATCGCGTGCATCATCCTTCTTGAGCCAAGTGGAACTCAGAAGCCCCCACCCATTCCCCCTACTCCCAGCTTTATCAGGAGGATGAAGCTGCCACCCAGCAGACTCAGCCGGGGACCCAGGGAAGAAAGAAGTGGGTGGCTTACCCTGGAAAGAGCAGAGCCAGCTCCCCATGGAGAAGCCCTGCTGTGGCCACCACACGCGACAGGGAGTGCTGGCAGCTGGGACCACACCCCCTGGATCAATACCAGCAACGTCAGGAGCATTAGGAGGCTTCGCCGTCCCCCTCCCCCACAGCCCAGCCACAAAAAAGCTCAGCTTGGCTTTCCCCATCCTGATGCCATTAAAAAGTTTAGGATGTGGTTAGGGAGAGCCAGAGAGGTTGACCTTGAAGGGAGTGAGTGCTGCCCGGGGGCTGTGCTGGCTCTGCAGGAGCCAGGGCTGGAGGGAACCCTCGTGCTGCCCAGGTTTGCAGAGCATCCAGGACAAGTCGCTTAAAATGGGGATGAGGCGTCCCTCCCTCACAGGGTGCACTGAGCGCCAAGCTGAAAGACAATCCTCCAGGGACAGAGCGGGGTGAGGTCAGCGTCTAAGATGAGAAGCCAGTTCTGGGGGCCCCACCAGGGATATGTCTGGCTGGCTGCCATATCTGTAGCACCCACAGGGTGCAGGGGCATCTGGGCCCAACCCAGGAAGCCAGAACTAAAAGGGCCCACTCTGGGACCAGCCCTGTGTGGGCCCTTTGAAGGGATCAAGATCTAGGGGGTGAGCCGCACCCGAGGGGTCTGGCCCGCTGCCTGTCTGAGGGGGAATCCCCTGCACTCTTCCTTGACCTCCTATGTCCTGGGTCCCCAGCATGAGGAAAGGCCAAGAGCACACTAGAGGACAGTTGTGACCAACTTAATGAGAACAGCCCACTCCTCCACCCTGCTCACCTGCCCCCGGGTGTGACCTGAGTTTATGGGGCTGGGACTGAAGTTGAAGCCCCAACCACCCCACCCCTGGGGTGGGACCGCAGGTGCCAGTGGCCTGAGCCAGATTTAGACCCAACCCAGCGAGAACCTCGACTCCATCCCTGCTGCGCTCTGGTCCTGTAACTCTGGGCAACTCAGCTGAGAGCTCCTAGCCTCAGTTTTCTCATCTTTAAAATGGAGAGAACAGCAGTTATCTCATTGGGTTGTTGTTAATGAGAAAGAAATGTGGTAAGATGCCCGCTGGAGAGCCCTCTTGTGACAGAGCAAGTGTCAAAGTTGCCCCTCCTAGAGAGGACATCTTGGGCAGGACCACAGTGCAGAGGATAGGAAAGGTCCCTCAAGGACCTGCCTGCCCCATCAGAGCAGCAAGGCAGGGGAGCTCGACAGTGGCTGGGGTCTGTCCCCTCACTCAGCAGCCCCGATCCTCCCAGTCCTCTTTTTGTTGGGGCCAAGAGGGACACCCCTGACCTGGCCTGCCCAACCTGAGGTTCAGAAGCGAACCCCAAGGCAGGGCTAAGGGCCCCTGTTCACGACGTCTCACAGCCCCTTTCCCACAACTGCAGGGCGGTGTCGGACCCTGCCTGACAGCTGCAGGCTGGTTCTGACCAGAGGGAGGGCCACACACCAGCAGCTGTCTGGGGCTGCCAACCTGGAGGCCTGAACCCCCTCCTCTTTCAGGTCCAGGCTAGATTACAGACCCCCAGTCACAGCTCCCGAACTTCCATGTGGGGCCCTGACTCCTGTCCCGTCCCATGAGCAATACCCCCCTTGCCCACTCAAACTGCTCTCTGGTTCTGACATGTCAAACCTCAGGGCTTCTGTAGCCGCTGTTCCCTTTGCCTTGATGCTCTTCCCCTAACCTCAGCGGGGTTGGCTCCTGTCACTCAGATCTTTGCACCAATGTCATGACCTAAGCAAGATCCTCTCTGACATCCTTATCTGAAGCAGCCTCTGGGTGCTCCCTCCTCTTCGGCTGGGCTGCCCTGGATCTCACTGCCCCACCCAGTCCTCTGCCCACAGGTGGGACCCAGACCACTCTCCTGTGCACCTGCTCTGACCACCTCTGGGCCACCTCCTAATGAGAGACCCCTCCGACGGCCCCCTTGGTTCTGCAGCTCTGAGTGTCACAGCTCTGGGGACCGACACAGGCCCTCTCATCTCCAGCGGGCAGGGGGTGGGGGCATCAGCCCAGGCCCAGCTCTTGGCCAGACCCTCTGCCAGAAGGCTGAGCTCATGCTTTGGGAGGCAGCCACTGCCCCGATTCCCAGAAGAGACTCCAGCTTTTTACTGCCCCCACCCCCTACCAGTCTCCAGCCTCTGGCAGAGCCACCCCTCAGTGCCCCAGTGCCCCTCACTCAGGGTCCCAGCCTCCGATGGGGTGGCACCTCCAGCTCCTGGGAGAGCAGATGGCTAGTTTCGGGGGGGGGTAGGGAAAGGGTCCTGAGGGGCCACAAGAGTAGGGGGGCACAGTCCTGCCCTGGTACTTCCACCGGCGCCTCCTCTCCAGAGACTCTTTGTCCCTGGAGTAGGGACAAAAGCAGATCTGGGTGTTAAGGAGTCAAAAATCTCCCTTCCCTTCTCGCAGGGCTCCTCTGCCTCTGCCAGCTCTGCCGGCTCTCCACTCCTGCCCTAGCCCGGGTGTCTGCAGAGGCAGCTGGTGCCAGAGGAGGGAGGGCACCACCAAGCCCAGCTGCAGCCTTTCATGCCCACGTGGGGCTCTGTAATCAATCGGACATTCATGCAGGGGCACCTCCTCTCTCTGGAACAGCCCTTCGGGGTAGAGGGGCTCAGGCCAAGTCAGATCACTCAGGCCCCACCTTCAGGGGCTGCCGGACCACAAGCAGCATGCCACACTGTATGCTCCCTCCCCACCCCCTTGAGTGGCTACTGTGCAGCTGTTCCAAAGGACAGCAAAGACACTATGGGAGCAATCAAACGTGAAAAAGGAAGATGCAAATATGGGGGCAACCTATGATTTAATCACTTAAACCAATACGTGCAATAGAAAAAAAGATTGGGAAAAAATATACCCCCGTGGTGGCTGTGATGAGGTTCCATGGAGGGGTGCTTCTTTTTTTATCACTTTCAAGTTTTTCTGGGATGAGATTATGGATGGGTGGAAGGAAAAGAAATTACTCTCTAATGAGTTTTGTACCTGTAGGCACTTCACTGACTTGATCCCATCAGAGAGATGCTATTATCCCATTAGTGGCTCAGAGAGGTTAAGTAACTTCCAGGGGCAGAGCACATTAGATCTGGATCAGAGCCAGACGCAGGCCTCTCTCGGATCAGGGAGGCAGCACTGAGGAAGGAACCCAGAGGTGCCTGGGGCTCTGCCCAGTAGAGAAGAGGGTCAGGGCAGGCCTGGCTGCGGCCCTTCTCCAGAGAGTGGGCCGCACACCCGCCAGTCCCAACCCCCACTGGACCAAGCCCAGCCCACCTGGTGCCTCTGCCCACACTCTTCCCCACTGCCTGCAAGTCCTCTCCCTCTCCCATACCCCCAGTCCCAAGGCTATGCCTTTCAGGTTTCCTCCAGGAAGTCTTCCCTGATGGTCCACTTATGGTGGTCAGCCCCTTGACCTCTGAGAGCCCTGGCAGTGAGTATAGACATCCTTGCTGGGTGACCACATGTCACTGGTCTCCCCAACCTGTCCTCTTAACCTCTACAGTCCATTCTGCATATGGTGGCCTGAGGGGTGTGTACTCCTTTGCTAAAATCCTCCAACAGCTTCCATCACACTTGAAACAACCCCAAACTCCCACCCTTCATAATCTGCCTCTGTTACCCTCAGCCTCATTCACACTCCTCTCTACCCAGACCCATCTCCCTTCATAATAAACAATTCATTCCTGCCTCAGGGCCTTTGTATCGGAGGTTCTCTCCACCTGGAACATCCTTCCTGCCTTGTTTTCTCCCTCCTGGCTTTTTCTCATCGCTCAGGAGTACGTCCCAAGAGTAAAGGGAGGGCCTGACCTGTGGTGGTGCAGTGGATGAAGCGTCGACCTGGAAATGCTGAGGTCGCCAGTTCGAAACCGTGGGCTTGCCTGGTCAAGGCACATATGGGAGTTGATGCTTCCAGCTCCTCCTCCCCTTCTCTCTCTCTGTCTCTCCTCTCTCTCTCTCTCTCTGTCTCTCCCTCTCCTCTCTTAAAAAAAAAATAAATAAAAAAAAGAGTAAAGGGAGAACTGCCCCCTGGGAGGGGAAGTCTGGACCTTCAGACGAGGATGTACTGGGCAGACCTGGCCGTGCCGGTCACCGTGGGCCACTCTGCGCAGCTTGCTCACCCTGTCATGCTGGTTGCTGAGTTCTGCCAGTGACCTGGTTCTGCCAACTGCCCAGGCCTTTGGCTCAAACTTTCCTTGACCCAACCAGGGTCCAGATTTCCCAGTCTGGCCTCTGACTGTTTTTCATCTCTCCAAACTTCTATGCCAATCAGATGAGATGGATAGCATCTTACCTTGATAGCTGCAGTATATTCAAAGCAAGGATTTGTGCCCAAAGATGTTTCAACTGCAGAGAATGGGTTTAGAAAGAAATTTTCCAACTCCTTCTACCATATATCTTTTGATTCACAACCTCCAGTGGCTTCCCACTGCTATCAGGATGTTAATAAACTCCCTGCATAAGCCCAAGCTGCCCCCACCCGGTCCACCATCTCACCAGCACACTTCGCACCGGTCATGCTCCAGCCTCACCTAGTTTCTTTCCCTCCCTGTATTCCCGCTCCTGCCACTGAGGCTTTGCACATGCTGTTCCCTCTGCCTAGAATACCCTCCCCTCATCATCTAGTGAACTGCCACCTTCCAGACCCCCACTCACACATCCCACCTCCCAGGCCTGGTCAGGCCCCCATTATAAGATATCATGACATTGGGCCTCCCCCACCCGACTGGCAGCCCCTGAGTGCCGGGACCACAGCCGGTTTTGCTCAGAAGGAGAGCTCTAGCGGTTAGGGGTTAGGACTGTGCCAACCAAAGCAGGCCCTTGGCTTATATGTGTTGAACGAACAGAATATTTTACAGCCACTTAAAAACGATAAGCATGTGAAGTTTTTATGATATGAAAAATTGACCTGTTTATAGTAGATGGAAAAAAGCAGATTTCCGAGTTGTAGATGCAGCATGATTACATATACATAAGAAAAAAGGGGTAAGGACATAAACCAAAATAATAGTTGCCTCCAGACGGTAGGATTATCAGCAATTTTATTCCTGCATTCAACTTCCCACACATCCCACAGGGTCGATCATACTTTTATGATCAGAAAAAGCAAGTAGCAGCTGTTCTCTACCATTTGCCTTCAGAGCTGGTGCTCCCAGCCAGGGCGCCCTCTGCCCACAGACAGGAAGACTAGAGGTCAGATAAAGAAAGGTTAAAGGGCATGGTTCTGGGTGGCAGACAAGCAGGCTGATGGGAAGATGGGGCTGGCTCCACCAGGACAATCTCAGACCCTAGAAGGGAGACAGAAGGGGGCGGAGTGACCTTGGGCAAGACGCCAGGCCTCTCTGGAACTCCATTTCCTCACCCGTAGTGGAGCCAATAGTGGTTCCTGCCTCCTGGGCTGGCGGAGTGTGAACAGAACAGCACACGTAAAGCGTGCACTGGTGCCAACACTAATTCATCGCTCAAGGCGTCACAGTCAGACAGAGAGAAGAACGTCCATGTACTGCCGGCCTCCAGGCTGGTCACAGAGAGGCCCTTCCAGGAGACACACGTCCCCACCCAGCCCCTCACCCTACCCCCAGCCCTGCGCACCTTCCTTAGATCCAGTGGCTGCCGCCGTGGCAGAGGCTGAGGCTGACCCGGAGGACGTTCGGCCCATGGGGCTCGAGTGTTTCCCCCCACGGCCGGGGGGCTTCAGGCCACTGGGCTTCTGCATGGTGGTGCCACTCAGTGGGTGGGTAAGGGCCCGTGCAGGTCACGTTCTTTCTGCCATCGTCACTCACCTGCAGGCAAAGAACAGGACTGATCAAGTTGTAACATCACCCCGATGCCCACACAGTGGGATTCCAGCACTGCCAGACAGACCATCGTCACTCCCTTTTCCTACATAGGGAAACTGAGGCACAGAGCAGTGGCAGCAAGTGTGGGCCCAGTGTGGTGGTAGTGTTGCTAGAACAAGTGTCCTAGTCGGCTAGACTCAGAGGTCTGATACATTCTATCTATCTCCTGGGCCCAGGGGGCGAGAATCAGGAGCAAACTGGCTTGGGGTCTGCAGCAATGAACCCCAGCAGCCCCATACTAGGACTATGAGGGTCAGCACAGCCACCAATAGCTGAGCGTGGCTCTCACCGTGGAGTAGAGGCCAGTGTGGATTCCGACACATGGCAACCTGGTGGTTTACTCTCCATGAGCCTCCAGGCTCTCTTGGACTACTAGCCAATAACTCATATCCCTCCTGACGCAGGCTGGACAAAGCGACATCTAATCTCATCCACCAGCTCATTGTTCTGCCTTGCCACAGAGGCCACACTCCAGCTCTTGGGCTCACCCTCCCAGGACCTGCCCAGTCCACCCAGTGTGGGATATACACACACAGAGGCCTACACATCTCACCAGGTGGGATTCACATGCCCTCTGCTGGCCCTTCCACCATTCTAGCTCGTTGCCTTTACAACTAAATACAGAATGGTATGATGTATATGATGTATAGGGAACTAGTTAGTGTTTGACAAAGGGGACTCCTGAGAGAGGTAGCCACCAGTCTCCAAGGTAATCAAATCAGTTCAGGGTACCAGATGCCAGCAAGATAGGGCCGGCTGCAGGGAGACTGGAGGACAGGCATAAAGGACAGGCCACCATCCCCTGGCTCCCTCACCCCGTCCTGTGTGCACACCCTGTCTTGCATCAAATGTCAACGGAGGGTGCACCAAGGGCTAGGCCCTGTCCTGCCCGAGAGCCGCAGGCCTCTGCCTTGGGAGTGCACTGTCCAGTGGGGAGAGGGAATGCAAAGCACCACGAAACAAATGGAGGTTCAGGGTGAAGGCTTTACCCACTCAGGCCCTTGAGAACAGGGAAATCAATGCTCTCTGGCACTCCACTCTGACATAGTCAGGGATGCCACATCCTCTGCCTGTGCAGCCATATTCTTACCCCCACCCTTCTAGAGAATCCTTTTCTCCACTCTTGATCCACATGAGTTATGTGGTGACCCCTGGTGTACACACATGACCCAGTTCCGTCAGAGCCCCCGTGGTTAGCTGAGGGGGGAATCACATGACCCAAGAAACACTGGGGCCTGAACTCTGGCTGGAAGCTTTTGGAAGAGGTGCTTGCTCTCCTCGCTCTGGAGCTGCCTGGGGATGGGATGGATGCCAGGACCTGCAGGGTCATCCCAGGTGCCACATGGGAGAGCTGCCAGGAACAACGCTAACACAGAAAGCAGAGCTAAGTCACTGGATCTGGAGGGCCTGGATCCAGCTGAGCCTGAAGACGGCCACAAATCCTCATAAACACATGCACCGTTTTCTCTTTTTGCCTAAACCTATTCAAGGGACACTGTTGCTTGCCATCAAAAATGTTCTGACTAACATAAAAGCCAACTGACAATCCACATGGCAGGAATACGCAGTGCCCTCAGAGTGGCTCTCAGGCCAGCAAGATAAGCCAGCAGCACTATTACCTGTCCTGGGTGGATCAGCCGTGGGAAGAATCAGCTCCTCACATGGGCTGCCAGCCATAAGAACCGAGAAGAATGAGCTCCCCCAAGGTACACGGTGGTGACACCTACATGCCCAGATGAGCTGACGGGAGAATGGGACATGCCTGCCGACCCTGAGCCGGCCCTGGAGCCTGCAAGTCCAACACTACAATCCCCTGATACACAACTCTGAACCCGGGAATGCAGGCCAGAGCATGGACATGCCTGCCGACCCTGAGCCGGCCCTGGAGCCTGCAAGTCCGACACTACAATCCCCTGATACACAACTCTGAACCCGGGAATGCAGGCCAGAGCATGGACATGCCTGCCGACCCTGAGCCGGCCCTGGAGCCTGCAAGTCCGACACTACAATCCCCTGATACACAACTCTGAACCCGGGAATGCAGGCCAGAGCATGGACATGCCTGCCGACCCTGAGCCGGCCCTGGAGCCTGCAAGTCCGACACTACAATCCCCTGATACACAACTCTGAACCCGGGAATGCAGGCCAGAGCATGGACATGCCTGCCGACCCTGAGCCGGCCCTGGAGCCTGCAAGTCCGACACTACAATCCCCTGATACACAACTCTGAACCCGGGAATGCAGGCCAGAGCATGGACATGCCTGCCGACCCTGAGCCGGCCCTGGAGCCTGCAAGTCCGACACTACAATCCCCTGATACACAACTCTGAACCCGGGAATGCAGGCCAGAGCATGGACATGCCTGCCGACCCTGAGCCGGCCCTGGAGCCTGCAAGTCCAACACTACAATCCCCTGATACACAACTCTGAACCCGGGAATGCAGGCCAGAGCATGGACATGCCTGCCGACCCTGAGCCGGCCCTGGAGCCTGCAAGTCCAACACTACAATCCCCTGATACACAACTCTGAACCCGGGAATGCAGGCCAGAGCATGAGGCTGCTCCCTTGCTCACCGGGATCTGGCCCTCCAGGAAGCCTGCTCACTAGGGAATTGCCCCATGGTTTGTGCACGTCTCTTCCTGTGAGCCTGATTAGGCTACGCTGGCATCTCCAAGCCTGAGAGGGACTCACTGAACTAGCAAGGGGGTGTGAGGGTGGTGTCTGGTGACAGCAAATGGGTGGCCACTCTGAGAGTTGCCAAACGAGCTTCTTGCTCCTGTGGGTTAGCTGGGGGACCCTCTGACCTAGGAAATCTTGATGCAGAGCCCCACATACCTGAGGCAGAGGAGAGTGTGTTGCTGAGACTGAAATGAGGTACAAGGACACCCTCCCCATGCCCATGGCCCCTCTCTGCCCAAGACCCTCCCAGAGGAAAAGAGCTACAAATCACATATCTAATAAAGGACTTGTATTCAGAACACAAAAAGAACTCTTACAACTCACTGATAAGAAGACAACCTAATGAAAAATGAACAAAAGATTTGAATGTCATTTCACCAACCAATGAAGATATGCAAACAGCAATAACCACATGAAAAAATGCCCAACATCGTTAGCCATTAGGTAATGAGGATCAAAACCTCAAAGAGATGCCACTTCACACCAACTGGAAAGGCTAAAGCAGGAAAACATAATACCAAGTGCTGATGAGGATGTACAGCAACTAGAACATCCATATTGTTGGTGGAAATAAAAATCAGTACAACGACTTTGGAAAACAGTTTGGCAGCTTCTTAAAAAGTTAAATACATACCTACCATATGACCGAACCACCCAAGGTAAATAAAAACATATATCCATACAAAGATTTGTAAAAATAAAAATAAAAATAATGTTCATAGTAGCTTTATTCATAATAGCCAAGAAGTGGTTAAAACCCAATTGTGCATCGTCTGGTGAATGCACAAAGATTACATCTATACAGCAGTACAGCACTCAGCAATAATAAGGAACTCCTGACATATTCAACAATATGGGCGAAACTCAGAATGCATTATACTAAGTGAAAACACCAGACTCAAAAGGATACATATTCAGCCTGACCTGTGGTGGCACAATGGATAAAGCGTCAACCTGGAAACGCTGAGGTTGCCAGTTCAAAACCCTGGGCTTGCCTGGTCAAGGCACATATGGGAGTTGATGCTTCCTGCTCCTCCCCCTTCTCTCTCTCTCTCTCTCTTCCCTCTCTATAATAAATAAATAAAATCTTAAAAAAAAATTTTCTAAAAAAAAAAAAAAGGATACATATTTATAATTCTATTTAAATAAAACTTCAAAACTACAGATAGGAAGCCTAATGGTGGGAACGGGGACTGATTCTGAAAACAGGCATAAGAAAACTTCCTGGGTGGAAGAAATGTTCTAAGACGGGACTGTGGTAATGGCCATGCAATTGTCTGTTTAAGCTAAAAGTCATCACACTGTATGCTTAAAATGGGTAAGTTTTTTGTTGTTTTTTTACAGGGTCAGAGAGAGGGATAGACAGGGACAGACAGACAGGAACAGAGAGATGAGAAGCATCAATCATCAGTTTTTCATTGCAACACCTTAGTTGTTCATTGATTGCTTTCTCATATGTGCCTTGACTGTGGGCCTGCAGCAGACCGAGTGACCCCTTGCTCGAGCCAGCGACCTTGGGTCCAAGCTGGTGAGCTCTTTGCTCAAACCAGATGAGTCCGCGCTCAAGCTGGCGACCTCGGGGTCTCGAACCTGGGTCCTCCGCATCCCAGTCTGACGCTCTATCCACTGCGCCACCGCCTGGTCAGGAAAGATGGGTAAGTTTTATGTTATGTAAATTCAATCTCAACTTTAAAGTAATTTTATTTTAATTAAATGTAATTATTTAATTATAAATTATTTTTTAAAAATCCTTGAAGGTTTTCCATAGATATTAGTACAATGGGCTTCAAGGCCCTCCTCACCTCTTTCTTTCCTTTTTTTTTTTTCCTCCTCACCTCTTTCCTCCACCATTATTGACCCTCCCTCACCAATTTCACTGAAGACACTGGCCTCCAGCTGCTCCTGGATCACACTAAACAAGTTCCAGCCTCAGGGCCTTTGCACATGCTATTCCCTCTACTTGGAATGCTTTTCCTTCAAATATCCAGGTATACTAGATGTTTTTCAAGTATCTGCTAATCCCCTTCAAGTATATGCTTTAAGTATCTGCTCCAATGTCCTCTTCTAAGATGACAACCCCTACCCAGTCCTCCCTACCCTGACCCTGTTTTGTTTTTCCCCACTGCACAAGGACAGGGATTTTGGTCTGTTTGGCACGGTATCCTTAGTTTTGACAAGGGTGCCTACATTTTTTTAAAAAAAATGTATTTATTGATTTTAGAAAGAGAGAAGAAGGAAGAAAGAAAAACATCTATCTGTTCCTAGATATGCCCTAACCAGGGATTGAACCCTGAAACCTCTATCAGGATAACACTTGAGTCACCAATGGAGCTATCCAACCAGAGCAATAACTCACTATTGAATAAATGAATGATGCCTGCTCATGGCAGGGAGAGGTCTAGAAGGTCCCCTTCATCTCTGCAGGGCCCAGTACTTAGGACTGTGTGGCTTGTGGTGATCAGCCCAGCTGGCCGGCTGATACAATGGCATTTCATATAACCAGCCTGACCTCCCCACTAGCCAGCATAACCTTGGAGACAGGGAACAGGTGTTATAACCATGTCCCTGCAATGGAGGCTGCCCAATCTTCTTGCTGATGACCACTCATCTGACACTTTCCCACTGCCCAGACTGCCTGTGCCTTTTCTCCCATCTGCTTTTCTTCACCTACTCCAAAACCTATGAGAGCATCTAGCTAATGCTTCCTCTTCCTCTAAGAAGTCTCCCAGGATTTTGGCCCACAGAGACCTTAGGACACACACACAGAGAATATATGTTCTCATATATCTTCATCTTGCCTTCTGAGAGCTCACAGGCAACCCCAGGCAGGGCCACAGACTCTTTCTGAGAACCCAGCCCCAGCACAATGTCTGGCACGGAGCCCGCAGTCCAGAAACTTGAGGAAACACACATGCTGTGACCCAGAGGACAAATCCCCATGGACACTCCTTCCACGAGAGGCTTCCGGAGGCTCTCCTCATTGCCCTTCTGTCCTCTGGCCCCGATGATCCCACTAATCTCCAGTATGAAGAATCCACTACCTACCAGGTCTTATAGGAATGTGGCCTCATTAGTCCTCACCGGCCCTGTGAGGCAGTGTCCATAGTGACAGAGCCTCTGAAGCTCAGAAAGTTCAGAGACTTGCCCAAAGTCACATGCAGCTCAGTGGCTGAGGCCAGCCCCCAGTCTGGCCCTCCGCTGCCTCCTACACCACCAGGCCCAGGCCTGGAATAACATTTGTGAGACCCCTGGCCTCTGGAGAAAGCGTCCACGTGCCTTGTGCCTCGCTGACAAAGGAGACCAGAAGAGCTGGTGGGGCAAGAGAACTGAGGCAGCACTGACTCAGTCCCAGCACCATGCTGAGGGTGCGCGGAGGGCCGGGAGGGGAAGCAGGCAGCCCACCCCCTTTGCCCCCCCACCTCCACTGGGGCCTCCAGAGCTAGGGGAGCATGGGAGGGAGGAGGGGAGAGGAGAATGGTGAACAGGAAGAGGGGGAGGAGGCTTTGGGCAAACTGGCCTTTGTGAGTCAGCCCTGATCCTGGAGTAGAGGAAGAGAAAGGGTTTCTTGGAAAAAGCTGGACATGGTGGTAAACTGGCCTCTGGCCACACTGCAACTGGTGGGGAAGGTCCGGGAAGGAGTCTATGTAAGCTGTGAGGGTCTAACCCTCAGCCCCAGAGTGGCTGTGGGAGCTTGGCCCGGCGCCTCAGTTTTATCACCTGTAAAATGGGTAAAAGGACGCCGCCCACAGGGTCCGTCCACGCCTGGCAGACAGGAGCTGCTGGGAAGAGCAACTGTGGCTACTCTCAGGTCTCTATTATGATGCTCTCCGAAGGCCCGGGGTACCCACCCCACCTCCCTCAGGGACTCAGGCCCAGACAAGGCGGGCGTGGGAGAGGCTGGAGAGGGAGGGCGGCATTCAGACCAACAGGCCCCCTTTGTGCTGCCCTCAATTGCCATTTACTGAAGACAAACCCGGGCTGCATTTCAGGGTTTCCATTTCAGCCGCCCGGGGGGTGGCACGCAGGAGTTTCAGTGGAGATGAGGACCAGGAACTCTCTGCCAATCGGCAGCCCAGGGCGCGGCCCCGACGGAAGGACAGCCAATGCCAAATAGGGCAGCGGAAAGCCCATCTCCGTGTGCCAGCCTGCCCGGAGGGCAGGAGTGGTGGCGCTGGAAGGGGGCTCCCAGGCCAGACGCTGCTGGGGGACCAGGCCATGGCTCACCCCCTGGGCTTCCTGCCAGGAGGGCGGTGCTTTGGCAGGACCCTGCTGCTGGCTGCGGCAGCACGGCCCAGGCCTCACGGACGCTCACCCCCTGACAGTGGCAGCTCTCCCTGAGCCACTCCTCCCCCCTCTTCAGGGTCCTGGCAGTCAGGGTGCCCCTGCTCCATGCTCCTCTCCTGAGCCTGCAACCAGAATGCAGGGACGTGTAGTGTCCAGAGGTAAACCGACAGCATGGGCCCTGCCCAGTGGTCGAGAGCCCTAAGGGCCAGGCCACAACACATCATCGGGGAGGGTGGGGTGTTGGCTCCTTAACAGGGATCTGGGCAGGAGGCCACTGGGGACAAAGTGAGGCACAGACCACACTCTGCCAGGTCAACCAGACAACCGAGGCTTTAGTGGCTGAAATGTGTGTGGAGCGGTGGGATTCAGAGACCGGAAAGGACAGTAATGACGAGGGGGGTCGGCCGGTGCTGGCCACCAGGCCAACGCCACCCGAACTAAAGGTGAGCCCTCCCACAGGTGTGGCACGGGCTCCCCTAGTCCCGCCCCACAGGGCACCCCAATGCTCACAACTACTTCCAGGCATCAGGCCCAGGAAGTGAGGAGCAACGAGGAGCACTGAGTGAGCGACTGAACAGATGAGATGTGCGGGCCAGCAAAGCCGCTGCTGGGAGCCGAGGAGAGTGGTGGGGGCGGGGGTGGGGGCGGGGCGGGTGCTGTGGTAGACACGGGACACAACAGTGAGGTCTGAACTGCGACATGGGCAGAGGCTGGAGAGGACAGAGAGGGGATGGATGCTGGGTAGCATTTGGTGGCAAACAGCAAGGGTTTAGGGGGCACCCCGGGTTCGAGCAGGCGGTGGAATCTCTGATTTGGAGGGACCCACAGGGAGAGACCGACAGGAGGGACCCGGGAGAAAGACGGCAGGGGCTGGAAGCAGGAGCTCAGTTTGGGACGGCTAGGTGTGAGGTGACTAGGAGAGCCTGGGGGTGCGGTGGGGGTATGGAACGGGAGGCAGAGCGCTGGGCTGTGGCCCTTGGGAGAGTCACTGCGGAATGAGGAACACGGGCCTGGGCACCACCAGCATGGAAGGTGAGAGGCTGGAGAGGAAGAAGAAGGGCACCACAGGCTGTGGGCCTGAGGGCACCCAACAACACAAGGGCATGAATGGGACAGCTTTCAGGGAGAGGATGCCCGGCTGGAGAGCCGCTGGGCCTCCCGGTCTTCAGGGCAATGCAAGTCCAAGCCACAGGGAGCTCCCATTTCCTACCCAATCAGATGGGCAAAAAGTCAAAAAGCCAAGTAATGCCAAGTACTAGAAAGGCTACAGAGCAGGAGCTGGTGGGCGGGGTGGGCACAGCCTCGGGGAACCCTGCCGGGGCAGAAGACCACGCCAGGAACCTTGGCAGGCCGTGCCCCCTGGGGGGCACCCACAGGGTGCTTATCACAGCCCTCCACGCAACAACCAGGAAACGTGGTTTGGGGGTGGGACCAGGGCTGGGCAGGGTAACTAGGACTTCATTTCTATTTATAAGATTTGTTTAAGTACTACAGTATGTACATGGGAGTTCACTGTACCCTCTCTATTCCTTTATTTGAATGCCTAAAGTATTTCATAATCACTTTTTAAACAACAAAGAAATGACAGAGCCCTGGCTACGTAACTCAGTTGACAAGGCACCAACCTGGCGCACCAGAGTTTGTGGGTTCCAACCCCGGTCAGGGCACAGGCGAAAGCAATCAATGAGTACACAACTAAATGGAATAACTAAGTGTAAGGAGTTGATGCTGCTGCTTCTCTCTTCCTCTTTCTTCCTCTCTCAAATCAATGGAAAAATTTAAAATAAAAAGACTTCTTAAAAATATCAGTAAAGACAGAAAGGGAGAGCAAACAGTTCCGAGAGTAAACCTCCACAGGTGCTGGCCACCAGGCCAAGGCTACCCAAACTGAAGGTGAGCCCTTATTGGGCATGAGCCTTATTTGGGCATGGCCTGGCCTCCCCTCATCCTGCCCCATCAGGCACCATCTCACTCATGCCTACACCAGAAACCCAATGCTAACCCAACCCCCAGATCCAGCAGGGCCCTAATGATGGGTGTGACCACCATACCCACAAGCCTGCTCCCAGCTGGCACCTACTGCCTGTCCCATCCAGCATGGAAGGGAGGTTTGTTTCGTCTGCATTTGACCGAGGTTCAGGAAACTGCACCAGTGGTAACGCTAGAATCCCCAAGCACAAGCAGAGAGCAGGGCAGAGCTGGGTCAGGCTCCCTTGAGTCTTGCCAGCTTGAGGCAGAAGCCAAAGCTCCAAGCCTCATGCCAGCTGCCCCTCTGGCCTAGGAAAGCCAGGAAGATGGGGCCTGTCCGTCTGTGCCTCTGTCCCAACACGCACCTTCTGCTCTCACTGAGTCAGCGAGGCCCTGTGGGAAGCTGCAGCCAGCCTGGGCTATGCAAACTCAGCACACTTGCCAGCCAGGGGCAGGAGACAGGGGGCGCCAGAATGGGATGGTGATAGATACTTCTTGGGGTCCAAGTCACCCTGAGAGTACCAAGGGGCCTGGCAACCATCTAGAACCAGTGTGGAGAAAGGACCCTCCCAAGTCTCAGAGCAGAGCTGGGGCTGGAACCCAAGTTCCACCAGCCGATGTGGCTTCAAGAATGGGGAGGGCGCATGAAGCTGGAAAGATGGGCCAGAGCAGAGCACGCTGTGCCAGCAGCGTGGACGGGAGAGCAGGGGCACTCATGGAGCTGAGCGAGGAAGGACAGACCAACTCCAGAGCCCCAGGAGACTCCTATCTTCTCTGGCATCTGTGACTGGGAGCCAAGCAGGACCTGAGCCTGGAGCTGGGTTCCAGTCCCACACACTCACCATCCTCACAGCCTCCGAGCTCACGGCTGCAGTTCCCATTCTGTAAAGTCAGCATCTTCCCTGTCCTGCCAACAGCCTGGGACAACTGCAGAGCCCTGGGGATGGCCCGTCTTGCCTGAGCTGGACACATGGGACTTGATCATCTTCCCTCAGGTTTGGAAGAATCCTGTGTCCCAGCAAAGAAGAAAGGGGATCAAGCCGTGTCAGGCCTAGGGAGGGGGAGGAATGTCAATATACTTCCTTGCCTTATGCAGGCACATGAGCGCGTGTGCACACAGATGCGCACGCACACACACATGCACACACAAACACGCACGCACAGTTGGCATGCTCAGAACCAGGGCACAGTCATGGCCCCAGAGCTGGTTCCTGGCTGTGTGGCCACCACTGTCCTGCCAATCAGACAACCGGAGCCCTCCTGCCACCGGGCAGGCATCAGCCTGGCTCTGTCAGATGGGGTCTCCCACCAGGCCTAGGGAGAAGGGCTTGGGAACAACACAGCTCAAGCTTCCCTCTGACCCACCTTTATTCCCATTTCAAAGAACGAGAAACTGAGGCCCAGAGCAGACTCACCCAAGGTCACAGAGCAACTGAACAGCACATTGAGATTCAACTGCCCAAATGAAGAAAACCTGTGCTGGGCAAGAGGCTTTCTGGGATCAGACAGAGCCAGAGGCCCAGGGAGAAAAGGGACCTGCTGAGAGGACCCCAAAATCAGGACGGAAAGGAAGAGACTCCAGTGTCCTGCCTCCCAGGCCAGGATAGTGACCCTGTCGTCGTTCACGATTGCCTCTTCCACTTCTGATTTCAGTGGCAGCTCCACCCAACACATCCAGACCAGGTGGCTGCAGGAAAGCCACAACATCTCCGGGGTTCTTCTCCCCAACCCAGCCTGCACAAGCAACTAAAAATTACCCCTGAGCAAAGGACGGTCTTTACAACAAGTGGAGCTGGGTCAACTGGATAGCCAGAGAGGAGAAATACGATCCCCCTCCTGTGGTTGGCAGAATAATGCCCCCCAATAACGGCCAAAACACGTTTGTTCACAGGTTACAGATGAAGGTCGCTAGTAAGATGACTTGGAGATGGGAAGATTATCCTGTATGATACAGGCAGGCCCAATGTAACCACAAGGGTCCTTCTAAGTGGAAGAGGGAGGCGGGAACGAAAGAGTCAGAGATGGCGTGTGCAAAGGACTAAGTCCAACACTGCTAGCTTTGAAGACGGAGGCAGGGGGCACCAGCCAAGGAGTGTGGGCAGTCTCTAGAAGCTGGAAAAGGCAAAGAAAGAGAATCTTCCCCAGAGCCTCCAGGAGGAGTGCTGACAACCCAGTACCCTGGTGAGATCCATTTCAGACGTCTGACCTCCAGGACCGTAAGATAATACATTTGTGTTGTTTTCAACTACTAGATGTGTGGTCATTTGTCATAGCAGCAAAAGGAAATAAATTTACTTCACACACAAAAATCAATTCCTCATGGGCAGCAGATCTGAATGTGAAAGGTGAAACAACACTGTCCTGAGAAGAAGGCATGAAAGACCGTCGTAACGTTGAGGTCGGCGAAGATTTCTTACACAGGACACAGGAGTGCTAAAGATAACAGAAAGATGGGTAAACTGGACAAGATTAAGAGTAAGAGCTTCTGTGCATCACAGATACCACTGAAAGAGAGAGGGGTAGGCGGGCCACAGAGAGAGAGAAGACATTGGCAATTCCTATATTCTGCAAAGGACTCATATTCAGAATATAAAAAGAACTGACAAGTTGAGTTACATCAGCAAAAGACCTGAACAAGCACTTCACAAAAAAGGGTATTCAAAAGACCAGTAAACATGTGGAAAGGTGTTCACTTTTTTTTTTATATATGTTATTTTTTTAAATTTTTTTACAGAGACAGAGAGAGTCAGAGAGAGGGATAGACAGGGACAGACAGACAGGAACGGAGAGATGAGAAGCATCAATCATTAGTTTTTCGTTGCGCATTGCGACACCTTAGTTGTTCATTGATTGCTTTCTCATATGTGCCTTGACCGCGGGCCTTCAGTAGACCGAGTAACCCCTTGCTCAAGCCAGTGACCTTGGGTCCAAGCTGGTGAGCTTTTGCTCAAACCAGATGAGCCTGCGCTCAAGCTGGCAACCTCGGGGTCCCGAACCTGGGTCCTTCCGCATCCCAGTCCGACGCTCTATCCACTGCGTCACCGCCTGGTCAGGTGAAAGGTGTTCACCTTTATTGGCCATCATAGTAATACCATACACCCCCAGAATGTATGAAATGAAACAGACTGACCATACACGTGCTGATGAAGATATAGATTACCCAAAATGCTCACAGGCTCCTAGGAGGAGTGGAAGTCGGTACCAGCAATGGAAATCAGCTTGGCATCACACACCAAAGCTGGACATACCTAACCCTAAGACCCAGCAATTCCACACCCAGGGTTTCCCACAACAGCATGGGCAGGAATGTGCGCCAAAAGTCACGTTCTTTTCCTAATACTCCCAACTGAAAATAACTCAAATATCTACCCTCATAGAACAACTAAATAAGTTGTCACTTTAGTCAGGTGTGTAAATAAATTCACACGACAGAGTAAAATACAGCAGTGAGAATGACTGCAATGCAATCACAGGTAACAATGGGCATGAATACTGCGATTATCATCTCCAGTGAAAAAAAGCCAGAAATGAAAGAGTGCATGCAGTATGATTGCATGCTTCCATTTAAAATGAAGTTCAATTACTAAGATTAAGAATAGGAAGTTTTTTGCCCTGGCCGCATAGCTCGGTTGGTTAAAGCATCTTCCCAAAGCGCAGAGGTTGCCAATTCGATCCCTGGCCAGCGCACACACAGGAACAGATCAATGTTTCTGAAATCTCTCTCTCCCTCTCTACCTTTCTTTCTCTCTAAAATCAATAAAATGAACATTAAAAAAGAACAGAAAGTGCCTGACCTGTGGTGGTGCAGTGGATAAAGCGTCAACCTGGAAACACTGAGGTTGCCGGTTCAAAACCCTGGGCTTGCCTGGTCAAGGCACATATGGGAGTTGATGCTTCCTGCTCCTCCCCCCTTCCCTCTCTCTCTTTCTCTCTCTCCCCTCTCTATAATGAATAAATAAAATCTTTAAAAAAAAAAAAGAACAGAAAGTTTAAAAATTTTTAGAGTCGGACACTTTTTTTTTTTTTTACAGAGACAGAGAGTGAGTCAGAGAGAGGGATAGACAGGGACACACAGACAGGAACGGAGAGAGATGAGAAGCATCAATCATTAGTTTTTCATTGCGTGTTGCAACACCTTAGTTGTTCATTGATTGCTTTCTTATATGTGCCTTGACCGCGGGCCTTCAGCAGACCAAGTAACCCCTTGCTGGAGCCAGCGACCTTGGGTTCAAGCTGGTGGGCTTTTGCTCAAACCAGATGAGCCCGCACTCAAGCTGGCGACCACAGGGTCTCAAACGTAGGTCCTCTGCATCCTAGTCCGACGCTCTATCCACTGCGCCACCGCCCGGTCAGGCAAGAGTCGGGACACATTTTGAGCTTGTAATATATTGTATTAAAGCAGGGGTCCCCAAACTACGGCCTGCGGGCCACATGCGGCCCCGAGGCCATTTATCCAGCCCCCGCTGCACTTCCAGAAGGGCACCTCTTTCATTGGTGGTCAATGAAAGGAGCACATTGACCATCTCATTAGCCAAAAGCAGGCCCATAGTTCCCATTGAAATACTGGTCAGTTTCTTGATTTAAATTTACTTGTTTTTTATTTTAAATATTGTATTTGTTCACGTTTTGTTTTTTTACTTTAAAATAAGATATGTGCAGTGTGCATAGGGATTTGTTCATAGTTTTTTTTATAGTCCGGCCCTCCAACGGTCTGAGGGACAGTGAACTGGCCCCCTGTGTAAAAAGTTTGGGGACCCCTGTATTAAAGTATCTTCTGTTAAAATGATGTTCAAGGGCAGGTGATACATATTTACTGATGATGTTAAAAATCAAGGAATGGGTCACACTTGGGGCAGGTACATGACTAAAAGTGAAAACAAGAGGGGTTTCTGGGAGCAGGTTCTGGTTCTGGATTTGGGTGCGATTTTATGGTCGTTTCACTTAGAGAAAATTCACTTATGGCACGTGCAGTCTTCTTTTTGGATGTTGTACTTCAGTAAAAAGTTTTTTCAAACTTCCTGGGAAGGAGTGTAGGAAGTTGAGGTGGTCCCTGCAGCTCTGGAACCTTCCCACCCACCAGACTGCCCCAGCTGTTGGCAGCTAACCATATGGCCCTACCTGTCTGCCTTCCCAGTCTGTGAGCTCCCTGTGGGAAGGCCCAAGCCCTCTGGCCTTCGGGTGCCAGGGTTGGCACACACAGTGCTGCTGTGCTCACCGAACAATCGTCCTGGGCACCAACCTTCCCTAAAGAAGGTTGGTGAGGTCTGACCAGGCGGTGGCGCAGTGGACAGAGCGTCGGACTGGGATGCGGAGGACCCAGGTTCGAGACCCCAAGGTCACCAGCTTGAGTGTGGGCTCATTTGGTTTGAGCAAAAAGCTCACCAGCTTGGACCCAAGGTCGCTAGCTTGAGCAAGGGGTTGCTCGGTCTGTTGAAGGTCCGTGGTCAAGGCACATATGAGAAAGCAATCTGAACAACTAAGGTGTCGCAACGAAAAACTGATGATTGAGGCTTCTCATCTCTCCCTTCCTGTCTGTCTGTCCCTATCTATCCCTTTTTCTGACTCTCTCTCTGTCCCTGTAAAAAAAAAAAAAAAAAAGGTTAGTGAGTCAGAACCTGGCTTCTCCTCACACCTGAGCATCCCCCTGCAGGAGGTGGGCTGAAGCTGAGCCCACTAAGGTTCAGGCTTGGCCCTTCTGTGGCATGAACCAGCCAGAGAGATAAACCAGGAGGGATGAGCCAGGCAGGGGTCCAAGGGCACCATCTACAGCTCATAGGGCAACCCAAAGCTGCTGGAGGGCGGAGGAGGGAAAGATGGAGAACAGACAGAACCTGGTGGGCCTAGGAGTGAGGTCAGTCACTAATGAGCGTTCAAAGTCATATTTTTTTACTGCTTCCAGAAAGGCAACCTTTGCCCTTCACTACCCCTAGACACCAAATTCTGTCAGAATGCCACCCACACCCATACAGGCTGTCACATCTCCAGGCCTTTTTACACACACTGTTCCCTCGGTTTCCCTACTAGTAAATTGGGGCTCACAGTAGCATCTCCTTCACAGGACTGTTGTGAAGGCACATGGGTTCACTTTACAAAGCGCTTAGACTGGCGCCTGGAGCGGAACGAGTATTGCGGATCTGCGTAATGCCCTTCCTCTCAGCCTCTGGCAAACCCCCTCAGCTGTCACTGAGAGCGGCTTAAGAGGGCAGGTTGTCTGCAAGTCCTGTTCACTCCTGGGCTCTCGGTACCTAGGACAGCGCCTAGCACACACAGGAGCTCAAACCGCTTAATAAATACGCGAAAGAATGAAAATGCCCTTCTCTGCCACTCTTATCTTCCCCACATTCAGCTGGAGGCCCACAGCAGCTTGTTCACACCCGTGGCTGCGCTCACTGGCTGGCTTGGAAGACAGAAAGGAGAAGTTCCAAGTTCTGCAGGACCTGCACCCTGCAGGAATGCTGGCACCAAGCGCATCTGATGTATGCAGCGCACAGTGGATGCTCACTGCTGGGGGTCCAATGAGCAAAGAGGCAAGCAAGGGCCCCCGCCACTGGAGGGGGCTAAGCAGAGACCAAGGCCTGTTCTCGGAGCAAGTTTCTGCCCCAGTTGGCACAGATGCCATGAGAAACTCTCCCAAACTTATGCAAATATTATTACTGTAAGAAAACATTTGCAGAAACCTGCTGAGTGCCCTCCCCCTCCCAGGTCTAGCCCACCAGAGGGGCGAGGACGATCCCATGTCCACAACTCTCTCTGTCAAAGGACTTCCATTCTTCACTACGCTTGACTCTGAACTTGTGTGGGTGCACTCAGAGTGGGGGCTTGGGGCACTCAGACCGCACCCTCCACTGAGCTGCTCCGGCCTAAGGAGCCGCAGATCCGCAATACTCGTTCCGCTCCAGGCACCAGTCTAGGCGCCTTGTAAAGTGAACCCACGTGCCTTCACAACAGTCCTGTGAAGGAGATGCTACTGTGAGCCCTGATTTACTAGTAGGGAAACTGAGGCCCAGAGGGGGTCAAGCCACGTGCCCACTGTGTCGCAGCTGATGAACGGCAGCAGCCTCGTCAGAACTCGGGCCCCCTAGCCGCGGGGCCCGCGCGCTTCACCACTTCTCTTTATTTCCTCAGAATCAAGACGAACTGGCCTTCAGGTACCAGGTCAGGGGGACAAGGGCAGAGATTTAGGCAAGAGGTTAGCAGGGCACCCCACGGGCCTCAGTGCCAAGGCCATAGTCTGCAGCACATCTGCCCGTTGACCCAGCCCTCTCCTGCCCTGGCCTTGTTTCCTGGGACCCTGTCCCCACCTTAGCACCCTGCATTTCAGCATCCCTAAATTTCTCAGTGTTCCCTAAGACACCCTACCCCATCGCTTGTTCTGCCGGGACTGCCTTCACCCTTCTTCTATCACTTAGCCCGCTCCTGGGCTGAGGTGGGCACACCCAGAGCTCTCCACGCAGTCCTGTGTCGTGGCCCCCCACGCCTCCTCGCAAGGTGGGGATCCTCGCGTCAGGGGCCAGTCTGGCTCCTAGCTCACCGAGTCTCATCAATCCCTACAGCTCATTAGACACTTGAGAGGGCTGGCTGCAAGCCCCAGCCCCAGCCCCAGCCGCAGCCGCAGCTGCTGGCCGGGACCCTCCAGAAGGAGGGTTAGGAGGATCAGAAGGCGGCTGCCATCCTCCCTCCCTCCCCCTGCATTCCGGATGTCTGTCTGTCCCAGGACCACACTATACGGCTCCTCCCTGGAAGTGCTACCCCTCACTGCGCTTGCTGTTTTATATACAGCATGGGCTTACACAAGTCAGTATGACAACACAGAGCCACTCCAAACTCCCGTCTCCCTCTCGGATCCAGCTGCTAGGAAGCTCACAGTCAGATCACCTCCAATAATAGAGGACACAGAAGTCTCTTTGGCACAACAAAAATTTGATTTTTGGTACCCAGGGTTTCCTCTTGCCCCAACTGTCCCTCTCAATAGACTGCATTTATCTTTTTCTTTTTAAATATAATTTAAAAAAATTTTTTCTATTGATTTAATCGAGAGGAAGGGGGTGGGGAAGGGAGACAGAAAGAGAGAAGCATCAACTCGTTGTGCCCTTAGTTGCTCCATTTAGTTGTATACTCATTGATTGCCTCTTGTGTGTGCCCTGACAGGGGATCGAACCTGTGACCTTGACATACTGGAATGACACTCTATCCACTGAACCACCCAGCCAGGGCTGCAGTTATCTTTGCAAATCACCTCAAGTCCTGTCTGGAATCAGACAAAGAACACACGTGACCCTTTCGATGTCTTCCCTCCTCTGTTCCCTGTTCGCTGTCCCCTGAGCCCAGCACAACCACTGCAAGAAGCTAAACGTGAGCTGAGTGACAGAAGCTACGAACAAACGAATTCATGAAGAGAACAGTCAACATTAGAAAAGAACTTTGAGCAGAATCAGGATACAAGGTAGCCAAAAATTCAAAGACTCCAAAATGCCTCTTCTTCCCTCATCACAGGGTCCCACAGTTAGACACCGACCTCACACTGTACTTGGAAGACTAGTGGGCTCCTCACTGAACACCCCAGCCAGACTCTAAGCTCTCTGCTGCCCAGACTCCTTCATTTTTCTCCCTTGGTGCCATCAGAAAGGCCCTCCGTAACCTCCCAGGTCCATCCACCCTCCAAGAGGCAGCCCGGGTCCTAGTCCTCCAGGGAGCCCCAGACCCTCCCAGCCTCCCCGTGCCCCGCCTACCCGAATAACACTTAGAATGACTTGCAAGCACGCCAGGGCTTTTTTCTTTTTAACCAAATGGGTCAACATTTAACAGTCAGATTTCATTCGTTCGTGTATTTGGAGCCACTTTTAACTACTATTTAACATGAGTAAATGCATGAATAGGCATTTAACAAAGGCAATACTTAATTAGTAGCCTTTACTAATATTTTTCCAACAAGCACCCTGTAACTCCTTTCTCTGTCTCACAGACCTAAATTGTGTTACTCTGAGAAATAAAACTTCATCTATGAATGTCTGACTGGGAGCTCAATATTTTGCCATTTAAGAATAAGATCAGCTATAAGAATATTTCTTCTTCTGACTAGTTCTGTACACAGCTGTTAAGTTTGGTAAAAATAATCATAACCACCAAGGCAAGACGGCTCTTAACATCTTGGTGTATACGCAGGCATCACCGCCTGGGTGCTGAGGCGTCTGCTCTACCCCGGCCTTAAAGTGTTTCTCAAAGGTGCTGATCTTGTTTACATTGTCAGGAAGGGTGCCGACAGCCTCCCAGTTCAGTGAAAGCTTCTCAAAGGCAGGGTCCAGAACTGAAGTGCGTGGTGCTCCCTGCACCCTGAGGGGCTGGTTTCTGCACAGCCACATGGTGGGGAGCAGGGACCAGGGCAGCTCAGGGAGGACCTGGGGCCAAGCAGGGGCAGGTCAGCCCTGAACACTCAGGGGGCTGCCTCCTTAGGGAAGGGATGTTGGAAAACCAGGCACTCCTTGTGAGCCTGAAGTTCCACCCTCTTTGGCAAAGGGGCCAAAAGGGCAAAGCAGGAAGTGGAAGAGGAGTGGGTGTCTTTCTGGCTGCAGCTGGAGTCAGAAGTAAGATTCCAGGATGGAGCAAGGGCTCCTCAGTGAAGACGGAAGCTAGTAAGCGGACAAGGCCCCACTTCTACGCCTTGTTAATAAATACCACCTGCCAGCTTCTGCTTTCTATTCAGAAGGGAACCAGTTCATTCTCCCTTTGAAGCACTTCTGAAAACATGAGCTTTGTATTACTGCTTTTGTGTACTGACCCCGGCAGTGCAGCCAGAGAAGGGAGTGATGGGACACGGGAGGTCCCATGCTGGCAATGGGAATCCCAGTCTCCAGGTACTAAAGGGAGGAGCCTTCTCAGCGCTGAAGACAGCACTGGGGAGACCCATGGGTATATAGCCCTTGCCGTCCCGTCCTGCCCTGGGGATCAGAACACTCATTTTTCCTGACAAATCATGATACCAAGTGGTGGAGACCCACATTTCGTGTCTGAGGTATCATGGGTCTGTCTCTCCCATCATCCCAAGAGCTCTTAAGGACAGTGATGCCCCATTTGGCTGTCCTCCCCCAGAACACAGCCACACGTCATCGATGCAGCCGACACTGTGCCAGCTGTGCCCAGCACTGTCTCCCCACCCCCAGCATCAGAGACCATGTATTCTGCACCCCGCCAGCTGAGTGGACAGGGTGGGCACCCTCACCCAGGCCTGGTCAATCAGTTTCTCTGGGGAGTTCTCCTGGAAGGTCCTGTAGCCTCGAGCTGAACCCACTATTCGGGGCAGCCATGCAACAACTCAGAAAGAGTCAGCCTACAGGGAGAGAAGGGGCAGATGCACCAGGAGAGGAGGAGAAAATGAAACCACACTCCAGAGAGGAAAGCCAGAGGAGGAGCTACGTGCCAGCTTCCCGCGTCCTGCGGGAGCCAGGTCACCTGCAAGTGTTTGCTACACAAGTTCCCTTTCCCTCTTAACTCTCCTTTCACTTAACCTAACTGGAGGAGGTCTTGTCCCTGGCAACAATATTACCCCAGAGACATGGTCAGAGCCTGCCCCCCTTTCCACTCAAGAGCAGGCCCACTCATCAAGCCACGCCCACTACTCAGTCAGAAGGCGAGGCAGGTCTGGGTAGAGCCAGCACCACAGAGCCGTGCTGGGAAGGCAGGGCATGGCCAGCTGGGTCCTGAGAGCCCAAGAGCATTTGGACTTTGTACTTCAGTGAATGGGGTGGAGGTGTCTGAGGCCGGCATGCCCAACATTGTGCTTTAGGGAAATGAACATGGTAGTGGGTTCAAAGGCATTTAGGAAGGGGGCATGTCTCCTAGGTACACAGTAGGTGCCTAACAAATGCATGGAAGACAAAGAGGAAGACCTCTCTATGCCTTGAGTTCCTCATCTCCAAAACATAGGGAGTGTTATTAAGATATCCACAAACTCACATATGAACTTAAGGAGCTGAAAACAGTAGCTGGCATACAGTAAGCACCTACACAGAGACTGATGTTCTCCTCAAGAATGCCTGGGCAGGAGCCATGGTCTGAATGCTTGTGTAACACACCCCAAAATCCATATGCTGAAGCCTAATGCCCCATGTAATAATGGTGTAGGAGGCAGGACCTTTGAGAGGTGATTAAGTCATGAGGATGGAGCCCTTATGAATGGGATTAGTGCCCTTATGAAAGAGACCCCCACAGAGCTCCCTAGCGCCTTCCACCTTAAGATACAAGGAAATATCCGCAGCATGGAAGAGGGCCATCGCCCTACTACCATACTGGCAGCTGGATCTCAGACTTCCAGCCTCCAGAACTGTGAGAAATAAATTTCTGTTGTTTGTAAGTCTGTAGTATTTTGCTAAAACAGCCCAAAGACAGCAGGGAAGCAACAGGGTGAAGAATGCAGCTCCCCTCCTCTGGGCACAGAGGCAGAGGTAAGATAGATGGCACCAAGAGGGCAAGGTCAATCTTTAGGGTGGCAGAGCCAGGGAGGAAAGGCCAGAAGGGAACTGTCCCCTACATTGTGGATCAGAGTGGAGGGAACGGCTAGGACTGTGGGGACTGTGGCCTTCTCATAGCCAAAGGAGGTGGACCAGAGTAAAGAAGGGATGCTAGAGTGAGGCAGATGACAGGGCCTGGGCAGGGCTAACAGGCAGGGCTGTCTGATGGTGGACAAACCGATCAGGAGGTTATGAGCCGTGTGTGTGTGTGTAGGGTGTAAAGCCACCAAGCACAGCTGCAGTAACAAACATTGGGTATTTGTTCCATCAAGTGAACATACTTCACACACCTCCATTCACTCAATTCTCTCAATAACCCTAACAAGTAAATACCATAAGTATCCGCATTTTTGTAGATGGAAAAATTGAGGCGGAGAGAGGTATAATGAGTTGTCTCAGGTCACACAGCTAGTAGGTGGCAAAGCTGGGATTTGAATCCAGGCTGTCAGGGTCCATTATCTGAAATCTTAGCCACCAAAGGGTACAGAAGATGCTAGAAAGGGACTGGTGCCCAAGGGTGAATCCCCAAGTTGGGATTTCAGGCTTTGGGTGCAGAATTCTAGGCACCACCTTTCTAGGCCGCTGGGTGGACCTGGGAGCTTGCAGGTGCGACTTGTATGCCTTAAGTTCCCCGCAGGCTCCCTCTGCCAGACCTTTCTGCCTTTGAAATGCCTCTCCATCTCTGCTCCCCTCCACCTGTCACAGAGCCTGCACCCCGCCATCATCTGTGGTCCAGGCTATGCAGATGCAACGCATCCTGGCTCATGGCTCAAGGAGGAGGGCATCTGAGGGGCCCCACCTGGGAGAGCAGAAAGGACAAAACACTGCCTTCCCTCTGCAGAAAGCCCCTGCCTTAAACTGCATGCCCCATCACCTAAATGCTTCACCGCTCCTCTAACCCAGCAGCTACCAGGCCTTCTGCCCTCTTCTTTGAATACACGCCCTGCCCATGATATTTCCCTGCCTGAAGCCCTCTCGGCATTCTGCCAACAAACTTCTGCACTGGGCTCCATCAAGCTTCCTGTCCATCCCGTCCTCCAGGTCTCTTTCCTCTGTGCCCCCAGCTCCCCCACCGCTGCACTGAGCCATGGGCTGTGCTCCGTGGGGACAGTGATTCCCCAGTCCTGTGTACCTGCCGGCCCCTGGCAGTGCTGGGCCAGGTGACAGCAGCTGGATGAATGAAGGGCTCATTGTTTACTTTACAACTGGTGGGGAATGTGTCCCACACATGAGGAGGCGGGCCCCACGTGGTGCCCCCTACACCATTCTCCTCTCCCTCGGCCAGCAGCAGGAGGCCAGCCCAACCCCACTAGCCTCCCCTGGGTATCTTACCAGGGTGAAGGCAGCCAGCAACCCTCATATGGACTCCCATTTTTCACCCAGAAGGGAGACGTAGGACTTCAGAGGTCGGGTGTGTGTGTGACCCCGCCACACGGGTGCCCCTCTGCCCACATCCCCAGGGTGGGGGTAAGGCTGGGGCCTGCGTGGCAGTGCCCCGTGAGCACCCGCCCCACCCAGGCCCCGCCTGAAGGGCCCAAACGGGCGGGTCCTGGAGGCCCAGCGAAGCATCCTTGTCCTCCGCGGCCCCTCCCCGTGGGGAGGGCAGAAAATCTGCTGCCTCACCAGCCACCAGCGCCAGCTTGGGGGGGGGACACCCCCTGCGGGAAGCTGCCCCACCTCAATCTCCCCTTAACCCCCTCCACCATGTACTTCAACCAAGTTTTGCAAAGGGCATTGGCCAGGCGACTTCAGCCTAAAGGGCTCCGTGTCCTCCCAGACACCGGATCTGGAGAAGGGAGCTAGGGAGCCGCGCCCACCAGGCTGTGCCCCTCGGGCCTGTGCACCCAGAGCCCCGCGGCGCGCGTCCAGCGGCCTCACGCTGCCCTTGCGAGAGGGGACGCACGACTCCCCCGGCAGATGTGCCGAACACCGGTCTGTGGGAGGGAGAGCCGAGGGTGCTGACGATGCCCTCACCGCCGGGACACGCAGCCCAGGAAGCGCCTCCCAACGCCAGCAGCACCCCCTCCTCGCTCGCAGGCGTGGGGAAGTTGGGGTGCATCCCAGGACCGGCTCCGCTCACGCCCACCCGCCGGTCCCGACCCCGCGGCCTCTCCCACGCCCGACAATGTCCCCGGGCCGGCCCGCTTCAGCCCAGACTGGGGCCACCGCCGCCTCCCGAATCCCTCGGTCCTTTGTTGCCGGGCAAGCCCCCTCCTTCGGGGTCCCCTCGCTGCTCCTACCTTTGCCCCTGAAGCATCAGGCTGAGCGGCGGCGACCCGGCGCCGACCTCCTTCGCTGCGGGCCCTGCCGCCGCGGGGGGAGAGGATGCTGCGGCCGCTCCCCGCTCCCGGTCGCCCCACCCCCGGCAGAGCCTCTGCTGGCGCCGGACACCGTGCTCGCACTCCGGTCCCGGGCCTCGCGCCGCGTGTGCAGCGGGCGGGCGGCAGGAAAGCAGGAGGAGCTGACCCAGGCAGCCCCGCCGCCGCCTACGCGCCCCGCGGCGGAGCCCAGCCAGCCGAGCCGAGCGGAGCGAGCGGCCCGGCTCCAGGAGGGAACAAAAGGGGCCGGCGCTGGGACCAGCGCCGGAGGGCGGGGCCTGGCGCGGCGGGGGCGGGAACGCGGGCGCACGGCCTCGCGGTTCTCTGGCCAAGGAGCCGAGCCGCCCGTGGGCGGGCGGGCAGAAAATGCGGTGGAACCTCGTTTTCTGCCAGCTGCCGTCAGCTGGGGGTGTCCGGGATGCGCCAGTACCCACTTTGGCGCTGGGCACCTATTGGTGCTTCAATTATGTTTGGCGAAAGAACATTCTTCAGCCTTGCTCCGCTCTCAAGGATGATGTCCCAGACCACTGGGAGAGGTGAAAGCTTGGGAAACTGCGAGGAGGGACGGGGGAGGTTCCGGGAAGGCTTCATAGAGGAGGTGACGTTGTACTGGACAGGAAGAGATGAGGAGGGAACGGTGTAACCGAGGTTCGAACTCCGGTCATACTGAGCTCTCCTGAGGCCAAAGAGGGTGGTGATAAATGACACCGGTTCTTGGTGATTTGCTCCCAACGTACCTTTGCAAAAAATGGTACCCAAAACACAGATGAACCCTGAATCCTCCACCTTGGGGCAGGATCTCTCTCCTACGATATCAGAGGAGTTGACAGAGCCGCATGGTTCACTCCCCTGAGTCCTGAGCAGAGGCAAAGTGGCAGCCCAGGGATGAAAAATAAATGAATCCCAACATCCATAGGTTCCCAGCTATGGTTGGCCTCTGTGCCTTTATGTCCCCTTTACCCCTTAATAAACTAACTTCTGAGCCTTTGCCTTGCTGGTTCTTCTACCAATAGTGTCCTTCCTTCTCTGTTTAACAAATCATCCTTCCCTTCAAGCCTAGCTCAAACTCACCTTCATTTGTCTTGAGCATGGGAACGCCGGTGTGGGCGGAGGTTGTGGTCTGTACAGTGAGCCTCCCTCCAGCCAGCAGACTCCAGGCACGGTCTCGTTTATATCCCCTAAGACAAGTTACCCAGTACAGTGCTTGGCCAAAGATAGACATTCAATAACACTTGTTGAATGAATGAACTTTTTAAGTTGCCACCAACCATCCTTCCACTGCCCTGGTATCCATAATCTTTGAGAAATGAGTTCATCTCTGGAACTCAGTTTCCCTACCTATAAATTGGAAATAGTGTTTTATTTCATTTCAGCAAATGTGTAATGGTACAATGATGGAGGCTGGGCACAGGCCAGCCCTGAGGAGGTCCCCAGCTGGTGAGGGGTGCCAGACCTGGAGGCCAAGAGGGGAGGAGGGTACACAGTGAGCCCAGAGAACAGGCTACTGCAGGAGGTATGAACCCGATGGGAAGGAAGGGGGTTTGGAGTGGAAAGGGCTGTGTTCAGTAGTGAGGGAGCAAATTATTGAATGTGGCTGGGATGAGTGGTATGCATATTAAGAGATAAGACCCCAGGTACCAGGCAGTGGTAATAATCCAGCTCCATCACCTCTACCTGAAGGACAATACTCTCTGGGCCTCTGTTTCTCCATCTATAAAACAGCACTAATGTTAGATTGCCTCCTAGGGTTGCTGTCAAGGTTGAACTCTACTATATGTGAAGGGCTTAGAACAAGGTGTGCCTAGTGCGTAGTTAGCATTCAAGGAGTGTGAACCTTTTTTACGAGCACAGTCATTTTAGGGGTTTGGGTTATTTTCCTGTGAGCAGAAGATTTCTCACAGGTTCTTCTCTCCCAAGGAGAGGAAGAAGCACAAAAAGTGAGGAGCAGGGCCTTTCCGGTTGCTCTCCTTCTAAGATTCTGCCCACTCCCCCCTCCCTGCGAATTAGTGGTGGGAAGGGAGCCCAGGGTGGCTACGAAGGCCATCAGGGTCCTGATGATGGGAAGCAGGTGAGGCCCAATCAGAAGCCATTCTGAAAGTTCTCCTGGCAGCTCATGGGGGCAGGCTGAGACCCTGAGAGAACAGCTGGAAGGCTGTGGGGGTCCCAGATAGAGTTGGGGGGCTGGGACACTGTAAAGATGAGGAAGCAGCCGAGAAAACCAAAGGAGAAGCCAGTCCAGGTCAAGTTTTAAGGATACTCCTTTGAGACTAAAATCCATGGAGACTCCCCCCAAACCGTGTGGTATGCTTACGCACACACACGCACACCTACACACAGAGTTTTGCAGACAGACTTAGACAGTTCACAGATCCCCCTGAAGACCTACCCAGTCATAAACCTAGGTTCTAAGGCAGGAGAGAGTGCTCAGAAAAACAGGGCAGGGGGGATATATCTGAGAGTGTGGTTTGCCCAAATGGGTGGGGTTTTGACTCAGACAAATGGCATATGGGCCCTGGAGGCACGTCTGCTTTGACATTTGAGGCTTCTGGAACCAGGAAAGTGGCCAAAGTGGCCAGGACATCAACCCAGCAGGGATGGAACAAAAAGCTTCCTTATTGGAAACTATCATTTCATCCTGACCCCTCCTGGCACAGGTAGGGAAACTGAGGTCTAAAGAGAGGCAGGAATCCTGCTGTGATGCACCGCAGCTCACCTGGGCCAAACCAGCAGGTGGGCGGAACTGCAAAGGCATGACTCATCTGAGAGGAGCATCCATCACCCTCGCAGCTGCTAGGCTTGTTCTCAGTGGGACCCTAGACTTCTATCTTGTTAAAGCTTCAGTTTGGGTTTACTGCTCCCTGCAGCCAAACAAATGACATGTGGAAGGTGGAGCTGGGCATGATGCCCCAGGCATCAGGCCTGGGGATGTGGGTAGGGACCAGGGGGAGGACTGCTCTCCTAGCAGACCTCTCCCTCTAGCTTTTTGTCCCCACAGAAAGTGCTGATTTGACCATTTTCTTGCTGATGCTGGCCTTGACCAGCAGCCCCACAAGGGGGAGGTGGTTATGGGGAGAGCAAACCAGAGCAGAGTTCTCCAGGGTCCGTGGTGGGGCAGCCGCCATGAGACCTGGCTGCCCTGCAGGTTGCTGCCTCTCTGCTATACTTTTATTGTTCTATATTATTTTTTAGGGCCAATAGCACATCCACATGATGTAATATATATATTTTTTCTTTTTACAGAGGCACAGAGAGAGGGATAGATAGGGACAGACAGACAGAAACGGAGAGAGATGAGAAGCATCAATTATCAGTTTTTCGTTGCTATACCTTAGTTGTTCATTGATTGCTTTCTCATATGTGCCTTGACCGTAGGCCTTCAGCAGACCGAGTAACCCCTTGCTTGAGCCAGCAACTTTGGGTCCAAGCTGGTGAGCTTTGCTCAAACCAGATGAAGCCACACTTAAGCTGGCAACCTCAGGGTCTCAAACCTGGGTCCTCCGCATCCCAGTCTGACGCTCTACCCACTGCGCCACCACCTGTGTCAGGCATGATGTAATATTTTATAGTCTCTGAATCACTGTTTATAAGGAATTTGTAACAAATAAGGAAACACTCCTATATTTATGCCAAATGAAAAATGCACATCAAAAATTGTAGATATATGGTAGACTTTTTTTTTTTTTTTTTTTTTATTTTTATCTGAAGCTGGAAACGGGGAGAGACAGTCAGACAGACTCCCGCATGTGCCCGACTGGGATCCACCCGGCACTCCCACCAGGGGCTACGCTCTGCCCACCAGGGGGCGATGCTCTGCCCCTCCGGGGCGTCGCTCTGCCGAGACCAGAGCCACTCTAGCGCCTGGGGCAGAGTCCAAGGAGCCATCCCCAGCGCTCAGGCCATCTTTGCTCCAATGGAGCCTTGGCTGCGGGAGGGGAAGAGAGAGACAGAGAGGAAGGAGAGGGGGAGGGGTGGAGAAGCAAATGGGCGCTTCTCCTATGTGCCCTGGCCAGGAATCGAACCCGGGTCCCGTGCATGCCAGGCCGACGCTCTACCGCTGAGCCAACCGGCCAGGGCCTATGGTAGACTTTCAACTGTGTAAACTGGAAAGGGAAAAAACTGGCCACCATGCTGGGCTTTGGGTGGGGGAAACTCGTGGGATTTTTTTCCTTCCCCCTTTCTGCATTTTTCTAAGCAAGCATGTGTTACTTTTAGAATTAACAAAAAAAAATTTATATAGAGAACCCTACAGAGTCCACAAAAAACTACTAGATCTGATAAATTCAGAAAAGTAGCAGAATACAAAATAAATATCCAGAAATCAGTTGCATTTTTATACACCTGTCGGTAGAGCGCAGAGCGCATTCCTAACAGCTGTGGCTGATGCAATGCTGTGAGAACACTCCAGCACCTGAAACCCTCCTAGGCACACCCAGGAAGGGAGCTCGCCCACTGTAAGGAAGTGACTCAGCGCCAACCACGCAGCTCCCTGACCTTTTCAGCCATTGGCTATGAAGGACACGCTGTAACACCCTATAGGCTGAACCTGTGTATATAAGCTAGCTTGCTTCCTGAATCAAGCGGATTTGCGTCACTAAACCTGGTCCCCAGAGTCAGGTCTCTGCGTCTCCATCGTCCTCACCCCTGGTGGGCCTTGTCCACATACACTGATAATGAACTATCAGAAAGAGAAACTAAGAGAACAATTCCATGAAAATTTCATTAAAAAAATACTTAGAAATAAATTTGATCAGAAATGTAAAATACTTGTACTCAAAAAATTATAAGACACTGCAGAAAGAAACTGAAGAAGATACTAGTAAGCATAAGCATATATGGTGTTCATGGTAGGAAGAAATAACATCATTAAAAGGTCCATACTATCCAAAGCAATCTATAGATTAGATGCAATTCCTACAAAGATACCAGTAGGCTTGTTTCACAGAACTAGAACAAATATTCCAAAAATTTACATGGAACCACAAAAGACCCTGAAAAGCCACAGCAATCTTGAGAAAAAAACCCCACAAGGTTGGAGTAGTCATGCTGTATCAAACTATACTATAAGGCAGGGGTTCCCAAACTACGGCCCACGGGCCGCATGTGGCCCCCTGAGGCCATTTATCCGGCCCCCACCGCACTTCCGGAAGGGGCACCTCTTTCATTGGTGGTCAGTGAGAGGAGTACATTGACCATCCCATTAGCCAAAAGCAGGCCCATAGTTCCCACTGAAATACTGGTCAGTTTGTTGATTTAAATTTACTTGTTCTTTATTTTAAATATTGTATTTGTTCCCATTTTGTTTTTTTACTTTAAAATAAGATCTGTGCAGTGTGCATAGGGATTTGTTCATAGTTTTTTTTATAGTCTGGCCCTCCAATGGTCTGAGGAACAGTGAACTGGCCCCCTGTGTAAAAAATTTGGGGACCCCTGCTATAAGGCCATAGTAATTAAAACAGCATGGTACTGGCCCTGGCCAGTTGGCTCAGTGGTAGAGTGTCGGCCTGGCATGCGGAAGTCCCGGTTTGATTCCCGGCCAGGGCACACAGGAGAGGCACCCATCTGCTTCTCCACCCCTCCCCCTCTCCTTCCTCTCTGTCTCTCTCTTCTCCTCCCGCAGTGGAGGCTCCATTGGAGCAAAAGATGGCCCCGGGCGCTGGGGATGGCTCCTCGGCCTCTGCCTCAGGCACTAGAGTGGCTTTGGTCCGACAGAGCGACGCCCAGATGGGCAGAGCATCGCCCCCTGGTGGGCGAGCCAGGTGGATCCGGTCAGGCGCATGTGGGAGTCTGTCTGACTGCCTCCCCGTTTCCAGCTTCAGAAAAATACAAAAAACAAACAAACAAACAAAAAACCAAAAAAACCCCCAGCATGGTACTGGCATAAAAACAGACATATAGATCAATGGAACAGAAAAGAGACGCCAGAAGTAAACCGCCTCCTTTATGGTCAATTAATATTTGACAAAGGCAGCAAAAACATACAATGGGTATATAAAGGTAATCTATTCAATAAACAGTGTTGGGAAAATTGGACAGAGACGTGCAAAAAAAAAAAAGAAATTAGACCACACCTTACACCATACACAAGAACAAACTGAAGAATGGGTTAAAGACAAATATAAGACTCAAAATCATACAAAGTTTAGAAGAAAACATAGGCAGTAAAATCTCAAACATTTCTCATAGTAATAATTTTTCTGCTATATCTCCTTGGGCAAGAGAAACAAAAGAAAAAATATACAAGTGAGACTACATTAAACTAAAAAGATTTTGTACAGCAAAGGAATCCATCAACAAAATGAAAAGACAACCCACTGGAGGGTAGAGCATATTTACCAATGATGTATCCAATAAGGCATTAATATCCAAAATTTACAAAGAACTTAGACAACTCAACACCAAAAAAACCAAACAATCCAATTAGAAAATAAGCAAAGAACTTGAATAAACATTTCTTCAAAGAAAAATTACAGATGAATAATAGACCAATATGAAAAGATGCTCAATGTCACTAATCATAAGAGAAATGCAAATTAAGACCACACTGAGATATCACCTCAAATCTCTCAGAATGTCTATCATCAATAAATCAATAAACAGCAAGTGTTGATGAGGATGTGGAAAAAAGGGAACCCTCGTGCACTGTGGTGGGAATGCAGACTGGTGCAGCCACTGTGAAAAGCAGTATGGAGTTGACTCAAAAAATTAAAAATGGAACTGCCTTATGACCCAGCGATTTCACTTCAGGGAATACAGCTGAAGAAACACAAAACACTGATTCGAAAGAATATACTGGCCCTGGCGGGTTGGTTCAGTGGTAGAGCGTCGGTCTGGTGTGCGGGGGACCCTGGTTCGATTCCCGGCCAGGGCACATAGGAGAAGTGCCCATTTGCTTCTCCACCCCCTCCCCCTCCTTCCTCTCTGTCTCTCTCTTCCCCTCCTGCAGCCAAGGCTCCATTGGAGCAAAGATGGCCCGGGCGCTGAGGATGGCTCTTTGGCCTTTGCCCCAGGCGCTAGAGTGGCTCTGGTCGCGGCAAAGCGACGCCCCAGAGGGGCAGAGCATCGCCCCCTGGTGGGCAGAGCGTCGCCCCTGGTGGGCGTGCCGGGTGGATCCCGGTAGGGCGCATGCGGGAGTCTGTCTGACTGTCTCTCCCCGTTTCCAGCTTCAGAAAAATACAAAAAAACAAAAAAAATAAAATTAAAAAAAAAGAAAGAATATACTGTATACACCTCTATGTTCACTGCAACATGATTTACAATAGCCAAGATTGGGAAGCAGCCCAACTATCTATCAGTAGATGAATGAATAAAAAAGCTGTGGTAGTTACACAATGGAATACTACTCGGCTGTAAAAAAGCAGGAACTCTTACCTTTTGCAACAGCGTGGATGGACCTGGAGAGCATTACGTTAAGTGAAATAAGCCAGTCAGAGAAAGACAAACACCATCTGATTTCAGTTATATGTGGAATATAAGGGGGGGAAATAAGCTAACAAAGAGAATAGAAACATACTCATAGGTACAGAGAACAGACAGGGAGCTGTGAGAAGGGAGGTGGGTTGTCAGGCTGGGGGAAAAAAGTGAAGGGATTAAGCAAAGGAAAAGAAAACCTCATAGACATAGGAAAAGAAAAGAAAAAGAAAAAGAAATTTAAACCCAAATCATTTGCTGTTGAAAACACAAAAAATGATTGTTTGGATGTTGTCAGTGGCCTGGGGCTGGGAGTGACATCACCATGGAGATATCAGCTGAGGCCATCGCTCTGAAGGCCACATACTTTTGAAACCCGTGGGCTTTGCCTGGTCCTGCTCCTCCCGCCCCCCCCCCCCCCCCAAGAAGCGGAGGCACCTCCCTCGGCTGATACAGCTGATACATACAGCCTGTGGTGGAGGAGCTCGGTGGTGACAAAAGGTGCCCGCTACTGGGTGGTGTGGCACTCCTTGTTGGGGATTTTCAAGGTCCTGGGGTTTTTTTCCTGTGCAGCCTCCTCCATTTCCTAAGGGTGGCTGGATGAACAAAATCTGGCATTTCTTTAAATATTTTATTTACTGATGTGAGAGAGAAGGGGAGAGTGGGAAGCATCAACTTGTAGGAAGCAGTTGCTTCCCGTACGTGCCTTGACCGGGAAAGCCCGGGGTTTTGAACCAGTGACCTCAGCATTCTAGGTCGACGGTTTATCCACTGAGCCACCACAGATCAGGGAGTAGCTAGCATTTCTAAGAGAACTTATTACAGGGTAGGTGTTCAAGCTAAGAACGTTGTGTGAATTGTGGAAATAAGGACCTCCTGGATGAGAACAAACGAAGGCAGTTTAATCAGACAAGTTATTGTGACAAGGGAGTCAGACACCCAGTCTGTGCGTGGCTGAGCGTTGCAGGCAGGCGGGGGTGGGAGAGCCCTGGGGTGGACAGAAGGGAAGGTGCGGGTGTGTCTTGGCGGGGCTGTTGGCCTGGGGAGCTGATGCAGGGTAACTGGAAGCAGGGCGTGTCTCGCCTCTCTGATTGGTGAGGGGAGCGTATTTGGCTCTTTCCGGTTGGTCCTGCGTTGGAAGAGGAGGCAGAAACTCAGGAAGCTGGCAGTTCTTGATAGAGTCCTGGCCATCTGGGGCTGCCATTTGGCTTCCTGGACTGGAGGCTGCAGAGAGCGGGTCAGTTCTTTTTCTGTATATGGTCTGGCTGCTGTCTGTTTATATATCCAGTCTCTCACGATTAGCTCATGTGGTCCTTCCCAACTACTCTGCAGATGGTGTGCTTATGATGTGACTTTAGAGAAGAGGAAACCAAGTCACAGAGAGGTTCAGGGACATGCTTGAGGTAACACAGCTTGTGAGAGCAAGGTTAGCCAGGACGTGGGACTTCAGAGCCACGCTCTCTCTGGACCACAAGAAGATAACAGGGAGACACCACCTTAAACTCTAGTCTGAGCTCTGCCATTCACCAGCCTATGACCCAGGGCAGGTAACAGGGGAAACTTTCTCCTCCCTGGGGCCACAGAGAGCGCCACACTGAGGGGGGACGCTGCCTGCAAAGTGCCAGTTCCATATGCACCTGTTGAGTGTCTACTGTGAGCTGCACCCGTTGCTGACTATGCCAGGCAGGCACAGTTCTCAGTACCTGAATTCTGTAAACTCATGTGACCTTCAGGACACCCCATGAGCAGGGCCCGTGACCGCCTCATGTACAGATGCAGGTGTGAAACCTGTCCAGGTGCACAGGCAGGGAGGGAGCGGCGCCATGTGGACCCCAGTTCGCCTGCGGCCAGAGTTGGTGTTTCAGTCCCTGTACGTCTGCCTTTCAGAGGAACTGGGGGAAGGGGAGGTGGGGGGGTACAGGGGGCACCTGCACTAGTCCAGGCGACACACACCCTCATCTGCAGCCTGATAAGGCGAGCTGCTTCTTTTGGAGTGACTTCTGAATGGACTTCTTCGACTGGGATCCCTGGGAGTGAGGGGAAGCGGAGGGAAGAGGCCGCCCCCTCTGTGGGTGGACAGCACCCACAGTCACTAGGGACCAGGTGGACACACCTTTAAGGACTGTGTGGCTGAGGTGGGAAGAGGCCTCAGGAGCTCATGGCCTCCGCTCCCCTGGGTCCCTTCCTCCTTGGGTCCTGAGCTCGGCTGCAGGCGCCCAGCCTCCTTTTGCCAAGGGAAGTCTCTAGACGGTGCTGGCTGTGGCGCTCTTCTCAGTCCCTCATTTTTCAACCTCAGGACTTTCCTTCACAGCTGCTTGCCCTCATTTTTCCCTCCTCCCTCCACGTCCCCTAGTTTGTGCATCTGTGTATTGCGCCAGTCAGCTGAGTCGGTGACACACCTTGAGGCATGTTCACTCTGTAATCCTCTTGCCTGGGACACTGCCAGTGTGTGCCTCCCAGGACACTGCCCACCGCCCCGCTGCTTCCAAGGATGCCCACCCCTCACACGGCTCTACTTCCTCTATAGTCTGGGTGCAAGAGTGCAAGATGACATTTCTTTTGGGCCATTTGTGTCCTTCTGAGAAGTCAGAGAAATCACAGGTCACCCCACCCAAAACACAAAAATTAGAGACCGACAGAATGTGAGTTGTTTGTTATTCTGTCATGAAAAGACACTGGACAAAATAATTGTGCTATTGCCATCATTTCCTACAAGAAAGGATGTTGTGCCCTGGCCGGTTGGCTCAGCGGTAGAGCGTCAGCCTGGCGTGCGGGGGACCCGGGTTCGATTCCCGGCCAGGGCACACGGGAGAGGTGCCCATTTGCTTCTCCACCCCTCCGCCGCACCTTCCTCTCTGTCTCTCTCTTCCCCTCCCGCAGCCAAGGCTACATTGGAGCAAAAAAGATGGCCCGGGCGCTAGGGATGGCTCTCTGGCCCCTGCCTCAGGTGCTAGAGTGGCTCTAGTCGCAACATGGCGACCCCCAGGATGGGCAGAGCATCGCCCCCTGGTGGGCAGAGCATCGCCCCCTGGTGGGCGTGCCGGGTGGATCCCGGTCGGGCGCATGCGGGAGTCTGTCTGACTGTCTCTCCCCGTTTCCAGCTTCAGAAAAATGCAAAAAAAAAAAAAAAAGAATGTTGTAGCACCAGATAAGGGAAGGAACATAATTTTGGACTTTTAGTCCAAAGGGACAGCCCTTTAAGTAAATCTGGTTTTCTGAAAAACTCTTTGTTTTGTTTACTTTGCTGCTGATGGAGGTACACTTGGTCAAGGTTGGCAGCTGTTCCTGGAATGTTTGGGGACCGGTGTCCTGAGGAGGATCACTCTGGCTTCGAGGCCCACAGCCATGGCTTTCCTAGTTCCATCCCCTCCCCCGCTGCTCTCAGCCACTCGATTTCCTGATAGAATTGCACTGCTTTGTTTGGTTTTGTTGGACGAACCCACACACCCTTCCATCCACCCAATCCCCCAACACATACACACCTTCTGGGGCCCCGAGCCTTGGATATCTGTGAGCCAGATGTTTGGAGAGAAGCTAGGAGGTCATTTGTCTAATTCCTGTTGCTTTTCAGCAGGAAAGATGAAGTACCATTAGACAAAGCTTCTTTAGGAAAAGCTACCAGCCCTTTTGAAAATTGTATCCTCCTGTCTCTACAACTTACCTCTGTGGTTCATTGTTCATAAACTGCCCCTTCACAGAGCTCATATTCAAACTGCTGGTGTCTTAGCAACAAAACCGCTTTTACTGTTTTGAAATCCTTTAGCTCCCTTTTCTGCCCAGTGTATGACTACAGAAACTTTGAAAAGGCACACACACAGATGTACACAGTACACAGTGGTGAGAGCGCCAACGGGGTTACCACGGGGTGCTTTGGGCCGCATCTCATTCTCAGTGTGCAGGGCCGAGGGCAGCTTCCTAGAGAAGGTGACAGCCCAGACGTGTCTTGAAGTGTAAGTGTGTGGCGGGCGGGCAGAGGGAGCATCTCAAAGGCGATGTTGTGAGGAACCTTGAAGAACTCAGGCCTCCAGAGCTCAAGGGGATGGGGCTGAGGTGAAGGCAGGGGGGCAGCAGGCCTCTGTCAGAGGGCATCAGACGCTGGGCTATGGACTTGGGCTCTGTTCTAAGGCCATGGGGAGCCCTGAAGGGCTCTAGGCAGGGGCGGGACATGAGTTTTAGACCTGAAACCTGTCTCCCGAGGCCGTGCAGGACAGTGTGGGGGCAGGTTAGAGGAGCAGGGCAGTCCTGCAGAAAGGGGGAGAGGAGTGGTCATGTGGACAGAGAGGCAGGAAGCATGGCTGCCCAGCCACACTGGCCTCAGTGCTCAGCGGGGTGCGAGCTGAGAAAGAGCAAGTCGTGAAAGACAGGGCCCAGCACCTGCCTGAGAAAGCAGGGCCAGGGACAGGAACACGCGTGGTTTTCCGAACCTGCCGCCCCACTGTGAAAGTACATTCTCCACTGCTCCTGAACAGATGCCATTTAAAGTCTCTCCATGGACAGAGCTCCCAGGACCCTCAGGAATGGAGGCTGGATCCAAACAGGAGTGATACCACAGACAGGATGATTCCACAGGGTCCCAGTTAGGTGTGGGGAGCACCCAGCTGCTGTCCGTCTGGAGCTTTGGTTACAATGCCCATGCACCCTCCGCTTTGGGGGGACAGCCCTGGGAAGGATACTCGGTAGAAGAAAGAGGCACAAGCTTGGGAAGCCACAAACCTGAGACCTTGAGCTGCTTTTATTTTATTTATTTTATTTTTTTGGTATTTTTCTGAAGTTGGAAACGGGGAGGCAGTCAGACAGACTCCCACATGCGCCCGACCGGGATTTACCCGGCATGCCCACCAGGGGGCGATGCTCTGCCCACCAGGGGGCGATGCTCTGCCCCTCCGGGGCATCGCTCTGTTGCGACCAGAGCCACTCTAGCGCCAGAGGCAGAGGCCACGGAGCCATCCCCAGCGCCCGGGCCATCTTTGCTCCAATGGAGCCTTGGCTGCGGGAGGGGAAGAGACAGAAAGGAAGGAGAGGGGGAGGGGTGGAGAAGCAGATGGGTGCTTCTCCTGTGTGCCCTGGCCGGGAATCGAACCCAGGACTTCCGCACACCAGGCCGACGCTCTACCATTGAGCCAACCGGCCAGGGCCTTGAGCTGCTTTTAATACCTGTGATACATCAGGTATGAGCCCTGGATGAGCCCAGCCTCAGTCTCCTTGTCTGCTAAATGCGAACGCCATGCTCCACCTCCACAGGCAAGGACAGACGGACTCAGTTCACAGCTGTAGCGCTCCGATGGAAGCATGGCCAGGGTGCTTGGGGACCGTGTCTGACTCCCAATTGTGGGGCTAAAAGGTGTGCCAGGTGACTTAGGGCAGTGGGGCTATTTCTGCACAAAGCATTGTCACACCTGTCTTTCCTCATTGGTGGAACAAGGAGAGGCAGGTGCAGAGATGTTAGTCTAGAGCGGTCAGTTCTGGTCAAAGCTTTAGCAAGGGAGTGAGAGGAAAGGGACCGAGATGAACCTTTTTTTGTTCTTGGCAGGAGGGACGGTGTCTGTGAATGTCATCAGTGAGCTGGTTCCTCTCCTCCCCCAGCTTGGAGAGCTAGCTGTAAGCGACCTCTGCACAAACCTCCCAGGGGACCCTAGGTAAGACATGCAGTTGCTGTGAGCCTTGACTTCCCCATCAGCCACCACTCTCCGTCTGCTCTCTTAGCCAGCTCCACCCCAGCCCTCCCCACAGGTACCAGGGCTGGCTCCCCCACCCAGCTGGGAGTGCTCTAACTGTGGAGGGGGCGTGCGGACGTGCAGCCCTTGTCCCACAGCGCCCACCCCCCAGCCCCTGAAATCCCTTACCCCAATGTTCCTTCTCCTCTCTGCAACCCTGGCCTCCAACTCCACTCTGGGAACTGAAGTCCCCAGAGCCCCCAGAGGAAGTCAGAAAGGCTGCACAATCCAAAGGGTATTGTCTACAGCCAGCTGATCAGAAGCACTGGTGACAACCTGGACTGTGACTGTCGTCTGAGGTGGAGGAAATGGGGCAGTCTTGTGGTTCTGAGCCCTTTAGCTGTGGGGTCTGCACTAACTCCAGGTAGATAGTGTCAGAATGAAATGAAATTGTAGGTCAGGGTGGGGTGGTCGCAGGATCACAGTGGGACTGGGAGTGGAATCACTGTGTGACTTTGGACAGGTTTCTGCCCTCATCATCCTAGTCCTTGGTTCATAAATGAGGTAGCTATGTGGTAAACTGCTTTTGGTTTTGATTATAAAATATCATGCATATAATAGACATTTATAGGCATAACTTAAAGATGATAAAAATGCATGCCTATGTTAAGAACATCTGGCTTAAGAAATAAAACTGTACCAGGACCTTGAATCCCCTATACAGCCCTTTCCATCCCATCTCCTCCCCAAAGGTACCTGCTTTCGTGAATTTCGTTTTCCTGCCGTGGCTGGCTTCCATGGACATACCCCCCAAAAGACGCTGTGCTTGTTTTGCACGCTTTCAATCACAGGTAAATAGAAAGGTGCCAGGGCTGTTCTTCTAAGACTTCTCTTGTACGGCAATCTGATGTTTGGGTTCAGCCACACAGATGAGGGTGGCCACGGAGTGTCCTGTAGTGCGCTGTCCCTCAGCATACTCGCTCTCCGGTTGACAAAACTTTAGGTTGTTTCCTCTTGGGGTTTTATTTAGTTTTGTTTTTGCAAAGCACATAGTGTTCCTTGTGCAGGTGGCTCTCGAGTGCACAGTTAGGAGGGAAGTGACAAGAGTCACGCTTATTATATGATGACGTCAAACTGTTTCCCCAAGTGTTCGTACCAACTTCTATTTTCACGCAGAAGACCAATTCTTTTGGTCTAGTATTCATAATGACACTGTATACTGTCAGACTTTTTACTTTTTGCTGGTCTGATGATTGTAAAAAACAAAAAGAAAGCAAAACAAGCAATCAAAACCTGACTATAAATGAGACATCTTTCAAAAGTCTCCTCTTCTGTGAAACGGTTATCTATGTCTATTTTTTTTTATCGGGTGACTGGTCTTTTTTCTTAATGATTTGTAGAATTATTTATATATCTTACACACTATCTCTTTATCAGTTTAAAGACCTCTCCCAGCTTGTGGTTTGTCATTTAACTTCACTGTGTGTCTGTGAATGGGCAGAAGTGTTCAATATGAAGGTAGTTAAAATTCATTATCTTTTTTTTTTTTTTAACAGTTTAAGTCTTTGGGCACTTGTTTACATCAGAGATTTTTAATTTAGTTTTTAGCAACATGGCTCTTTGTTCCAAGAAACCACAGACGGATCTCCACGCAGAATGCGCACCCCCTCTACAGGGCAGAGTCTTTGCTTAAAGAAAATTTCCCTGGGCAAACTGTCATAAATCAAAGATTAATGTTACACATTTTTCCATAGTTAACAAAATACACATGTGATGCTCATGTTCAATTTGTTTAAATAATTGAATTGTTATTGTAACAACAATGAAACCAAGAAAAGTAAACACAAAGAAATCACTGACAGTCCTACCCACGCTGCCCCAAGCAGGCCAGTGCGCAGCTTGTGACCGGCCGTGGCAACCCCCAGGCCGGCTCTGGGGCACTCTGACTCTTCCGCCACTTTCTTTTTCCAGATACAATTACGTTAATTCTATTTTCAAAATGATTCTTTGTTTTGTGGAGTAATTTCAGAACATTAGTAAATAAGCTCCAGTTATACACTTTAAAAATATGTTTTTTTAGCGAGGTGGGGGAAGGGAGAGAGATGAGAAGCATCAACTCCTAGTTGCCTCACTTTAGTTGTTCATTGATTGCTTCTGATACCTTGATCCCAGGGGGCAGGGGGCTAGGCTGACCCAGTGACCCCTTGCTCAAGCCAGCAACCAGGAGACCATGTGGATCAGTGGTTCTCAACCTTTTTTGGGCCATGGACCGGTTTAATGTCAGAAAATATTTTCACAGACCAGCCTTTAGGGTGGGACAGATAAATGTATCACATGACCTAGACAAGCGTCAAGAGTGAGTCTTAGATGGATGTAACAGAGGGAATCTGGTCATTTTTTAAAAGTAAAACATTGTTCAGGCCCTGGCCGGTTGGCTCAGTGGTAGAGCGTCGGCCTGGCGTGCAGGAGTCCCGGGTTCGATTCCTGGCCAGGGCACACAGGAGAAGCGCCCATCTGCTTCTCCACCCCTCCCCCTCTCTTTCCTCTCTGTCTCTCTCTTCTCCTCCCACAGCCAAGGCTCCATTGGAGCAAAGGATGGCCCGGGTGCTGGGGATGGCTCCTTGGCCTCTGCCCCAGGTGCTAGAGTGGCTCTGGTTGCGACAGAGCGACGCCCTGGATGGGCAGAGCATCGCCCCCTGGTGGGCGTGCCGGGTGGATCCCGGTTGGGCGCATGCGGAAGTCTGTCTGACTGCCTCCCCATTTCCAGCTTCAGAAAAAAAAAACACAAAAAAACATTGTTCAGACTTAAATATAAATAAAACGGAAATAATATAATTTATTTATTCTTTCTCTGTGGACTGGTACCAAATGGCCCACGGACCGGTACCGGTCTGCAGCCTGGGGGTTGGGGACCACTGATGTGGATAATCCCATGCTCAGACTGGATAAGCCTGCACTCCATCCGGGGACCTTGGATTTCAAACCTGGGACCTCAGAGTCCCAGGTCGACGCTCTATCTACTGTGCTACCACCCATCAGGCATAAATTTAGAAATATTTTTAACCCAAGTTTCCAGAGAAAATCACTGAATAAAGCTGAGTACTTGTTTTGAATAACAAAATGTGTAAATGACACAAAATCACAGTATTTTGGAATGTTATAGAATCCTGGAACATTTTGACCAAATTTTCTCATTTTATGAACTAGGAGACGAAGGTACATACAGCAGGCCTCAGGAAGATGAAGGTGGCACCAGGGAAGCCCCTGCCCCAATGGGCTCCTTAAACCTGAATGGCTGCATGTCCTGGCTGGACTGCGAGACTCATCTCAGCCACCTCATCGCAGCCTGGGACCTGCATCCGAGTGAGCTGCCTGACCGCCTTGTGCCCCTGGGCCCTCACAGTGGGCCTGGCCTGGCAGGCCACCAGGGTGCCCTTTGGGCCTGGCCGCCTCACCTCCCTGGCCCTGCCAACAGTCCCAGCACCTCTAGCATGGAGGTGGGGTCCGTGCCAACCTCACCTTGACTTTCCGTCCGCCTGGATTAAGACCTGGCTGTCTGTTAGAGTGTGGCCACGGCCGTTTGTCTTCCAGCTGGATGGCTCGGCCTTCATGTGGCAGTAGCCGGGGAGAGAAGCTGGGTTGGAGAGGGCACTGCCCTGTGGGCCCTACCAGCTGTTCAGCCCTCAGGCCCTGCCCAAGGAGTCCAGGGCTGAGAAAGGGTCCACGAACCCTGTTTCCCCAGGAAGCCCCGTCGCATAGCCGCCCCTTCCTACTGTCCAGCCAGACTCAGGCTACCGGCATCTGGGACCTCTCATCCTTGTTCCCTACTCTTGTTTCAGGTAGGGGATGAGATGATACCTCAGGCCCAGGTTCTGGTGTGCTTTCTGGGAAAACAGGGGAGGTTAGGGTGTCTTTCCAAACACAGAGTCTGCAGGGGTGGGCAATGCAGCCTCTGCCGTCAGCCCCCTTAGAATTCTGGTACTGCCGCTTACGGTCTGTGTGACCTTGGACAATGACCTTCCTGATTCTGTGCCTCAGTTTCCCTCTCTGAAATAGTGTTTTCTCTAGGGCTTCTTACATAACGCCTGGCATGCTGTAAGTACTCTGAAGGAGCAGATAATTATGTGGTCACAGGGAAGGGACTGCTGGGAGGCAGGGCCCCTCCAGCCCCAGCCAGGCAGGCTTTCCAAAGGCCCCGAGGTTGATTCCTCCACCCCAGCCCTGAGGTCCGTGTCACCTCCACACACACCCACACACACCCACGCCGCAGCGGTGTCCTGTGCTCCCGCCTCCCGTGTTTCTCTCCCATGCCCCCATATTCTGCCTGGATGTTGCCTCCTGACCCCCCTGAGTCCCACCGCCATGGGCGGGCAGATCTGGCCCTGTGGTGTTTGCAGTCTCTTGCCCCTCTCCCTGAGCCCAGAGCGACACTTGCACAGCCAGGCTTAGGGCAGGACAAATTTAATAGATTCCCAGATGATCCATTTAAGCCGGAATTGCTGGACTTCCTGTTTTGTTTTCCATCAGCAGTTCTCAACCAAAACTTTCTTTTCCATAAAAAGTATTTCTTCAAATTAATGACACTCATCCCACTCTGAAAATGAGGGAGACTTGAAGCACATTTTATTTTAATGAAAATTTTATTTTATATATTTTATTTTTGTGTATGATTTATAGTTTATTTATTTTTTAATTGAATTTGTTGAGGTGACATTGGTTAACAAAATTATACAGGTTACAGCTGCCCAATTCTATAACGTATCTCTTTATACCATGCAGTACTGTGTTCACCTCCCCCAAGGCAAGTCTTTGTTCATTACCATTTATTTTCCCACAACCTTCTGCCCCCACCCCCGCCATCCTGTCCACATCCATGAGTTTTTTCTCTTTTGGTCCTTTTTTGCTCAATTCCTCCACCCACTCCCTTCAAATAGCCCCCTCACACACACACACCGCTGCTGCCAGCCTACTCTCTAAGTCTGTTATTTTGCTTGTTAGGTCATTTTGTTCGTTAGATGGACGTGAATTTTAAAATTAAGTACTGCCCAAGGAAGCAGTGGAAGTTCAAAGCCCTGGTTTGGCCTGGTTACTTGGGTTCGAAACCCCCATGAAGCACTTGCCCATGGCCTGATTTTGGACAAATCACTCAGGGCCTTGCTCAGTCCTCTCCTGGACCTGTATATAAAAATAGAAAGAATTTCTTCACTATAGACTTGTAGAAATTAAATAAAATGTCACAGTAGCCTGACCTGTGGTGGCACAGTGGATAGAGCATCAACCTGGAATGCTGAGGTTGCCGGTTTGAAAACTTGGGTTTGCCTGGTCAAGGCACATATGAGAAGCAATCAATGAACAACTAAAGTGAAGCAACTATGATCTCACTCCCTCTGTCTCTCTCCCAACCCTGCTCTAAAATCAATAAATAAAATCTTTAATACAAAAATAAATGGGTAACTTTTGTGTTATGTAAATTATATATAAAACAAACAAATAAACAAACAAAAATGTCACAGTGCATGGCTCCTCTGGCACAGAGCCTGGCATAGGAAAAACATTCAATGGCCAAAGAAACGATACTTCTCCCTAACCTACTCCCAATTGAGATTTTATGGAGTAGTCAGAACAGAGAACAAGACAACGTGAGAGGTAAAAATTCACGAGAAGAAATTCACATTGAAAAGAAACATTTTAATAGAAGGCATCAGAAAGGCAAGGGAGAAAAAACTCTTGATGCTCAGAGAAGCAACTCAAGGCACCAGTGGGAATCCTTCTCTAATTATGATTTTAAAATAATTTTGTGTAATTTTCTAAGAATTTCCACACCTTTGGAAGAAGCAGAGCTTGGACAAAGAATGTAAAATACACAACCAACCTATAAGATCTCCATTACTCATGAAGAAGTTTCTGTGGGCACTAAGATATATATAATGTGTATTGCCAAGTGAAAAAAGCCAGTCTGAAGAGACTATACACTTGTATGAATCCAGCTCGAAGACATTCTGGAAAAGGCTAAACTATGAAGACAGTTAAAAGATCAGTGGTTGCCATGGGGCTGGGGGCGGGGAGGGAGGAGGATTAAATGGGTAGAGCACAGATGAATTTTAGGGCAGCGAGACTTTCTGTATGTTACTGTAATAGTGGATACATGACCTTATGCATTTGTCAAAACCCAGAATACTGATGAACATAAAAAGTGAACCTTAATGTGCCTGACCTGTGGTGGCACAGTGGATAAAGTGTCAACCTGGAAATGCTGAGTTGCTGGTTCAAAACCATGGCTTGCCTGGTCAAGGCACATATGGGAGTTGATACTTTCTGCTCCTCCCCACTTCTCTCTCTCTCTCTCTCTCTCTCTCTCCCCTCTCTATAATGAATAAATAAAATCTTTATTTAAAAAATTAATAAATAAATAGATAAGTGAACCTTAATGTAAACTAAGGGCTTTAGTTAATAATAATAATTTGTTGCTACTGGTTCATTATTTGTAATAAATGTTTCACATTAATTCAAGATGCTAATAATTGGAGAAACTGTGTGCCTGAAAAAGGGATATATGGAAATTTTCTGTACTGTCCGTTTAATTTTATGAAAATCTAAAACTGTCCTGGAAAATGCAGTCTATTAATTTAAAAGTTGTGCCCTGGCTGGGTAGCTCAGTTGGTGAGAGCGCCCTCTGGATATGGAAAGGTGTGGGTTTGATGCTTGGTTAGTGCTCATACAGATCAATTTTCTGCCTAGCTTTCTCTCTCCCTTCCCCTTCCTCCCTTCCCCTTAAATAATTAATAAATTTTAAAAATTATTTTTAAACTTAAAATAATAATAATTATTATTTTTAAACTTGTGTACTTGCAAGAAGTCTGATGTGGTGGAAAAAACATGGAACCAGGACACAGAGAACCCGATTGATTAGCTGTGTGGTCCCGGGCAAGCCCGTGCCCTCTGAGCCTACTTTCCTAATCTTTAAAGTTAGGCATTGTACTTGAATATCTCTAAACATCCCTTCTGTCTATGAAATGCTCTGACTTTACTATTGATACTTCAGAAGGATAAAGAGTGAAAGTCTGAGTTTCTCAGGAAACAGCCCCGTGATTAAAGATCAAGGAATGTGTGCTGCAAGTAGTTAGTTCCAGGAACCCCCAGGTAGTAGTATATAAATGCCAATTCTCTTGCCTCATCACCTTGACCAACCAATTCAAATTTCCCCAAATACCACACGGGCGGCGACAGCAACCGAAACACTAAATTGCTTCTGGTCTCTACCAGCTGGCGGGGTTTCTTCTCTTCTTGGCTCGGCCTAGAAACTCATATTTTATTCATGAAAATCGAGGCCCTGGGAGGCCAAGGCATAAACAGGATGTAAATATTTGCGGGTGGTGGCGGAGAGGTGGTATTTGAGCAGGGACTGTCCAAAGTAGAGACCTTCAGGACAATGCTTGTTTGGGACCCGCCCACCTCTGTACCCTCTATAGGTGGGGTGCGGGGGCTTGTGCAGGCAGTACCGTTGATTGGAGACCCGGTATGGGACTCCAGTTCCCTCCAAGTGAGTGAGAATGCTGCTTCACCTTCTTCTGCATCCCACTTCCCTAATCACAGGTGTCCCTTCCTCAGTTTGAGATCTAGGATTGGCTTTCTTGCAAGGATCCCCTTGCAGAAGAGCCAGACCTCTTTTCTAGCCCCTCACCTGCCCTTCCTACATCTGGGCACCTCTTGTTTCAGCATTGTAGAGTCCCCTACCATTCCCCAAATTGTACTTTCTCATGGTGCTGTCCCTTTGCTTATTCCAGTTTCTCCACCTGTTGTGAACTTTCCTTTGTGGGGTTCCACTGGTCTCTAAGATCCCCTCCAGATGTTTGCATGGATACCGTGCACCCTTTCCTGGGACTCAGGGCCTCCCCTTCTCTTGGGCTCCCTTCGGGGAATAACTCTGAGCGGCTATCAGGGCCTGGCCTGAGTGCCACTTCCTCCAAGAAACTGTCCCTGAAGCTTCCCTTCCAAATCTGGGCTGAAAGTCCCTGCTCCTCCTCCCCACTGCCTGAGATTTCTCCTATTTTTAACATCTGCAATGCTGAGCTGAAGCACTTCTTCCTCCTTATCCTACACTCTGATAGGGCCACTCTTTGGTCCTGTTCACTAAGTAAATAGTTGTTGAATGGATGGATGGATGGACAGACGAATGGATGGATGGATGGATGGATGGATCAAGTTATAGTTCAATTATCGCTTGTGTCTGTGGCCATCTTTGACTTGTCACCACTCCCAGATGGAACTCTTCACTCCCACGTATCTGCTCCATGGAAGTCAGACCACAGTCTTCCGGTGCCTTACATTCGCCCTGCACTAGTCATTTGTGTCTCCCTGATACCCGCCCCCTCACAGCCTGTGCACCTAGGACATTTTTTGGAGCTTCAGAAGTGGCTGTCCTGATGGAATCTCACAGGGTAAGGAGGATTTTCAAAGTGCACCCTGCACCCAACAGCCTCAGGTATGAGGAAAACATTTCTGTGAGACTCAACCTTCTTGGAAATGACAGCCTCTGGGGATTCCCAGAGAACGTGGTGAGTGTGTGGGCAGGAGTGGGCATGCTGGGACAGAGCTCCCTGTAAAATGTCCATGACTCTCTTCAGATAACGAGACCATGCTTGGCTACTTCTGAGATTGGGAAAAACATTAAACACACCCCCAAATTGGAGCCCCTGCAGGCCAGATTGGCTCCCACTGAACTACGGCATCCACAGTGGAGGTGGTATTGACATGGTAGGTGTGACCTCACTCTGAAAAATAATGTCCTGAGGAGCTTGCTCTTGAAAGAAGTGTCAGCCTGACCAGGCGGTGGTGCAGTGGATAGAGCAAGGGTCCCCAAACTACGGCCCGCGGGCCACATGCGGCCCCCTGAGGCCATTTATCCAGCCCCTGCTGCACTTCCGGAAGGGGCACCTCTTTCATTGGTGGTCAGTGAGAGGAGCATAGTTCTCATTGAAATACTAGTCAGTTTGTTGATTTAAATTTACTTGTTCTTTATTTTAAATATTGTATTTGTTCCTGTTTTGTTTTTTTACTTTAAAATAAGATATGTGCAGTGTGCATAGGGATTTGTTCATAGTTTTTTTTATAGTCCGGCCCTTTAATGGTCTGAGGGACAGTGAACTGGCCCCCTGTGTAAAAAGCTTGGGGACCCCTGGGATAGAGCGTCGGACTGGGATGCGGAGAACCCAGGTTCGAGACCCTGAGATCGCCAGCTTGAGCGCGGGCTCATCTGGTTTGAGCAAAGTTCACCAGCTTGGACCCAAGATCGCTGACTTGAGCAAGGGGTTACTCAGTCTGCTGGAGGCCCACAGTCAAGGCACATGTGAGAAAGCAATCAATGAACAACTAAGGTGTCGCAACAAAAACTGATGATTGATGCTTCTCATCTCTCTCCATTCCTGTCTGTCTGTCCCTATCTATCCCTCTGACTCTGTCTCTGTAAAAAAAAAAAAAAAAAAAGTCAAACCACAGAGGTGAGGTGTGTTTTTTTTTAAGTGCGGTTCATCAACCTTTAATTGATCCTTTGTGAACATGTAGATTTTTTTCCCAGTACACTTAAGATGTCTTTAACTTAAAGGGGGCCCTGTGATCTAGCAGCCCAATCCTACACAACAGAGCCCAAGAAGAATAAAAGGGACCTGCCCAGACACCTAGCAGGCCCCCTGGCCCTCTGCCACTCATGCTGCTGTCCTTGAATTTTCCAGATGTCTCAGCCGCGGTTCAGCCCTGCTCTGTGCTCAGGTCCCCAGACTTACTGCGTCAGAACCTGTGCAGTGCGCCCGGGCCTCAGCATTGGTGTAAAACTCTGGGCGATTCTGGGCAGCCAGGCTTTAGAACCGGACCAGAGCCTCATGAGACTGCATTTCTAACCTGCTCCCAGCTGAAGCCACAGCTGCTGGTCCCTGGACCACACCTGAAGTGGCAAGACTTCAGGCAGAATAACTTTTACTTGAAATAAAATTTTTAGGACACAAGTGGTTCACAAGTAATTCTTAGGGTGGAAGACTAAAGCTAACAGAAATGCATGGCATGAACCACAGGGGAAGTTCACCTAGTCCCCTTTACCAGCACTGTCCTCCCAAGAGGACAGCTAAGGTTGCTTGCTTCGGGCAGAGATATAGTTTCTTTTTAGATACATTAGGTTATGATTTTTCCGATACTTTGGGGGGGGGGCGGAGTCAGAATACATAGATGACCTTCCTATTTTAGTAACTGTGTAGTATGAATACACCATTATTACCTAACCATTACAGTACTAATGGACATTTCTATCATTTCCTGTTTTCTCCCATTCTAACTGGCTGCAGTGAATATCCTAATACAGATGTCTTTGAGCACATGGGTAAACATTGCATTTAAAATTTTTTTAATTTAAAAAATATTTTAATTTATTGACTGATTTTAGAGAGAGAGAGAAAAAACATTGATTTGTTGTTCCACTTATCTATGTATTCATTGGCTGACTTCTTTTTTCTTTTTTTTTCTTTTTTTTTTTTTTTTTGAGAGAGAGGAACAGACAGGAAGGGAGAGAGACAAGAAACATCAACTCATAGTTGTGGCACCTTAGCTGTTCATTGATTGCTTTCTCATATGTGCCTTGACGGGGGGCATGATAGCCGAGTCAGTGACCCCTTGCTCAAGCCAGCAACCTTGGGTTCAAGCCAGTGGCCATGGGGTCATGTCTATGATCCCACACTCAAGCTGGCAACCCTGCGCTCAAGCTGATGAGCCCATGCTTAAGCCGGTGACCTCGGGGTTTCAAACCAGGGTTCTCAGCATCCTAGGCCAATGCTCCATCCACTGAGCCACAGCTTGGTCAGGTCATTGGTTGACTCTTATATGTGCCCTGACCAGGGATTGAACCCACAACCGTGGGGTATTGGGATGATGCTCCAACCAACTAAGCTACCCGGCAAGGCTAGTGTGTAAACATTCCTGTAAGAGGTTTCTAGAAACAAATTCTGGGTCAAAGAATGCATTCTTCTAAAGCATTTCTAGAAACAGACAAATTGCTCTCCAAAGAGCTTTATAATTTATACAGAACAGAAAAATGAGCAAATGAACAAGTCACAAAAGACATCACACATTAAGTGTAAAAGGTCAACACATGTTAAAATGTGCTTATCAAGAAAATGAAAACAGGCCCTGGCCGGTTGGCTCAGCGGTAGAGCGTCGGCCTGGCGTGCGGGGGACCCGGATTCAATTCCCGGCCAGGGCACACAGGAGAAGCGCCCATTTGCTTCTCCACCCCCCACCCCCTCCTTCCTCTCTGTCTCTCTCTTCCCCTCCCGCAGCCAAGGCTCCATTGGAGCAAGGATGGCCTGGGCGCTGGGGATGGCTCCTTGGCCTCTGCCCCAGGCGCTAGAGTGGCTCTGGTCGCGGCAGAGCGAAGCCCTGGAGGGGCAGAGCATCACCCCCTGGTGGGCAGAGCGTCGCCCCTGGTGGGCGTACCGGGTGGATCCCAGTCGGGCGCATGCGGGAGTCTGTCTGACTGTCTCTCCCCGTTTCCAGCTTCAGAAAAATAAAAAAAAAAGAAAAGAAAATGAAAACACAGCAATTATATATACACATATATTCTATGTCACATGTAACACGTATGTTTCATGCAGTAAACAAAAATGCATGCCAGATTGGCAAAAAAAGAAAAATATGCACTCCTATCTCTCATCTGCTGTTGATGGAATGATAACTGGCCCTAACTATAATAGAATGAGCTCGGTGCTCTGATTCCGGTCCCTCAGCAGATTTACATGAGGCCACATGGGGACCAGGGTGGACATGCTGACAGAGAACAGGAAGCAGGGAGAGTCTGGAGGAATAAACAGAACAAAATTAGAAGTAAAGAACCCAACAGCCTAATGATCCATGCTCCAGAGTGTGGGAGCAATGAGCTCCCTACACGCCTGTATCCTGGGGTCAGCCTCACGTCACAGCATACAAATCACTAAGCACTCTGAGATAATAACCCTAAAGCATCAGGAAATATTCTGTACCCTTGGTTTTAAGGGGGCAAGGAAGCGTGTTAAGCAGTTTTCAAAGTTTCCCAATTATTAAAATGTAACAGAACACTGAAAATGAACAACTTTGGACACAGAGGGCACTTTCCCGGAACAGGTCTTTATGTAGAATTCTCTGGGAGGGATATTAAAGTATTCCTATTCAGGATTTACTTAAAGCAGGATAGATTCTCTTTGAAATCACCAGCCTCACTGCTTCTTGGCCTTTTGGCTAAAATCAAATGGAATCACCAGCCTCCTCCACTCTAAAATGCCACTTTGTGAGAAAAAGTAAATGTCTTTTAAAAGACGTGTCTTAGGGTATTTTGGAGACACCTTCTCTACCCCTCAAAATAGAGGTATCAAGGAACAGAGCTTTTCTGCTAAGAGGTGTAAACATGTAAAAAAAAAAAAAAACCCACAAGAGTCCTCTTGGACACACTGGCTCAGGAGCACTGAATTTAAACTTGAGCTGTGCTTCCCATTGAGGCCTAGCTCACAGATCATGTCCCCATAGAGCCTGGGCCATTCTAGCCACAAATGACCTTTCCCTCCCTGAGCTCCTCAGGTGTCACCAGTGGTGTGTGGGATGCCTGAACATCTTAGACCAGGGATCTCAAACTGGCGGCCCGCCGAACAATTTTGTGTGGCCCGCAGACTAATCCACGAAGTTCAAAATATTTTGGATAAAATTAAGCCTAGGGGCCTACTTGTATTTTTCATTTCTCTAGCATCCTAGCTAGATATTAGCTTAGTTAACAGTAGTTGTGATGCGAACTACAGTTTCTGGTCGTTTTGTGACACTGAGTAAACTGCATGTACGATTGTGCTTGTTGTACTGATTTTTTTTTGTTTTCAACTGCAGTGAGAAAAGTGTTGCATAACAGTTGCCTTTTGTAGACCTAGTGCGGCCCGCCAAATGGCTGTGATCTTGCTCTGCGGCCCACATGCTGAGTTGAGTTTGAGACCCCTGTCTTAGACGATGAACTTGTCATCAAACTCATTTTTGCTTCTCCCATCATGGTCAGAACAATGCTCCCAGAACAGTGCTCACAGGGGGCTGTTCCTTTGTGGACTGACCATGTCGGAGTCACATCCATACTCCATAGCACGGCCTGTCCTTGTCCAAAGGGCTGCCTTCTCCAGGATGGACGCCTGTGGAGGCAGCCCAGCAGGAGGTCGCTAGCAGGTGTGACAGGAGCAAGAGACACACACACACACATGCAGAGACACACACTGGATTCAGGGAGAGGCTCAGATAGGCAGAGACAGGCATGGAGGGAGAACCTTTCAGGTGTCGGGTCCCCAAGCTGCTAAGGCCCCCAGGAAGCCCCTGGAGAGTCTGAATGTCCTCAGAGAGGCGAGCAGCTGCTCAGAAACGGCTGAGGGGCACAGCTCAGGGTGGGGCCCTGAGGATGGATCCAGGCTCCATCTTCTCACGGAGAAACCTGGGGTCCTGTGTGCCTCAGTTTCCAAATCTGTAATGGAGATAGTAACAACCTCACAGAGGGGTTTCGAGGAAAAGTGAAAGCCCTTTGTTATTATTGTTAGTTATTATTACTGATCCTCAGCAATGCCTGAAGACTGTCACGAGCCGGAGACTCCCCGAGGGGACGCCAGGTAGAGCAGGCTGAGAGGCAGCTGTCCAAGGTGGAAGGGGAGGCCGTAGGGAGCGGCTGGGGGCCTGGTACACACTGATCCAGCATGCATTTGCGGCGGGTCTCACTGGTCCTCAGCAGCCCTCACTTTTCTATCTGTAGCAATTGTAGTACTTGGCCATTGAATAGCACTGTAAAAAATTACCATACCTCCCGATACTGCTTGTAAGAGCATGCGCTAGCACAACCCTTCAGGACACAAGTAGCAACACTCACCCCATGGGAATATGGGTTTTCTCGTGGGCCCTATGACAACTTTTTTTTTTTTTCATTTTTCCGAAGCTGGAAACGGGGAGGCAGTCAGACAGACTCCCACATGCGCCTGACCGGATCCACCCGGCATGCTCACCAGGGAGCGATGCTTTGACCCTCTGGGGCGTCGCTCTGTTGCAACCAGAGCCATTCCAGCACATGAGGCAGAGGCCACAGAGCCATCCTCAGCGCCCGGGCCATCTTTGCTCCAATGGAGCCTTGGCTGCGAGAGGGGAAGAGAGAGACAGATAGGAAGGAGAGGGGGAAGGGTGGAGAAGCAAATGGGTGCCTCTCCTGTGTGCCCTGGCCGGGAATTGAACCCGGGGCTCCTGCACGCTGGGCCGATGCTCTACCGCTGAGCCAACCGGCCAGGGCTTATGACAACTTTTGTGTATTAAAAAGCTTATTTGGAAAGTTGCTTAAAATTTTTGTTTTGTGCCCTGTCCGGATAGCTTGGTTGGTTAGAGCATTGTCTGGAAGCCCAGAGGTTGCTGGTTTGATCCCTGGTCAGGGCACATACAGGAACAGATTGATATCCCTGTCTCTCCCTTCCTCTCTTGCTAAAATCAGTTTTAAAAAATTATTTTTGCTTTGCCTTGTGAAACCTACAAATTTAAAAAATCTCTTTTTTCCTCAAGCTTTCAAGTTCACTTTACAAAACTATTTTTCTTTTTATAACTCTGGCAAATTTTGACAACTTTTAAAGGTCATTTAGGTACAATATAATTAAATTCTCTGAAACATTTTAAACTACACTCACAAATTTAATATATTTTATTTCCTTTTTAAGTATCTTAGTTATCTGACAAATCTTCCAAGTACTTAAATCTTCCAAGTACTTAGTTTATATCTTATAAACCTAGTAAATTAAACTTGTAATATGTTGGATTTCAAGTTTTTTTTAAACATCCTAACACTATTTATAAATTTGGTAAATTTCAATCTAAAATAACACTTAATTCAATTTTACATTTAAATTAGAATCATACAGCCTGACCAGGTGGTGGTGCAGTGGATAGAGCATTGGACTGGGATGTGGAAGACCCAGGTTCGAGACCCCGAGGTTGCCAGCTTGAGCGCCGGCTCATCTGGTTTGAGCAAAAGCTTACCAGCTTGAATGTGGGGTCACTGGCTCGAGCAAGGGGTTACTCGGTCTGCTGAAGGCCCACGGTCAAGGCACATATGAGAAAGCAATCAATGAACAACTAAGGTGTCACAACGAAAAACTGATAATTGATGCTTCTCATCTCTCTCCATTCCCATCTGTCTGTCCCTATCTATCCCTCTCTCTGACTCTCTCTGTCTCTGTAAAAAATAAAATAAAACAAACAAACAAATAAATTAGAATCATACATTTCCCCTGTTAGACACTAGCAGGCCAAGTTTTCGTAAGCATTTCAAATCCTTAACATATCAAATATATAACAATTATGTATGAGTGCTACAAAAATTACTAACATAAAATTTTTACTTTTTCATCATATCTGTAATTCTGAAACTCCCTGAGGTTATTCATTCACTCAAAAAATATTTATCAATGTCTGTAAAGTGCCAAGCACTCACAATTCAAGGCACTCACCACAGCCGTGGCTGAGATAGAGAAAATCCTTGCCATCATGAAACCTATTCCAATGGAGGACACACTCAATACATACATAAGACGTTTTCAGCAGGAGTTATATGTTATAGAAAAGGGAAAGCAGGGTAGGTTGGAAAGGACTTGGTAGGAGGAGGAAAGCAGGGAAGACTCACTGAGCAGATGACACTGAGCAGAGACCAGGATAAGGCAAGGGGCAAACCACGTGGACATCCAAGGGAAGTGTGAGTACAGAGGGCCCGGAGTGAGGATGTTCTTGGACCTTCTCATTTGGAGCAAGGAGACCCAGGTGACTGGAGTTAAGTGTATGAGGGTGAGAGTGGTGGAAAGGGAGGTCAGGAAAACACCTGTGTGTAGGTACGACACACAGGCTCTTGTAGGGCTTGGGTGTTTATTCTGCCTTGACCTTGAATATTCTGTGAGGATTCGTCTGGAAAGTTGAATCTTCTACAGAAAGTCATTCTAGCCTGACCTGTGGTGGCGCAGTGGATAAAGTATCGACCTGGAATGCTGAGGTCGCCTGTTTGAAACCCCAGGCTTGCCCAATCAATGCACACATGAGAAGCAACAACTAGGAATTGATGCTTCCTGCTCCGCCCCCCTGCCTTTTCCTCTATCCTCTCTCTAAAATCAATAAATAAAATCTTTTTAAGAAAGAAAGAAGGGCCTGACCTGTGGTGGTGCAGTGAATAAAGTATCGACCTGGAAGTGCTGAGGTCACTGGTTCGAAACCCTGGGCTTACCTGGTCAAGGCACATATGGGAGTTGATGCTTCCAGCTCTTCCCCCCTTCTCTCTCTCTGTCTCTCTCTCCTCTCTCTCTCTCCTCTCTAAAAATAAATTAAAAAAAAAAAAAGAAAGAAAGAAGGGCCTGACCTGTGGTGGCGCAGTGGATAAAGCGTTGACCTGGAACGCTGAGGTCACCAGTTCAAAACCCTGGGCTTGCCTGGTCAAGGCACATATGGGAAATAATGCTTCCTGCTCCTTCCCCTTTCTCTCTCTCTCTCTCTCTCTCTCTCTCTCTCCCTATCTCCTCTCTCTAAAAATTAATAAATAAAAAAATCTAAAAAATTTTTTTAAAAAGAAAGAAGTATTCTTTTTTAAAAAAGTCATTCTAATGATCCTTATTAAGCTGAAAATGCCCTTACCTGGGACTCGACAGTTCCATTTCTAGTATCTGCTCTAGAGAAACTGTCTCAGAAACATGCTGTATGGCAGAAAACAAATTCATTCATTTGGCAAGTTTTTATTGAGTTTTAACTTTGTGGCAGGCAGTGACTAAAAGAGATACATAATTTTACATTCTACAAGATGAAATAGACTGATATAGATAAACCTCCAAAACATAATGCTAAGTGAAAAAAAATTAAGTTACCCAAAGAATGATTGAATTTATGGAAAGTTTTAAAGCCCACCAAACAATAGTACATCATGTTAACAGATACACTGGGGAACATTTTTTTCTTTCATTTTCTGTTGCATGAGGTTTTAGAACTGTTTCTATATATTTCTGCATTGCTGACTCCAAATCTGAAATCTATTTTTTGGTGCATGCTCTAGTTTTTATGCAATTTTAATTTCTTTTTGTTACAGTTAATGGCATCCATTGTTTTTTGTTTGTTTTTTTTGTATTTTTCTGAAGCTGGAAACAGGGATAGACAGTCAGACAGACTCCCGCATACGCCTGACTGATGCCCACCAGGTGGCGACGCTCTGCCCACCAGGGGGCGATGCTCTGCCCCTCGGGGCGTCGCTCTGTCACGACCAGAGCCACTCTAGCGCCTGGGGCAGAGGCCAAGGAGCCATCCCCAGCGCCCGGGCCATCTTTGCTCCAATGGAGCCTCGCTGCGGGAGGGGAAGAGAGAGACAGAGAGGAAGGAGGGGGGGGGGTGGAGAAGTAGATGGGCGCTTCTCCTGTGTGCCCTGGCCGGGAATCGAACCCGGGACTTCTGCACGCCAGGCCGACGCTCTACCACTGAGCAAACCGCCCAGGGCCGGCATCCATTGTTTTTTTTTGTTTTGTTTTGTTTTTTTGCATTTTTCTGAAGCTGGAAACAGGGAGAGACAGTCAGACAGACTCCCGCATGCGCCCGACCGGGATCCACCCGGCACGCCCACCAGGGGGCGATGCTCTGCCCACCAGGGGGCGATGCTCTGCCCATCCTGGGCGTCGCCATGTTGCGACCAGAGCCACTCTAGCGCCTGAGGCAAAGGGCACAGAGCCATCCCCAGCGCCCAGGCCATCTTTGCTCCAATGGAGCCTTGGCTGCGGGAGGGGAAGAGAGAGACAGAGAGGAAGGCGTGGCGGAGGGGTGGAGAAGCAAATGGGCGCTTCTCCTGTGTGCCCTGGCCGGAAATCGAACCCGGGTCCTCCACACTCTAGGCCGACGCTCTACCGCTGAGCCAACCGGCCAGGGCTCCATTGGTTTTTAAATTGGAGTTAAAGGGCAACGACTCTTGGATTGAATAACCACAAGGCAATTAATGTTTTACAAACATCACTTTTACATAATTGTAGTTGTTTTTAAATGTAAAAAATTATTATCTGATAAAAACACCCTCTTATTTTGTTTTAAGATTGAATCATGGCTTCTTTGAGTAATGTAAGAATAGTCCTGACACCTTCTGTTATATATGTGGCTGTTACACACTTCAATGTCAAAGGCGCAATATTTCATCATTTGTGACACGTGCATATATTGCCTATTTTCAAGTTCCCCTTGGCAATCGAGACAAGAATTAGGCTTCTCATATTGTGTGTTATAATTGTGAGGAGATGCTTCGTGACTGGACAAAAGGAAAATGCAAAGAAATGCCTTTTTTTGGTATTTTTCTTTTTTTTTCTTTATTCTTTTTTTTGTTTTTTCTGAAGTTGGAAACCGGGAGCCAGTCAGACAGGCTCCCGCATGCGCCCGACTGGGATCCACCCGGCATGCCCACCAGGGGGCGATGCTCTGCCCATCTGGGGTGTTGCTCTGTTGCAACCAGAGCCATTCTAGTACCTGAGGCAGAGGCCATGGAGGCATCCTCAGCGCCTGGGCCAACTTTGCTCCAATGGAGCCTTAGCTGCAGGAGGGGAAGAGAGAGACAGAGAGGAAGGAGAGGAGGAGGGGTGGAAAGCAGATAGGTGCCTCTCCTTTGTGCCCTGGCTGGGAATCGAACCTGGGACTCCTCCACACCAGGCCAATGCTCTACCACTGAGCCAACCAGCCAGGGCCAAGAAATGCCTTTTGGTATTCCCATGGTTTGGCGTGAACCTAAGGACCACAGCAGTGACTGTTATTTCTGTTTGATCCATACAAAGGGCATCGGCAAGAAAAAACGGCACAGGATCCCATATTCTATACTCCTTCAGCAATACAACCTATCCCACACTCTGAGACACTCCCGGTTCCAGTTTTTAATGGTTTTATTTCTTCTAAGGACAAAGAAAGTGAACATAGTGATCAAGTGTATTTTGATAAGATGCACGAAGAAATGACTGTAGAATCTGAAGGGTCTTCTTCTGATGCCAAGCAGTCATTAACCCCTCAGCAGTTTAGCCAACCTGAGTTGAATGACTTAGTAAGAATGACATAGGTAGTCCGTTTCTTCACCGGGAAGGACGTTGGTGTGGAGGAGAATATAACGACCATGTCTTCCAGTGCTTTGACAAAGCCTCAGATGCGTGGCCTTTTGGCCAAGCGTCTGCGAATGCATCTTGTTGGAGCCATCATTGTATCCCTGGGGGTGGCAACTTTCTATAAGTTTGGTGTGGCTGAGCCAAGAAAGAAGGCATACGCAGATTTCTACAGAAATTATGATTCCATGAAAGATTTTGAGGAAATGAGGAAGGCTGGTATCTTTCAGAGTACAAAGTGATCTTGGAATGTAAAGAATTTCTTTGGGTTGAATTCCATGGAAGTTTGTTGCTGACATGTGTTCCTGAACTATGAAAAATAAATAATTTGAGCTAAGGAGTAACGTCTCTTGATAAATAAACAATTAAGAAATTCTCTGGGGAAAAAAAAAAAAAGAATGACGTAAAAATTGTCCTCGACTTTCTGAAGTATGAGGAGCATAATTGGATCATTTGTGTGGATCTTAAAATGGTAAATTTCCTGCTAGGACAACATAGAAGTTTCACGAAGTATCCTTGCTTTCTGCGTTTGTGGGACAGCCCAGCTCAGGAGAAACACTGGACACAGGAGGAGTGGCCGAAACGTGAAGCTCTGGAAGTAGGGATGCAAAATATTGTGAATGAACCTGTAGTTAATCGAGGCAGGATCATTTTTGCCCCACTTCACATCAAACTTGGCTTAATGAAGCAGTTTGTTCAGGCTTTGAATAGAGAAAATGAATGCTTTCAACATATTATTTCTGCTTTTCCTGCCCTGTCTTTCGAGAAGATAAAAGCAGATGTATTCGATGGACCTCAAATTTGAACCCTCATATGTGATGAAGAATTTGCCAGGAAGATGAATAAAGAGGAGAAAGCAGCATGGCAGTCTTTTGTGGCAGTTACAAAGAACTTCCTTGGCAACAAAAAAGCAGAAAACTATGAACTTCTGGTTCAAAGGATGCTGTTGGCTTTCCGCGACATTGGATGTAACATGAGCGTTAAGATTCACTTCCTGAACAGTCACCTAGATAAGTTTCCTGAAAATCTTGGAGCTGTTAGTGATGAGCAGACTACTGCTGGAGCATCAAACAAGATTGTCCTCAACAAGTACACAAACGCAAGAGCTACAAATGCAAATTTTTGCCTGAATAGAATTTAAGTAAGTTTTGCGCAAATTTTATGATTAAAATAAGTGTTTTAATATGTTCTATTTTGAAATTGTAGACAAATTCTGATGCAATCCTATCTTTTAGTGTATTAGTGTATTTACTTCATTATATAAATTATTATATTTTCACAAGGATGATGCCCAAGAAGACATTCTACTTCATTATGTTAAACTAAATGTTGAAAATTTTACAATAATATGAAAACCTGAAATCTTGAATTGCATAAACACTTACAGAGAAAAACTAATGTCAGATTTGAGATCAGCACACTCGAATTAGGTAAGAACAAGTGTTTTTGTGGATGCAACAAAAATTTTGTTCCCCAATGAATCTATATCTCATTGAAGTACAAAAGTACATAAAACATATAGGCTCTGGGCTCAGACCACCTAGTCTTGATCCAGAATGTCCCCTACTCACCAAGAGACCCTGGGGACCAGCTTGATCTCTTTGTGCCTGTTTCCTCTTCGGGAAAGGAGTGGAAAAGGAAGGAGAAAGAACGCACAGGAGAACTTTAGCAATATCCATAGTTTTATTTCTCTTTTTTTAAAAAGGAGGCAAGGCCCTGGCCGGTTGGCTCAGTGGTAGAGCGTCGGCCTGGCGTGCAGAAGTCCCGGGTTCGATTCCCGGCCAGGGCACACAGAAGCGCCCATCTGCTTCTCACCCCTCCCCCTCTCCTTCCTCTCTATCTCTCTCTTCCCCTCCCACAGCCAAGGCTCCATTGGAGCAAAGATGGCCCAGGCGCTGGGGATGGCTCCTTGGCCTCTGCCCCAGGCGCTAAAGTGGCTCTGGTCGCGGCAGAGTGACGCCCCGGAGGGGCAGAGCATCGCCCCCTGGTGGGCAGAGCGTCTCCCCGTGGTGGGCGTGCCGGGTGGATCCCGGTCGGGCGCATGCGGGAGTCTGTCTGACTGTCTCTCCTCGTTTCTAGCTTCAGAAAAATACAAAAAAAAAAGGGCAAGATTTGAACAGCCATCTTGACAGAGAGTACATGAATGTTGCTATGTTCAGTATGTTTGAAATGTTTTATAATTTAAAATTTAGATTAAAAGATCATAAAACAAAAACAAACACCTCTACACACCTTTCCTCCACACGTGCCCTTGCCTTTCTCCAGACCACTTGCCGCGGGGCAACCAGTCATCTAAAATGTAAACTAGGTGTGTAGTTTTTAAATTTTTTTTAAAAATTTTTCTGAAGTTGGAAATGGGGAGGCAGTCAGACAGACTCCTGCATGCGCCCGACCGGGATCCACCTGGCATGCCCACCAGGGGGTGATGCTCTGCCCATCTGGGGCGTCGCTCTGCCGCAACCAGAGCCATTCTAGCGCCTGAGGCAGAGGCCACAGAGCCATCCTCAGCACCCGGGTCAACTTTGCTCCAATGGAGCCTTGGCTGCGGGAGGGGAAGAGAGAGACAGAGAGGAAGGAGAGGGGGGAGGGGTGGAGAAGCAGATGGGCGCCTCTCCTGTGTGCCCTGGCCGGGAATTGAACCCGGGACTCGCTCACGCCAGGCCGATGCTCTACCACTGAGCCAACTGGCCAGGGCCTAGGTGTGTAGTTTTACCTAGCCTCCTCCAGGGGCTCGTTGCTTTTGTCCTGCACTAGACTCCTCTCTCTCCAAGCCAACTCCCACTCATCCCAGATCGATGTGGACACTGTGTACTCCACTGTCACTGTCATTTAGTTGTTCATCCCTTCAGGACATATGGTACATCTACTCTGGGCCAGCCATATAAGCAACAGGGTACCATGGTGACCAGGACAGAGAGAGTTCCTGTTCTTGAAGGGCTGCCATTTGGGGGTGGGGGGACAATAAACAAGGCAATAAACCCAGATAATTATAAATTGTGAATAAGTACAATAAAGAAATAAACAACACAATAGGGGAGAGAGTAGTGAGAGACAGGGAGGGTGTTAGGAGGTGTTCATATCTCAGATTCAGGGCTTAGATCATGGGTCAAATGCCTGTCCTGTGCCTGACCTGTGGTGGCGCAGTGGATAAAGCGTCAACCTGGAAACGCTGAGGTCGCTGGTTTGAAACCCTGAGCTTGCCTGGTCAAGGCACATATGGGAGTTGATGCTTCCTGCTCCTCCTCTCTCTCTTTCTCTCTTTCCCTCCTCTCTAAAATGAATAAATAAAATAAAATAAATGCCTGTCCCCAGCAAAGCCCTTTCTGATCTCTCAGATAGGGTGGCACCCAATTGATGATATCCTAACAACCAATCAGTGCATTTTCTAACATGTCTTAATTATAATTATGCATATGATTGGCTGCGTAGTGTTGGTTTCCCTCCCTTTAGTGTAAGCTCCTTGAGGGCCAGAAGCTTGCCCTGTTCTTGCATCCTGTGTCTATCATACATAGAAGCTGTAGGCAATTAATTGAAATTTGTTAATGACAGAAACCAAGAGTCAGGCTAAATGATTACCAGCTTTGAAATTTTACAAACCTATTAAGAATGATTTCCAAGGACAAACGTTACTCAGATGAGAAGAAGGTCTCTACTACCATAGATGTAATTAGAAAATATGCTTTTTTACTACATAATGAGCCTTTTTTTTTTTTTTTTTTTACAGGCACAGAGAGAGAGTCAGATAGAGGGATAGACAGACAGGAACGGAGAGAGATGAGAAGCATCAATCATCAGGTTTTCGTTGCGACACCGTAGTTGTTCATTGATTGCTTTCTTTTTTTTTTTTTTTTGTATTTTTCTGAAGCTGGAAACAGGGAGAGACAGTCAGACAGACTCCCGCATGCGCCCGACCGGGATCCACCCGGCACGCCCACCAGGGGCAATGCTCTGCCCACCAGGGGGCGATGCTCTGCCCCTCTGGGGCGTCGCTCTGCTGAGACCAGAGCCACTCTAGCGCCTGGGGCAGAGGCCAAGGAGCCATCCCCAGCGCCCGGGCCATCTTTGCTCCAATGGAGCCTTGGCTGCGGGAGGGGAAGAGAGAGACAGAGAGGAAGGAGGTGGGGTGGGGGTGGAGAAGCAAATGGGCGCTTCTCCTATGTGCCCTGGCCGGGAATCGAACCCGTGTCCCCCGCACGCCAGGCCGACGCTCTACCGCTGAGCCAACCAGCCAGGGCCTGATTGCTTTCTCATATGTGCCATGACCACGGGCCTTCAGCAGACTGAGTAATCCCCCGCTCGAGCCAGTGACCTTGGGTCCATGCCAGTGAGCTTTTTGCTCAAGCCAGATGAGCCCGCACTCAAGCTGGCAACCCCGGGGTCTCGAACCTGGGTCCTTCCGCATCCCAGTCCGACGCTCTATCCACTGCGCCACTGCCTGGTCAGGCCATAATGAGCCTTTTAATATTGAAAATGCTAATAAGAATGTCAGAAAAACTCTTAACAGTGGTAGAACACTACAGTGTCTCAGAGAAAACAATTATTTCATTAATAGCACCACCCTTTTTAAAATAGCTAAAATTAATTTTTAAAATCCACTGGAAAATAAGTGAATTTTTAAAAATTCACTGTAAACAAGGCAAACGGCATCAAGCAGGTTCGACATTCTGGGCCAATGGGTGGGTGGGTAGAAAGCAGACGTATCCAGTAGTCCTGGTCTTGAGATGCCACTAGATTTTCAATCCCATCCAGCAACAGGGAAAAGTGGACTATAATCTAATGGTAAAAGTCAAACTGTCATTTTAACCAAGATGTGCCGTCTGTCCCATGTGATAATTTGATTGGAAGGCTCTGGCTTTAGATAAAGAATTTCAAATTTTATCTCCTTTCCAGTCTTCCCTCTTTTTTTTTTTCTTTTTATTTATTTATTTATTCATTTTAGAGAGGAGAGAGAGAGGGAGAGAGAGAGACAGGGGGGAGGAGCTGGAAGCATCAACTCCCATATGTGCCTTGACCAGGCAAGTCCAGGGTTTTGAACCAGCGACCTCAGCACTTCCAGGTCGACGCCCCATCCACTGCGCCACCACAGGTCAGGCTCTTTTCTATAACTAATTGCTCTCTTGTGAGAAAATAATCTGGACGTTTAGCCCAGTGGTGAATTCAATATTCTGGGATTTCACAGATTTGTTTGGTGGGAAGTGTAGGAATTCTCTTATGTTCATCTTTGCTCTTTCACAGGAGCCTGCGGTTTCCCCAATACCCCCTGGCTGCTTTGTGGCCCTAGGGGAGGGCTGGACTTCTTAAACTCTTAGCTATCTGGGCTCAAGTCCAATAAGTCACAGAAGGCTCAGTCTAGGGCAAAGAAAAATGTCCTGATAGTGCAGTTCAGCCCCCCAAAGGTCACCTCCTTCTCTGATCCTCCTGGCATTCCAAGCACTGTCCTGGGAATGCCAACAGGCCTCTTGTAGAGAGGGGTTTCTGGAAAAGAACCGTGAAAGGGGAAAGAATTGTGCACTGTTTTCTACATCTATTGAAGATGTTTGGTTTCTAATCACAAACATCCAGGGTTTGTGGTGGGAGCTATGTGTGTGTGTCATAGCTGACTGTAAGGAGAATATGAATATTATTACCACATGGGAACAATCCCAAGGGAAAACTACAAAGAGACATTTCAAGAAAAGTTTATTATTTCAAGAAAAGTTTATATTTTCTCCTTCAGAGAAATGAAGGGCTGGTGAAGAGTGATTTTAAAAATATGCAAGATGGCTCCATCAGTTTAAAGGGGAATGAAAGAGAGGCAGCCAACCTCAAACATTCTTACAAATCGTCTAAAAGGAAGAAGAAAAACACCAAGTAAGTTTTGAACCTGGAAACTTTAATAATTAACATCATTAAAACAAAATGCTTCAGAATTTGAGTCATTTGAGGTTCCTGCCAATGCACAATAACTTGAAAAGAATGAGGAAGCACATGTTCTCGTCCCATCTCATAGAACACAATTGTGAATTGTGCCTGCTGCTGGGACCTTGCTGGCCTGGCTACAGAACTGGAATGAGCTGATGTCAGGCAGACATCAGCTCCACGCCTACTACATATAAGGGATGAAACTAGGAATCCGGGGGTAAGTACCATGTCCTTGAGGAGCTAAACGCTCAGGTTGCAAAGATGAAGTACAGAATTTACACATGAAAAATAAACGTAACAGCAATATTGTCTTCTCCAATAAATTTCCATAATGCACAGGGCTTTTTGGGGAAAGGAAAACTAAAAGATAAGGATAAAAATAGGAAAAGCAATCACCTACAACGTTGAGTCTGGAGCCTATATTTATTTGAACGACTAGTCAATCACCTAGAAGACAAGGTCCTCTACCTGTTATACATTGTGGATGAAAAAGGGGCCACATACTAAACCTAAAGAAGTCAGGGGAGGCCTGCATGGCAGGCTTTACAAACATAAAAATTCCTAACTTAAAGCTGGTCATGCTAGGTAGTCATGTCCAAGGCCTGTAGCTTCCTTGCCAAAGATCAATCTTTACTTTAAGTAAGCCTGTCTACTGTCCTTCTGCACCTAAGGTAACGTATCTTTGAAATGTTAATCTTCATTTCCAGATCTCTCAAGGCACAGCTGCTGGACCAGAGCTCAAGACCACACAACCCCTCACTGTTATCTTGTTGCCCCAATACCACCTCTGTGTACTGTAAATATTAATTATTAACTATCCTGTATCCACCAATTAAAAGAAGTGTTTCTTTATTTTTGCCTTTTTATCCAATTCTAGAGATTTCTCCGCTTTGCTTTCTCCTGCCCCCTTAATCTACCAAAAGATTTCAGGTAATAGTAAATGATAATCATTATTCATATTTTTATTTATTATTCATTATTATAACATTTGAGTTATGGGAGAAAAGATTAGTAAACAGGTAGAAAACCAGCCAAAAGAATGCTCAAATCACCTTGAATATGAAGTACGTATTTCTCTGAAATGTAACTGAGTCACATCTTACAGAGTGGATAGTTGTCTCCTCTGCAAAATGGGAGCAATTCCCATCTTGCAGCATCGTGAGAAATTTCCTGTTAATAGAAGTCAAGTTCCAGGGCGCACGCAGGAGCCCATCAGCAGGAAGCTGGTATTGCATGGGAACATTCTGAGCAATCGGGGAAAACCTGGCACCGGTAGGTTCCAGACGTCGGCTTTCTGCCACCCAGCACGTCTGGACCTCACTCAGTCCTTGTTCGTATCCGCCGCCGGGTAATGCGTTTGGACGGACCATCCATAGGCTCCTCTACGCACCGGGCAGCACGACCCATCCGGCTCAACTGTTCTACGGGACACGAGGAGAGGGCCTTCCAACAAGTCACACAAAGACGAAAACTGCGAACGTCCCTTCTTGGAGGGAGCTACCTGCCTTCTCCGAAGGTAACGCAGTCGGGACTGGCCTTCCTCTCCCAAGCCCAACGCCAGCTCTCCCATAGCAACCGCGGTCTCTAGCAACAGGCTTCTCGCCACGCTAGTGTCCTCTGCGCAGGCGCAGAAAAGGGGAGCCGCCCGGCTTCCGCTCGGATTCCGCATCCCTAGCGTCCCCGGGGCGGGACTTGCGTCATGACACAATGGGGCGGGGCCTCGGGCGGCGGGAAGGGGCAGCGGGAGAATGGAGGTTCAGGAGATCCGAGGTGGCGCGGAAGAGCTCGGGGCCCAGGACCCTGGCCGGGCCCCCAGCAAGGCCCCCAGCAGCGCTGGCCACTACGAGCTGCCGTGGTGAGGGCCCAGGCCATAAGTGATGGGTGCTCTGGGGTGGTAGATGGGCAAGGGGTGGGTCGTGTCCCAGGGGAACCCAGGGTCGGGAGCTCGGTCCCAGGCACCTGAGCGGAGCTGTAGCCTTCAGGGAGGCGTCCAGGAGATTATTATTTGAAGAGGGCGAGGGACGTGGGTCGCTGAGCTCACCTGGGGTCGAGAGTGGCTGATTTGACATCTGGAAGCGGACTGTCGATCTGTACATTGCTAAATATGATCCTAGCAGTCCACTGTGATCACCCGCTCTGCGCTAGTATGGGGGCGACTCTGATGGTCACTTGGCGGGAAGCGTCGGATGCAGGTTCGGAATTACGGGCTGTGGAAGGCACCCGCTTCCTTTCCGTGGCTTGCTCCTGTTAAATAGCAGCATCCTGGATAGCTGAGAGGAAGTGGTGACTTGGGAAGTCACCTGCCCCTGGCACAGGTGTGGGGCGGACTCTCCCCTTGGGTCCCACCACCTGTGAGCACCTCTCAGAACTCTCCAGGGTGCGTGTAACAGTTTACACGCTGTCCTCTGTGTGTTCCTATTTCTGTAGCCCACCCCTCTTCTTGATGAGAACAGACACCTAAATGGAGCCAGTATAGTTTATTGGAATATCTACAGCTGCACTATGCAGTCCCCAGCCACTAGCCACACGAGTCTGTTAAGCCCTCGAAATGAGGCCAGTCTGAATTGAGATGGGCTTTAAGTGTACAATATACACCTGGATTTTGAGAACTTAATATTCAGAAAAACTTAGTGACTTTTATATTGATTACATGTTTAGAATGACAATATTTTGAATATGTGAGGTTCAGTAAATTATATTATAAAAATTAACTACTCATCTGCTTTTTGTTCATTTTATCTTTTTCAGTGTGGCTCTCAGTTTAAAATTACCTATGTGGCTGGCATTATATTTTTCATGCACAACACTACAAAACAAACTCTGCTGTCATGGAGCTTCCATTTGATAGGGAAAGACAAAGTAAAATAATAAGTAGATGTATATTTGATGGTGAAAAGTGCTGTGGAGTAAATAGCTATGGTGTTCAGGGAAGGCCTTTGATGAGATGACATTTGAACAAAGACCTGAACTCAGGGAGTAAGACATAGGACTGTGGAGAAAACTTTCAGATAAAGGAAGCTATGAAGATCCTGAAGAGGAGTGTCTTTGCCTTGTTCAAAGTCCGGCTCAAATTTAAGCTCCTAATATTCCCAGGTGGTGATTCTCTTCCTCCTCTGGGCTTCCACAACTCTTGGTTGGTTTGTTTGTTTTAGAAAGGGGAAAGGAGAGAAAGAGAGAAATACTGATTTGTTGTCCCACTTATTTATGCATTTATTGGTTGATTCTTGTATGTACCTTGATCGGGGACCGAGCCTGGAACCTTGGTGTTTCTGGATGATGCTAACCAACTGAGCAACCCAGCCAGGGCCTTCTAGTCCTTGATTTCTATAACAAGTTTAGCATTGTAGTAGGACTTGCTAAGCTCTACCTCCCTGCCATTGGGAAAGCCCTTCAGAGCAATAACTATGTCTTACTTATCTCTGTATCTTCTGCTTTCCTACCCTTGAGATTTCTAACTCCTTTCACAGTGTTTAGCATCTGGAAGGGACTGGATATGAAGAATAAACAAGTAGGAATAAGCATGCTCCATCTGCTGGTCTAGGAGGAGAGCTTTCTCTTTATTTCCTGTAGTATATGAGAAACAAGCTTCTCTACATGCTGTTGCTTCTGGAGCACAGCCAGTACCTGCATAATAAATCAAGGAGTAGCCCTGGCTGGGTAGCTCAGTTGATTAGAGCACTGTCCTGAAGTGCAGAGGTTGCTGGTTTGATCCCTGGTCAAGGGACATACAGGAACAGTTCAATGTTCCCGTCTCTCTCTCTCTTCCCCCTTTCCTCTCTCTAAAATCAATAAATAAAATATTTTTAAAATAAATAAATTAAGACGTATTGTAAAGGACAGAGGAAGTCCTGACTGTCAAATCATTTCAAATTTACTGCCACTTCTATTCTCACTGAAGAAAGTCATCTTCTTGCATAGCATAGCCTGCTTATTTATTTAAAAGAGAGGAGTATCATAGTAGTGGTCTGACTAGGCCACTAGCCTGTCCATTCCACAGAGCATAATAGGGTCACAGGTTAGTCCTATGATTTCTGTCTAGCCAGCCCTGCTGTGCATCTCGCCAGGTCTGCAGAAACTGGTAGGTAAGAGATGAGAAGGGGACTTGGATGTACCAGTGTCTGTCAGATCAAATGATGTCAGTGCTGTGTGTGCTGGACCTCTGTTGTGACAGGCAGACTGTGTTGCTGCACAGTGTCACATTGGTCCAGATGGCCTGCTCTGGCCCTTCTCCAGCAACAACAGGTATTTCTTTGCTGTGGTGGGTTTGAAGCCTCTGGTGTGTAATTTTCATGCCTATAACTTTCAAATGGCAGTTGCGCACCCCCTTAAATTGAAAACCTGCAGCCATTTGGTGTATTTTTATTGAATATATCACCTGACAAAGCTCTCAAGATTGCTACCCTTTTGTGTAGAATGAAAATAGCTGTCAACATCTTTATGCTTTTTCTTAAAAACAGGGTTGAGAAATATAGACCGGTAAAGTTGAGTGAGGTTGTTGGGAATGAAGACACTGTGAGCAGGCTGGAGGTGGGTGATTTTTTTTATCGATAAACTTGTATCACATTATTGTGTCTTGATAAGCTCAAAGCATTTGGAGGAAGACAGCTAAGGTGGGGGATGGGTGAGCCACAGATCCAGAAGAGTTGAGGGAATGGGAGGCATTCAGTTTGGAGATGACTAGAAGTGGGGGTAACTTCAGATGTTTAAAGGGCTGGCTTATTGGAGAGGGGTTATCAGACTTATATTCTTCAAGAGCAAGGGTGGCAGACCCTTTCTGTAAAGGCCAGTTAATAGATACCTTAGACTTTTTGCAATAGGTATCTACTGACAAATATTCTTTGTTCATTTTTTTTTAATTTTTAATTTTTTAAATTTTTTTATTTTTTATTTTTTTTGTATTTTTCCGAAGCTAGAAACGGGGAGAGACAGTCAGACAGACTCCCGCATGCGCCCGACCGGGATCCACCCAGCACGCCCACCAGGGGGCGATGCTCTGCCCACCAGGGGGCGATGCTCTGCCCCTCCGGGGCGTCTCTCTGTTGCGACTAGAGCCACTCTAGCGCCTGGGGCAGAGGCCAAGGAGCCATCCCCAGCGCCCGGGCCAATGGAGTCTCGGCTGCGGCTGCGGGAGGGGAAGAGAGAGACAGAGAGGAAGGAGAGGGGGAGGGGTGGAGAAGCAGATGGGCGCTTCTCCTGTGTGCCCTGGCCAGGAATCGAACCCGGGACTTCTACACGCCAGGCCGACGCTCTATCACTGAGCCAACCGGCCAGGACCCTTTGTTCATTTTTTAAACAATCTTTTAAAAATGTGGAAGTGCCTGACCACATGGTGACGGAGTGGATAGAGCGTTGGCCTGGGATGCTGAGGACCCAGGTTCAAAACCCTGAAGTCACTGGCTTGAGTGCAGGCTCATCTAGCTTGAGTATGGGCTTGCCAGCTTGAGCTCACCAGCTTGAGCGTGAAGTCAACAGCTTGAGCATGGGATCATAAACATGACCCCATGGTCTCTGGCTTGAGCCCAAGGTTGCTAGCTTGAGCAAGGGGTCACTAGGTCGGCAGGAGCCCACCCCACCCTGTCAAGGCACACATGAGAAGCAATCAATGAACAGCTAAGGAGCCACATATATGAGTTGATGCTTCTAGTCTCCCTTGCTGTCTGTCCTTCTCTCTCTCTCTCTCTTTCTCTCTGTCTCTCTCTTGCTTTAAAAAAAAATGTGAGCCTGACTAGGCGGTGGCACAGTGGATAGAACATCAGACTGGGATGCAGAGGACCCAGGTTTGAAACCCCAAGGTCACCGGCTTGAGTGCAGGATCTCTGACTTGAGTGTAGGATCAGAGACATGACCCCATGGTCTTTAGCTTAAGCCCAAAGGTTGCTGGCTTGAAGCCCAAGGTCGCTGGCTCGAGCAAGGGGTCACTCATTCTGCTGTAGCCCCCAGTCAAGGCACATATGAGAAATCAATCATTGAACAACTAAGGAGCCGCAACAAAGAATTGATGCTTCTCTTCTCTCTCCCTTCCTGTCTGTCTGTCCCTATCTGTCTCTCTCTGTCTCTGTCACCAAAAAAAAAAAGAAAAAGTGAAAGCCATTTTTAGCTAAGGTTCTTATAAAAATGGACCTCAGACTGGATTACCCCCACTTGCTCCATGCCCCTTTCACCAGTTTGCCAACCCCATCTAGAGGGACTAGGTGACAAGGCAGCTGGCTTCAAAACGGGCAGGCAGAAATGTTTAGCACTACAGCAAGCTTTGAATTTCTAGCCATAAAGGTCTCTAGGCAGAATCAAGAAGCCCAACTATTCGAGACATGACAGAGACAGTCTCTGTAGTAATTGGGGCGTAGACTTTAATAGCTAATGAGGTATTTGTTTATTTTACAAATTAATTTATTTTACAACATTTAAGTATGTTCTCTGAGCCAGATATGGTGCAGTGTTAGAACCTATTGATATGAAGGTGAACAGAATAGACATGATTCCTGCCTGAGTAAAATTATTAGTCTGATGGGCAGCATTAGAGCCATCAGGCAATGTGCTAAGCACTCTGCTAGAGGAGGTATGGGGGGCTGTGGGAGCACATGGGAAGAGTTTAGGGAGGAGCTAACCTGACAGTATCTTCATTCCCAAGTGCAAGAAGTGATACCAAAGCTTGAGTGGGAGTTAGCCAGACTTGGAAGGGAGGGGTGGAGAAAATAGGAGAAAATAGAGGTAGCAGGAATAGCATGTGCAAAGGCCCGGAGGTGAAAAAGCTTGGCTTGTTCTTAGGGGGTGGGAGGGAATGCCATCTGATCGGAATAGTGCAGGACGTGTGTTGTGGGGTGGAGAAATGAGCTGGTGAGGTTGGCAGGATTTAGACTGGGCAGGGCCTCATGAGCCATGTTTAAGAGTTTGGGTTTTGTGACGAGGGGAGTGAGGAGTCATCTAAGGGTTTCAGGCAGGTAACACTGTTTTAATTAGATATGTGTTTGAGAAAATTGGTTTTGGTTACAGTAAGGGAAGTGGATTGAGGTGGGGCTAGATTAGAGGCAGGGAGACTAGGAATGACTAAACCGGTGTAATTAAGGGGCTGTGTGGGGTGAGGAGGAAGGTCAAGTCAAGGATGACAGTGACCTCCTTGTTCCTGGCTTGGGTGATAGGGTTGATGGCGTTGATCGTCCGTGGAAGGGGAAATGTGGATGGGGCCTCAGGTTTGTAGACAAAAATGAATTCACTTGTGAATATGCTGAGATGGGAGGTCCGTGGGGCATCCATAAGGAGAAGTTTGTGGCCACGTTTATTACCCAGGCCTGTGTGGCTTGGGGAGGTTTGGCTCCTTAAGGTTTACAGGTTAACCAGTTTTAATGAACATTTCTTCCTTCAGGTCTTTGCACGAGAAGGGAATGTGCCCAATATTATCATTGCTGTAAGTACTCAGTCCTGGCCCTGGTGGACATCTTGAAGTCTCATTTTTGCTTCTCTCTGAAGTGCTTTCTTGTGCACAGAGCTTCCTCTTCAGAGAGGCCTGTTACTACCAGAGCTCTTACCTACCCCTCTGCAAAGGAAAACATTTCACCTGTGTTGGTCAGGCGGCCTGTGCGTTGGTTGCTGTGTTGATTTGTTGTGTGTGCCGTGGGTTAGGGTCAAGGATTCGAGGGGGAGGCAAGTACAGGAAGTGGTGGACAGCAGATCAGGAGCTCTGTTAAGTTCATTCTATGGCTCGAAGCACTGACTGGAGCTCTCATTCCTAGGGCCCCCCTGGAACTGGCAAAACTACCAGCATCCTGTGTTTGGCACGAGCCCTTCTGGGCCCCGCTCTCAAGGATGCCGTTTTGGAGCTCAATGCCTCAAATGACAGGTACGTCTGGGAGTTAGGACTGAAGGACCAGGCATGTTTTACATTTTGAATTGTTATAGAAGCAGCCTTTTCCCCCCGCTCTGTGTTGTACACGGAGCTTGCCTGGCCAGCCTTGCATTTTCTTTTAATCATTACCTTCCCTGTGAAAGAGAATGAGAATTGCTTGCTCATCGCGGATGCATCATAGGTACTTGACTTGACGGCTTAGAGTTTATAATGGAAATTTAATGTATTATTTTTAACTGTGGTAAAATACACATGACGTAAAATTGGCCATCTCATTTTTAAGTGTACAGTTCAGTAGTGTTAAGTATATTCACGTTGTGCTGCCAATCTCTGGAACTTTTTCACCTTGCAGAACTGAAACTACTCACTCCCCCTCCCCCTGCCTCTGGCAACCACCATTCTACCTTCTGTGTCTATGAACTTAACTCTTATAGAGGCCTCACATAAGTGGTTTCATCCAGTAGTTGTCTTTCTGTGACTGGCTTATTTCACTTAGCACAGTGTCCCCAAGGTTCATCCACATTGTAGCACCTGTCAGACTCTTTCCTTTTTAAGCCTGGATTATATCCCTTGCTAAGGCTAGCCCACCTCACATTTTGCTTGTTCATTCATCCATCGACAGATACTTGGTTGCTTTCATCTTTTGTATATATGCTGCCGCTCTCATCTTCTGGATATTGTGAATTGTGAAAATGCTACTATTGTATAAACACGGCTGCACAGTTATGTTTTCAAAACCCTCCTTTTAATTCTTTCGGATATGTACTTAGAATTGCTGGGTTACATCTGGTAATCCTGTGTTTAATTTTTAGGGAACATGCTGATTTCCATAGTGGCCACATCTTTTTACGTTCCCCTCAGCAGTGCTCAAGAGTTCCAGTTTCTTTTTTTTTTTTTTTTTTACAGAGGCAGAGATAGACAGGGACAGACAGACAGGAACGGAGAGAGATGAGAAGCATCAATCATCAGTTTCTCGTTGCGCGTTGCGACTTCTTAGTTGTTCATTGATTGCTTTCTCACATGTGCCTTGACTGTGGGCCTTCAGCAGACTGAGTAACCCCCTGCTGGAGCCAGCGACCTTGGGTCCAAGCTGGTGAGCTCTTTGTTCAAGCCAGATGAGCCCGCGCTCAAGCTGGTGAGCTCGGGGTCTCGAACCTGGGTCCTTCCGCATCCCAGTCCGACGCTCTATCCACTGCGCCACCACCTGGTCAGGCAATAGTTCCAGTTTCTTCACAGCCTCTCAGACACTTGTTATTTTCTGGTTTGTGGTTGTCAGTAGCCATCCTAGTGGCTTGTTTACTTATTTATTTATTACTTTTAATATTTTAAAAATTAATTTATTGATTTTTAGAGAGAGAGAGAGAGAGAGAGAGGAAGAAACATCAATTTGTTGTTCTACTTATTTATGTATTCATTGGTTGATTCTTGTGTGTGCCCTGACCGGGGATGTTGGCATATCGGGATGATGCTCTAACCAACTGAGCTACCCGGTCAGGGCACCAGTTTACTTTCTAGCTATGAAATAGTAGAGGATTGTAAAATGAGCACATGTTAAATAAAAGGTCTTCAAAGTCTGTCTTTCATTATTCCTTGAGGATATAGTTCTCTACTCTTTGGCATTGTCTTAGTGTTGAAGATCTATGTATATTTGACCAGGTGGTGGCGCTGTGGAAGATTCCATGTATACAGTACTTGATATAGGCAGTCTCCTTGGAATGCAACTAACTTCTCACCAGCTGTCAGGAATAAGCCTATAATCAATCCATTTTATTAATGCTGATTCTTTTCATTACCTCTGTTCTTCTTGCACTTGCATCATCAAACTATTATTTTTGAAAACTGATGGCTCATAATTTTGTTGAAGAAAGAATGGCTCATCATTGCAAAATATTTTCAATTTTAGATTTATAAACACCTATTTGAATGCTCAATACAATAACTATTTTTCATTTCCATATCATTTGTTTCCTTCCAATCAAGTTTATGTACAAACCTGCCTTCAGCTTTTTTTTTTTTTTTTTTTTTGTATTTTTCTGAAGCTGGAAACGGGGAGAGACAGTCAGACAGACTCCCGCATGCGCCCGACCAGGATCCACCCGGCACGCCCACCAGGGGGCGACGCTCTGCCCACCAGGGGGCGATGCTCTGCCCCTCCGGGGCGTCGCTCTGCCGTGACCAGAGCCACTCTAGCGCCTGGGGCAGAGGCCAAGGAGCCATCCCCAGCGCCCGGGCCATCTTTGCTCCAATGGAGCCTCGCTGTGGGAGGGGAAGAGAGAGACAGAGAGGAAGGAGGGGGTGGGGGTGGAGAAGCAAATGGGCGCTTCTCCTATGTGCCCTGGCCGGGAATCGAACCCGGGTCCCCCACACGCCAGGCCGATGCTCTACCGCTGAGCCAACCGGCCAGGGCCACCTTCAGCTTTTGATCACTTACAACCGGTACTGTATAAGTGTTGGTCTACACATGTCGTAAAAAATGAAAGAATACTGTCACATAGTTTTTTATCAAAACAGAATGTCCAAGTTCTTATCATAGGATATTGGGGAATGAAGTCCTTCTTGTTGAGTGACAAACTGGATGAAAATATATTTAGTTTTTGTCCTTAGAAATATATTGTTCAGGCCCTGGCCGGTTGGCTCAGCGGTAGAGCGTCGGCCTGGTGTGCGGGGGACCCGGGTTCGATTCCCGGCCAGGGCACATAGGAGAAGCGCCTATTTGCTTCTCCACCCCCCCCCCTTCCTCTCTGTCTCTCTCTTCTCCTCCCGCAGCCAAGGCTCCATTGGAGCAAAGATGGCCCCGGGCGCTGGGGATGGCTCCTTGGCCTCTGCCCCAGGCGCTAGAGTGGCTCTGGTCGTGGCAGAGCAACGCCCCAGAGGGGCAGAGCATCGCCCCCTGGTGGGCAGAGCGGTCGCCCCTGGTGGGCGTGCCGGGTGGATCCCAGCGGGCGCATGCGGGAGTCTGTCTGACTGTCTCTCCCCGTTTCCAGCTTCAGAAAAATACAAAAAAAAAAGAAAGAAAGAAATATATTGTTCACTCTTTGATTCTTTTTTTAAATTCACTTTTTATTAAAATAACAGTTAATATACAATATTATATTAGTTTCAGGTGTACAGTAAGTTATTCAACATTTATATACCTAATGAAGTGACCCCCATAGTAAGTCTGGTAACCATCTGGCACTGTACAAGGTTATTCAGTATTATTGACTGTATTCATTCTGCTGTGTATTACATCCCCAGAACTTAATGATTTTAAAAATATGGAATATTTCATGAATTTGCATGTTAATCCTGTGCAGGAGCAATGCTAATCTTCTCTGTGTCATCCAGTTTTCATAGATATGCTGTCAAAGCGAGCACACTTCTTAATTCTTATGTTTGAGAAAATGCATCTAGGATTTTGGCATCTGAGGAAACATGGTCGGCTGTGTTGCCTGTCTGATCACTTCACCATCATTGAAGTCTCGAGTGCTATGTGTTTCACTGTAGTCATTTTCTGATTTGTCTAATTGTGAAGCATCTTCCTGTCATTTTTTTTCTCTTTGACATTGTGGGTGGAAAATGAACAGCTCTGATTTTTTTAGTTGTGGTCAATGAAAACTTTAAAAAAGAGAGCAAAGACGGTGTATCTGAACTTCTTTTTATGTCTTCTAAAAAGACAATGCGGTACCTCAAACAACACAAAAAAAATGAAGGATAAGACAATAGTAACAGTATTTTCCCTCCATTATTGCATTATTCTTCTAGGCAATTCCTTCCTTCTGTTTTATTATTTCAGTTATTTTTAGCATAGTTGGGATTAATTGATGAGTAACAATGAAATAATTACTAAGACAATGAAACACCAAACACTTTCAAGATATAGAAAGAATAAGATCACTTAGACCTTAAAATATATCTGATTATAAAGTGATTCAGTGGACTCATGTAATTACACGATAAAATGAGTTTCATAATTTTTTTTTTATTTTTTTTTTGTATTTTTTGAAGCTGGAAACGGGGAGAAACAGTCAGACAGACTCCCGCATGCGCCCGACCGGGATCCACCCGGCACGCCCACCAGGGACCACGCTCTGCCCACCATGGGGCGATGCTCTGCCCCTCCGGGGCGTCGCTCTGCCGCAACCAGAGCCACTCTAGCACCTGGGGCAGAGGCCAAGGAGCCATCCCCAGCACCCGGGCCATCTCTGCTCCAATGGAGCCCCGGCTGCGGGAGGGGAAGAGAGAGACAGAGAGGAAGGAGGGATGGGGGGATGGGGGGGTTGGAGAAGCAAATGGGTGCCTCTCCTATGTGCCCTGGCCAGGAATCGAACCCGGGTCCCCCGCACACCAGGCCGACGCTCTACCGCTGAGCCAACCGGCCAGGGCCCATAATATTTTAAATAGTAAGTTTTTTTTTGTTTTTCTGAAGACCTCAAAGAAGGAATAAAAGTAATGAAATTTCAGTTCTTTTTTTTTTTTTTTGTATTTTTCTGAAGCTGGAAACAGGGAGGCAGTCAGACAGACTCCCGCATGCGCCTGACCAGGATCCACCCGGCATGCCCACCAGGGGGCGATGCTCTGCCACAATCAGAGCCATTCTAGCGCCTGAGGCAGAGGCCACAGAGCCATCCTCAGCACCCGGGCAGACTTTGCTCCAGTGGAGCCTTGGCTGCGGGAGGGGAAGAGAGAGACAGAGAGATAGGAGAGGGGGAGGGTTGGAGAAGCAGATGGACGCTTCTGTGTGCCCTGGCCAGGAATCGAACCTGGGACTCCTGTACGCCAGGCTGACGCTCTACCACTGAGCCAACCGGCCAGGGCCGAAATTTCAGTTCTTATAGTTAAAATTGCTAAAAAAGGAAACTGAAAAACTAAAATTGGGTCAGTGATGATGTATGAGGGTTAAAAGTTCCTGTGAAGGTAACTGAATTTGTCTCAGAAGGGTGGCAGTTAAATTCTGGCTCATTGTTTCAGGGGCATTGATGTTGTGAGGAACAAAATCAAAATGTTTGCCCAACAGAAAGTCACCCTTCCCAAAGGGCGACACAAGATCATCATCCTGGATGAAGCAGACAGGTAGGGTGCTTTGCCAAACATGTTGACCTTGATCTCTAAATCTCTTACTGAGCTTTATTAAATCCAGAGAAAAAGCTCCAACCTTTGTACTTTTGTGGTATATTTGCTTATCTTCAAAAGCAATTGAATAGGGAGCCAGAGCCCTAACCCTATTTTAATTAAGTAACTTAAAACGTTTGTCTAAGACAAACATTAATGTGTTTTTTCCAGCATCACTTATAGTAAGAATGATTTAGATGTCACTTTGTTTTATTGTGGTAAAATACACATAACAAATTTTTATCCATTTTAGTGTATAATTCAGTGACATTTAGTGCATTCACAATGGTATACAGCCATTACCGGTATAAATGAAAAGTTTTAAAGGAAACCAGTAACTCATTCTTTGAAGAAAATTTAGAAAATGTTAATGTCTTGCTTTATTTTCTTTTTCTGTACTGTGTATATTTACGTTGTTGAGATTATATAATTTTTATATCCTGGCTTTTCCTTTTAATTTTTTTCGTGAAGATTTTATTTGTTGATTTCAGAGACAGGAGAGAGAGAGAAAGGGGGGAGGAGCAGGAAGCATCAACTCATAGTAGTTGCTTCTCATATGTGCCTTGATCGAGCAGGTCTGGGGTTTCCAACCAGCGACCTCTGCATTCTAGGTCAATGCTCTATCCACTGTGTCACGCAGGTCAGGCTCCTTTTATGTTAAAGCAGTGTTCCATGTTGTTATAATCTTACTGGGAACATAGTTTGTAATTGCCGTAATATAGTCCGTAGTTCGATGCCCCTTAACCTGTCTTACTGTAGCACAGCAATAATAGCAGCTAACCTTCATTGAGCACTTATATGTAAGCATTTACATTATCCCAGCACACTGCTGAACACTCTCTATGTTATTGTCTCATTCAGTTCTCATCACAAACCTCTGAAGCAGGCAGTATCATTATCTCCTTATAGGTGATGACATTGAAGCTCAGATAATTGGCCTGTGGCCCCAAAACTAGCAGGTGAAGGAGCTGCGGGGTGAACCCAGGCAGCCTGGCCCCAGAGTCTCTGCTCCGTGCCCGTGTAAGACCCAGACGGGGTCCTGCAGAGAGTCTGAGCATGCTTACTGAGGAGCCAGGGTTCCCAGGCTCTGTAGGGAGGGATTTGTGTCCACGGGGCCCTGGGTCACAGTTGTAACCTGCACTTTTATGTTTTTCTTCTCAGCATGACTGATGGAGCCCAGCAAGCCTTGAGGAGAACCATGGAAATCTATTCCAAAACGACTCGCTTTGCTCTGGCTTGTAATGCTTCGGATAAAATCATAGGTGAGGGGCAGCTCTGGGTAGCTTGGGGTCCACATGGTGCTCATTTGGCTTCTAGCAGCAGAAGAGTAGGGGCTTTGTGGTTGCCGGTTGTGAGCCAAGCACTATACTGTATAATCAACTTTTTCATTTAATCTTATAGAATTATTTGCAGAAGTATTATTAGCTCCACATTAGAGATGAGAAAACTGGAGCTCAGAGGTTGAGTAATTTGCCCGAAGTCATGCAGCAAGTAGAAGAGCTGGGACTGGAACCCACATCTTTCTGACTCTTGCACCATCACAGGCACATGTGACATGTTGATATCCTGTGCACAGTGTCATAGTCACTGCCTGTCTCCAGACGTGCTCCTGCACTTTCTGTGTGTCTGAGTTCTTGGCATGCACTGTGTCTGCACGCCAGACTTGGTTATTACCAGGAATTGCCTCACCTTTGAAACTGTATATGTGAATCTTCTTTCTGACCTGGCATATGTCCTTTTAGTTCCCTCCTTCCCTCAACTCCCTCTCTCCTTCCGTCCCGCCCCTTCCCTTCAATCTGTTTCCTCAGTGCTTTGAGCCATCCCGTCTCAGCATCTCAACTTCCTGGTGGTTTCACATCCTTCCCCTTCTGATACAGACTGCGGCACAGTCCAGCTTTCTCTCTCTCACCGTTCCTCACAGCTCTCTTGTCCCGCTGTCCTGGCCTCGCATCTGCCCTGCTAAACCGCAGTCTGTGTGAACTCAGCCCTCTGACTCCCCATTCTCCGCCCAGGCTGCTGTGCGCTGCTGCAGACAAGCAGGTTACCAACCGAGATACCCCTAGAAAGTTGGCGGGCTCTTCGTGGTACCAGAAATCCTCTATGTCCTTTTACCTTCCCTAGATAGTCATTGTTTGTTCATTGATTTATTCAGCCATTCATTCAACAAGCATTTACTCTGTTCTCAGCTGGTGTCGGGTACCATTAGTACAGAGCATACAAAGTTTAATGAGAAATATTCTTTATCTTCAAGACATCAGAGGTGTGGTGGGGGAAACTGCTAAAAGTTCTTGATTGATGGATGTGTATGTAGCTTGTCTTCTTAGCCAGAGGTGAGACAAATCTGAGGGCAGGGGCGATATTACATTTAGAAACCCCTCCCCAGTGCATTTTGCATAGGGCTGTGTGTTAATGAGTTGCACTGATTTGAAATGACACTAGGTGGAGAAAGCTCTGGCCCTCCCTTTTTATGAAAGTAATTGTGATGCACACAGCATTGGAGTTATTTTTTTTTTAAAGTTATTTGGTTTATTTCAAGTAATGTGGCCCCTTGTAATGTAGAAATGAGTCTTTTTTTTTTTTTTTTTACAGAGACAGAGAATCAGAGAGAGGGATAGGTAGGGACAGACAGACAGGACCGGAGAGAGATGAGAAGCATCAATCATTAGTTTTTTGTTGTGACACCTTAGTTGTTCATTGATTGCTTTCTCATATGTGCCTTGACCATAGGGCTACAGCAGACCAAGTAACCCCTTGATCAAGCCAGCGACCTTGAGTCCAAGCTGGTAAGCTTTGCTCAAACCAGATAAGCCCACACTCAAGCTGGCAACCTCAGGGTCTCGAATCTGGGTCCTCTGCATCCCAGTCCAACGCTCTATCCACTGCGCCACCGCCTGGTCAGGCTGGGGTTATTTTTTAATTTCTAAAGGGAAATAGCAAATGTAAGTGAAATCTCTAAAGGAATTTCTTTCTTTCTTTCTTTCTTTCTTTCTTTCTTTCTTTCTTTCTTTCTTTCTTTCTTTCTTTCTTTCTTTCTTTCTTTCTTTCTTTCTTTTTTTGTATTTTTCCGAAGCTGGAAACGGGGATAGACAGTCAGACTCCCGCATGCGCCCGACTGGGATCCACCTGGAACACCCACCAGGGGGTGACGCTCTGCCCACCAGGGGGCGATGCTCTGCCCCTCGGGGCGTTGCTCTGTCGCGACCAGAGCCACTCTAGCGCCTGGGGCAGAGGCCAAGGAGCCATCCCTAGCGCCCAGGCCATCCTTGCTCCAATGGAGCCTCGCTGCGGGAGGGGAAGAGAGCGAGAGAAAGGAGAGGGGGAGGGGTGGAGAAGCAGATGGGCGCTTCTCCTGTGTGCCCTGGCCGGGAATCGAACCCGGGACTTCTGCATGCCAGGCCAACGCTCTACCACTGAGCCAACCAGCCAGGGCCTAAAGGAATTTATTTCTTAACATTAGAGGAAGATCAAATTGCTGCAGAGTTGATTTTTAAAACTTAGTAGCCTAATCTCACTGGTTCCTGGATTCATACAGGTAGAGGCAGATATACTTTCTTTGAGGAAGGCCATGGTTGCCTTATTTTGATATGTATTTAAGTTCTGTGAATTCAGCTTTTGGAAGTTCTCAAAAGATAAAAATCGACTAAAGGAAACTTCTAGTGTAGTTGGAATATTAATTGCATTAAAACAGTGTTTTTCAGATGTCAGTCTGCCAGATATTTTCCACAAAGAGTTAACCACCCTGCTTTAAAATACAGACTCCAGCCTGACCAGGCGGTGGCGCAGTGGATAGAGTGTCGGACTGGGATGCCAAGGACCCAGGTTCGAGATCCCAAGGTCACCAGCTTGAGCGCGGGTTCATCTGGTTTGAGCTAAAAGCCCACCGGCTTGGACACCCAAGGTTGCTGGCTCGAGCAAGGAGTTACTCAGGCTGCTGAAGGCCCGTGGTCAAGGCACGTATGAGAAAGCAATCAATGAACAACTAATGTGTCGCAATGCGCAACGAAAAACTAATGATTGATGCTTCTCATCTCTCTGTTCCTGTCTGTCCCTGTCTATCCCTCTCTCTGACTCTCTCTCTCTCTGTCTCTGTAAAAAAAAAAAATACAGACTTCAGTTTCTAATTGATCTTTCTCTTGTCTGTACTGATTAACCATATATGCAAATAAGGCTCAGCTTTGAGGCTTCCTGCTTTCAGGTAACTTGAGATGGACTAACTCTTAGGAAAGCTGCTGTTGGAAAAGTCTCATCCACTAGGCCCGAAACATATGCAGCATCTGCTCGGCACCGGGCACAGCGGAGGCTACAGATCTGTGTGAGGCTCTGTCCCTGCCCTCCAGGAGCTTAGCAGATAGGAGAGGGGCTCCCAAACAGCAAGCCCTGACCCACCAGGTCCTTCTCTGTCTGCTGACCACCAAGCCAGCCCCTCCCCAAAATCAAATTCACCGTGGTCCCTCCCCAGTGTCTCAAACTCCGACCCCTTTCCCTTGCTCCAGGTGTGTCCTCACTGTCTCCCCTTCCCTGTGTGCTGTTGTCTCCTTTCACTCCGTGCACTGCAGCCTCGACGTCTCACCCTTCCGCGAATCCCCGGCCCCTTTCATCACTCTTGCCTTTGAGTGTGCTGTTCCTTCTGCCTTTCCAGCCTAAAAACCCAGCTCAGAACTCATCTCCAGTGAGAAGCTGTCCTTCACCAGGCTGAGTTGATGATCACTGTGGTCGGGGTTCCCAGACCTGTTCCTAGAAACCTCTGTCAAGGCCCTGCTTTATTGTGTTGTAACTTTCTTGTTTATATCTCCTCATATCCTGGTAAACAGAGGCTCTGAAGAGCCACTACTTTATCATAATATTTATCCATTGCATCCCCCAACCTGGGGAGGTAATTGGTCCCTTCCTTCTCTTCCTTCCTTCCTTCCTTCCTTCCTTCCTTCCTTCCTTCCTTCCTTCCTTCCTTCCTTCCTCCCTCCCTCCCTCCCTCCCTCCCTCCCTCCCTCCCTCCCTCCCTTCCTTTTTATTATTGATTGATTTATTGATTTTAAAGAGAGGAAAGGAGAGAGCAGGAGAGAGACAGGAACATCAAGCCGTTCCTGTATGTGCCCTGACCAGGGATCAAACTGGCGACCTCTGGGCTTTGGGAGGATGCTCCAACCAACCGAGCCATCCAGCGTGTACCTGGTTTCTTTAATGCAAATCAGCTATCAGGAACACATTCCTTGAACACTGTATGAACAAAGGAGAGGCCGCTGCAGGCTGGGGAGATCTGGGTGGCTCCATGAGGAGGGGTTTGAGAAGAGCTTTCAGTGATGGTTGGGATTTAATGGGAAAAACACCGGAGGAAAGGACATCCTGGGAGGCAGGAGCCCTTCAGGAAATGCAGGGTCTCTGTTCCAGGAGAGACGAGGTAGCAGGCGTGGAATTAGGAGGGTACAGACAGGTGAGGCACAAAAGGGTGAGTGACGAAGTACACTGTAGCATTAGGGGGTGGTCAAAGGGTCTGCCTTAGCAGGGAGGGGTGACAGAGCAAAACATTCCGAGAAAGGCCAGTGTGGCAGCAGAGAGACCAAACTGGGGCCTGAATAAGCTGTTGTCATAATCTATGCCGAGGGTCAAGGATAGCTTCCGGAGTTCTGGATTCATCAGTCTAGCAGTCTAGTGATTCTCAGCCCTGCCTGTGGTCAGAACTTCCTGTGGCTCTTCTTTTTTTTTTTTTTTTTGGACAGAGACAGAGAGTCAGCGAGAGAGACAGCTAGGGACAGACAGGAAGGGAGAGAGATGAGAAGCATCAAGTCTTTGTTGTGGCACCTTAGTTGTTCATTGATTTGCTTTCTCACATGTGCCTTGATGAGGGGTGGGGGACTACAGCAGAGCGAGTGACCCCTTGCTCAAGCCAGCGACCTTTGGGCTCAGTCCAGTGATCATGGGGTCATGTCTATGATCCCATGCTCAAGTTGGTGAGCCCACGTTCAAGCTGGATGAGCCTGCACTCAAGCCGGCGACCTCGGGATTTCTAACCTGGGTCCTCTGCATCTCAGTGCAGTGCTCTATCCACTGCGCCACCACTGGGTCAGGCTCCTGTGGCTCTTTAAAGAAACCACACAGATGTCTTGTGCTTACCTGACTGGCTGGGATGTGACCTGCCCAGAAGGGCTCTGATGTTCAGCACACACAGTGACCTGGCATCTGCCTGGGCCCACACTGGCCCTTCCTTCCTTCCTTCCTTCCTTCCTTCCTTCCTTCCTTCCTTCCTTCCTTCCTTCCTCCCTCCCTCCCTCCCTCCCTCCCTCCCTCCCTCCCTCCCTCCCTCCCTCCCTCCCTTCCTTCCTTTTTATTATTGATTGATTTTATTGATTTTAAAGAGAGGAAAGGAGAGAGCAGGAGAGAGACAGGAACATGGATGTGGGCGGCAGCACGTGGATGCCTCCATCTTGGAGAATCTTTCCATTCTGGAAGCTGTGGCCAGCCAAGGCTGTCCCAGACAGTGCTGGCTGAGGCTTCAACTTGTTGCTTATCAGTTGTTATTTTGAAATTTAGCCTCAATGACTCAGTCACTGGTGAGCAACTGCTGGGTAGAGAGCATGGCTGGGCTGTACAGCTGCTTCTGAGTAACTGAAGAACCAGCAGGGCAGCGCCACCATTGGCCAGGGGAGCCTCACTCTCCTCCTGTCTCCTTCAGAGCCCATTCAGTCCCGGTGCGCAGTTCTCCGCTACACAAAGCTGACTGACGCCCAGATCCTGGCAAGGTTAATGAACGTGATCGAGAAGGAGAAGGTGCAGTACACGGACGATGGTCTGGAAGCCATTATCTTCACCGCCCAGGGAGACATGAGGCAGGTGTGTGCGCTCACTGCCACTGAGGCGCAGGCCACCTTGGCCTGCTGTGCCCCTTACTTCAGGGGGAGGAGAGGAGCGACCGCTGCACAGAGCCGAGCAGAGCCAGAGTGGGGAACGTTGACCCACACGCTGTTGGGGCCTTGGGCTGATTGAGAGCAGCCTTGCCAGGAGGGCGCTCAGCTAAGGGAGATGGGGAAGGGCCGAGACTGAACACCTCCCTGGACGTGTGTCTGTTCCTCCACAGGCCTTGAACAACCTGCAGTCGACTTTCTCGGGATTTGGCTTCATTAACAGTGAGAACGTGTTCAAGGTACAAAAGCTGGCTTGGGCATCACAGTCTGCAAAAGTAGTGTTGACTGGCAGGCGCTAGTGGAGTGGAGGTGGGACAGCGCTGGATGGAAGGGGCCAGACACGGTGCCACTGCTGTGTGGGGCTTGCCCTCGGCGGGCGGGGGCCTGCCCAGCCTCCACCCACACCGCAGAGTTGGGAGGGCCTCTGGGATTCCCCAGTGTGCAGTGAGTGCAAGTGCTGCCCCATGATGTCCGGCCGGGCCCTGGCGCTCTCCCCTGTGGGCCCTGGTGCTCTCAGCGCCCCTCTCCCGGGTGTTCTCGTCAGCATCTGTGGCTGAGGAGACAAGCTCAGGCGAGACCATGGCTGCTGGAGGCCAGGAGGGAGCACAGCACTTCCCTGCTCAGGCTCTGGCCCCCGCCTGGGACTTTCCTTCAGCACTTCCTGTGCCCGGAGGATTTCAGAGCTCTGCAAAGCCAAGGCAGAAATCTCACTTCCATATTGGCAAAGGATTTTTATTTGGGGAATACTTTTTTTTTTTTTTTTTTTTGCTGAGAGAGAGACAGGCAGGAAGGGAGAAAGATGAGAAGCATCAACTCAGTTGTGGCACTTTCAGTTATTCATTGATTGAATTCTCGTTTGTGCCCTGGCTGGGGAAGAGGGAGCTCCAGCCAAGCCAGTGACCCCTTCCTCAGCCAGTGACTTTGGGATCATGTTGATGATTGCCGTGCTCAAACCGGCAAACTCGGGGTTTCGAACCTGGGCCCTTAGCGTCCCTGGTAGACGCTCTATCCACTGCACCACTGTTTTGGGAATACTTTTGAAAACTTCCACATCCAGCAGCTTGGTGTTTGCTGTTCCCCTTATTTGGGGGTAAGAATTGGGTAGGGCTATCTGTGTGTTCCATCTGTAGCTCTTTCTTACCAAGTTTTTAGTAAAGAAAGCTGTGCTGACGCCCTCTGCTTAGACCTTGGCAGTGATGTATATTCAAGGACACGAAGGGAACTTGTTTAGTCACCCATAGTGACAGTTAAGGGCTTGTTTCCTCCTGGAGCACAGCCTTGAGGGTTCTGGAAATCAGGACTTCTGAGGGAAGTTAGCTGAACTGGGAAGAGAAGGCCAAGGGCCGGTGTAGGCACTATCTTGAGGTATCAGAAAGCTTTCATTTAGATTCAGGTGCTGAGACTGCACTAGAAGGTGGGCTCTAAGGCGGAAGGGGGGCGTGGCAGGGGGCAGCCTGTGGGCTCGGGGAGAGCTTCCCTAGCCCCCAGCGGAGGCTGCTCTTCAGGGTGGCTGAGGCGGGGGAAAGCCAACAGTGGTTCCCGTGGGACCAGTCCCAAAGACCTCACAAGTCTTTTTTTCATGTTTATTTTATTGATTTTAGAGAGAGGAAGGGAGGGCCAGAGAGAGAGACAGGAACATCAGTTTGTTCCTGTATGGGCCTTGATCAGGATCGAACCAGCAACCTCTGCGCTTTGGGATGATGCTCTCACCAACTGTGCTATCCGGGCAGGGCCCTCCCAAGGCTCAAGTGGCTTCTAAGTGGTTCTGGGCTCTGAGATGTGACTTACAATGGCTTCAGAGCTGCACCCCCGCCCCGCCCAGCAGAGATTCCTCAGTGGCCCTTGTTCATTCATCTTCTGTTGAAAAATTGGTAACATGCTGTAAAAGCCTTCCTCACTACAGTCGGTCCACATCTGTTCCTCCTATTATTTAGTGACTTGTTTGGTGCTGAGAGGCTTTCTCCAAACTGTTTCTGTTTGCTGGAGAATTTGATTTAAAAAAAAGTTGAGGGTTGGTTGCATGGATTGTGCGGAAGGTGATGTGTCAGCTGCGCCCCTCAGGTGGCTGCTCAGCTGTTGACGCGTCTCCTCGGTTTGGTCAGGTCTGCGACGAGCCACACCCGCTGCTGGTGAAGGAGATGATCCAGCACTGCGTGAACGCCAACATCGACGAAGCCTACAAGGTGTGCTCCCAGCCCCCGATGCCTGCCGGGGGCCTTCCCGTCCTGTGCTGGGACTCAGTGCATCGCTCCCGCTCACTCTTCAAACGCTGCTAGGAGCTGTGCACCCTGCACAAGAGAAAACCACGAGAGGCTACATTCCCCTCTCGGCATCACGCTGTTTAAAATAGTAGACCTGAAGTTTAAAATCATGTGTTTGCACTACACTGATATTCTCTGAAACAGGAGTTTGTCCACCTAGCACCTGAGGAAGACCAGCCGAACTCCTTACTTTGCAGGGAAGCCATCTTTCTCTGTTAAGGGGAGATTTCCGCTTCATCCTCCCAGGAACTTGGGGGTAGGCATCCTGGGTCCCAGTCAGCCAGGAGGGCTTTCTGGCCTAAGTATAGTCTGGTCCTGGGAGTAGGTTCCAGCGGGCACCATTGGGGTTCAAGTGACCCTCAAGCCACAGGGGTGGCAATGGTGTGACCCGAGGCCACTGGTCTGACACAGTGGGTTTCCCTGCCACCACCAAGTTAGGCTAAAAGTTGACTGAGTGGAGGGCAGGGCTAGATCTCATGTGAAATGAGTGCAAGGCAGGGAGACTGAGGCAGGGCCCCAGGCATCCAGACTGGTTCACTGTGGGGCCTGAAGGAAGCCTTCAGATTTGGGCACACAGAGCTGCCCCAGCCCCGGAATGTACCCCAGATGCCGAAGCAAAGGGAGAAACAGCTGACTGCGGCCCCTGCAGTCCCTGTTGATTTAAAAAAAAGGGGGGGAGTGGGGAGTGAGGAGCAGGAGGCCCAGACCACTGCTGCAGTGTCTGCCCTGGCCAGGATGTGTTCAGCCTGCCCCACTGCGGTGCGGTTGAACCCAGGCAGAAAGCTGGGGAAAGCATGGCGGATACAGGGTCCGCTGCTTCCACCCTGAGGTCTACGGGGATGATTAATAAAGTGTTTAAGGTCCCTTGGGGTTGATAGTAGACTTTGCAATACATTTAAAAATATTTGCAGTATTATATTTCTGCGTGCTGGAAAAATTAAATTGTCCCCACATGATATAGGGCAGTGGTCCTCAACCCCCGGGCTGCGGACCGGTACCGGTCTGTGGGCCATTTGGTACCGGTCCACAGAGGAAGAATAAATAACTTACATTATTCCCGTTTTATTTATATTTAAGTCTGAACGATGTTTTATTTTTTAAAAATGACCAGATTCTCTCTGTTACATCTGTTTAAGACTCACTCTTGACGCTTGTCTCGGTCACGTGATAAATTTATCTGTCCCACCCTAAAGGCTGGTCTGTGAAAATATTTTCTGACATTAAACTGGTCCATGGCCCAAAAAAGATTGGGGACCACTGATATAGGGCATGGCCCACCAGCTCCATGGTGTTCAGCTGATTCTCAGAATCACCTGAGTTTTCTAAGGTGCTCTGTCCACTCCCAGCAGTGTGACAGGCCCAAGACTGGTGTGGCCTTAACCTCATTTCCCCTGAGTACCCTTGTCATTTTTAGAATTCAGCAGCCTCGTCGTGTCCTCTCTTGTCTAGATTCTTGCTCACCTGTGGCATCTTGGCTATTCACCAGAAGACATCATTGGAAACATTTTTCGAGTGTGTAAAACTTTCCAAATGGCAGAGTACTTGAAACTGGAGTTTATTAAGGTCAGTGAATATGGCCATGCCTCTGTCCTCAAGAATGCGGGCCACGCTGTGGTTTTCTTTGTTTTACTCACAGGCCTGACACCAAGAAGATGCTCGGTGAGTGTCCCCAACATCGCTGGAGGCGCTGGCTGCTTGCCTTGGGGGCCAGAAGTTTATTTAAGCCAGTTCTGCTCAGTGACCTACTGTTCCTTAGGATGACTCTCTCTTTTTTTTTTTTTTTTTTTTTTTTTTATATTTTTTTTATTTATTTATTTAAATTATTTTATTTTATTTATTCATTTTAGAGAGGAGACAGAGAGGGACAGAGAGAGACAGAGACAGGGGGGGAGGAGCTGGAAGCATCAACTCCCATATGCGCCTTGACCAGGCAAGCCCAGGGTTTTGAACCAGCGACCTCAGCATTTCCAGGTCGATGCTTTATCCACTGCGCTACCACAGGTCAGGCTCTTTTTTTTATATATTAAAAAAAAATTATTGATTTTAAAGAGAGAGAGAAACATCGATTTATTGTTCTACTTATTTATGCATTCACTGGTTGATTCTTGTGTGTGCCCTGACTGGGGATTGAACCCACAACCTTGGCATATGGGAGAGTGCTATAACGAACTGAGCTACCCGGCCAGGGCTAGGATGACCTTCATTAGAGATTTGTTTGTTTATTCATCTTTAAGGTCAGATTAATTGAGGTATAATTTATACAGAGTAAAATTTAGCCTCTTAGATGCATTCTGTTAACAAAATCATTCAGTCATGTAAACACAACTCTCTAATCCCCTCAAATTTATGTGCCTGTATGTAGTCAGTTCTTCCCTCTAGAACCTGGAAACCACTGATCTACTTCTGTTTGGGGGACAGAATTTTCCAGAATGTCATACAAATGGAATCGTGCAGGAATGTAGGCTTTTGAGTCTGGCTTTTTTCACTTAGCTGAATGCATTTTGGATTTGTTCTTGTTTTTGCTGCGAGTGTCAGTGGATCATTCCTTTTTATTGCTCAGTAATATCCCACTGTGTGGAGGTGAGATTGCTTGGTTGAAAGGTAAGTGTAAGTTTAACTTTATAAGAAACTGCCAAACTTTTCTAAAGTGGCTGGAGCATTCTGTATGCCAGCAGCAGGGTGTGAGCATTTCAGCTGACCCACGTCCCAGCCAGCACTTGGAACACTCAGTTGGCTTTCCAGAGCCAATCTAATAGGTATGTAGTGGTACCTAATGGCTTTAATTTGCATTTCCCAGTAACTAATGAGCACTTTTTCATGTGCTTATTTGCCATCCAAAATCTTCTTTGATGAAACATCTGTTGAAATCTACCCAGTTTTTTGTTTGTTTGTTTTTTGTTTTGTTTTTTTGTGACAGAGACAGAGGGACAGATAGGGACAGACAGACAGGAAGGGAGAGAGAGATGAGAAACATCAACTCTTTTGTTGCGGCACCTTAGTTGTTCATTGATTGCTTTCTCATATGTGCTTTGACCTGGGGGCTACAGCAGAGTGAGTGACCCCGTGCTCAAGCCAGTGACTTTGGGCTCAAGCTGGTGAGCCTTGCTCAAACCAGATGAGCCCGCGCTCAAGCTGTCAACCTTGGGGTTTTGAACCTGGGTCCTCTGCATCCTATTCCGACACTCTATCCACTGCGCCACCGCCTAGCGAGGCTGGGTTGTTTTCTTATTATTGAGTTTTAAGAGTTCTTTATATATTCTGGATGCGAGTCTTTTATCAGATGTGTGTTTTATAAACATCTTAATATTGCCTCACTTTTTATATTTTTTTTGTATTTTCTTAACAGTATCTTACAAAGAAAAATCAACATCCTTTTAAGAAATACATTGGACTTCAGTTAAACATAATCCATGACAACTTAGAGTTCATTTTCTAGTTGGATTCTGAGGTCATTGCCTCAATTTTGAGTAAACCATTAGTACAGATTTTAAAAAATAAATTCCTCCCCCGCTAATTAACCATCTTTAAATTTGATTGTTTTTGTTTTGTTTTTTTGTTTTTTCAGGAAATTGGATACACTCACATGAAGATAGCAGAAGGTGTGAACTCCCTCCTGCAGATGGCAGGGCTGCTGGCCAGGCTGTGTCAGAAGACAATGGCCCCGGTGGCCAGCTAGCGTGCAGGAGTCACTCCCCGGGTTACAGGGAGCCCAGAGAGACAGGAGTCATAGCCTTCCGCTCTGGGAAAAAATGCTGCCCCGACGGGCATTGGAACCCGCCTTTCTTTAACATGTCCTGTCTTCCTGGTGCTTCTGCACGTCTCCAGGAGCATCTGCATTCAGCCCCAGGCTCGGGAGTGGTGACAGGGGAAGGCCCCAGAGAACCTCCAGGGCATGGCACCCAGTCTGGGCATGTGTTGGCATTTTAGCTAATAAAACCGTACAGTTTTGTCAGCAATAATGTGGCAACGCAAGGCCACAAAGAAAGCCAGCTTCCTGTCTGCATGCCCCTTGCACCCTACAAGTAGATAAGGATATAATAGACTAGACAAGCTAATCTGTTTTTTTAGGTGCCTAGTGAACAGTTCCATGGGTTGAGGGCAGGGTATGTTGTAATTTACTATTTAGAAAACTTCTGGTTTTCTAAACCAGAGGGGGTATAAAACTGAGACTCATGGACATAGATAAAAGTGAAGTGGTTATGGGGGGGGGAAGTAAAGAGAGACAAATATACAGTGAAGGAAAATGATTTGAGCCTGACCTGTGGTGGCACACTGGGTAAAGCATTGACCTGGAATGCTGAGGTTGCTTTTTTGAAACCCTGGGCTTGCCCGGTCAAGGCACATATGGGAGTTGATGCTTCCTTCTCCTCCCTCTGTTCTCTCTATCTCTTTCTCTCTCTCTCTTCTCTCTCTCTAATAAAATGAATAAATAAAAAAAGAAAAAAGAAAATGATTTGATCTTGGGTGGTCGGCACACCACACAATCAACAGTTCAAATGCTATAGAGATGTTTACCTGAAACGTATGTACTCTTATTGATCAAAGTCACCCCATTAAATTTAATTTCTAAATAGAAGAGGGAGAAAAAAATCAGAACAAGCTGAGGCCATGAACCCTTCAGAAAGGACTTGCAGGGGTCACCGAGGAAAGTGGTGCAATCAGCACAGCGAGGCTCCCGCCATGCGGCCTCTGCTGTGCAGTACTTGTCGCTTTAGAATTTCCCAATGGGTATTTTATTTTTAAGATTTTATTTATTCATTTTAGAGAGCAGGGAGGGAGGAAGAGAGAGAGAAGAGCGGGGTGAAGAGCAGGAAGCATCAACTCCCATATGTGCCTTGATGAGGCAAGTCCAAGGTTTCGAACTGGTGACCTCAGTGTTCCAGGTTGACGCATTATTCACTGCACCACCCACCACAGGACAGGCCCCCATGGGTTTTATATTAACTTGTAGAATTGCAAGGCACTGTATCTTTTTTTTAATTATGAAAAATATCATTTGTACATGAAGCAACGATACAGGATACCTTTCACATACTCATCCAACTTAATTATACCAACACATGGCCAACCTTGTTTCCTCTATTCCTGCCAGCCGCCCACTCAGGAACTGATCTGAAGCAGATCCCAGAGGTCATTTTAGAGTGGTGTTTCGGGGGGAGAGGGTTGGGAGTGCCTCAGCTTCTGTGATTAGTGGTATACTGAAAAGCTTTGGGAACACTTACGTGAGGTGCTGGCTCTTCCTGCCCTGTGGGCCCCTGGACCAAGGGCCTCCGCTGTGTGGCCATGTGTGCCCAAGCTGCCCACAGTCCTGGAACCACTGCGGGGGCCCGTTTGCTTTTCCCCCTGCCCAAGCCTGGCCAGCAGCGGCTCTGGTGCTCTAGCCTGAACCTCTGAGATAGGAGGAAGCGGGAGGGGAAGGGCCTGCCAACACTTGACACTTCGTAGTGCCCTCCCTCCTGGGCTGGTTAAGTCACCTACCCAAGCCACACTGTTGGATGGGGACACGGGCTCTGAGATTATTGGCTCTTCGGGTTTGGGTTTTAGTTAAGAGGGAAAAAATGTTCTCAAAAACTGCAAGGTGTTTTACAAAATACACAATTTCTCGATCTTCATTTTTTGTTGACTCGGGATCCCAGTGAGGTGAAAGAGTGATTGTGTCCAGTTTGTAAGTGGGGGGCCCAGTTGAGACAAGGTTTCCACACCTGTAATGGAGAAAGGGCCCACCCCCTGCCTGGAGCCTCCTGGAAGCCCTACCACCCTCCCTGCTCAGGTCTAAGCTCGCCCCTGTGCTTGTGAGGTCAGGGCTTCGGGGTTTAAAGTGACAAGCGGCCAACAGTTGTGTTCTAAATTTTTTTTTTTTCAAATTTCCTAACTTGGGGCATTAATTTCTCATGGAAAGAATTGGTGTGGCATCCTGGAAAAGAGCTGGACTCGAGGCCCAAAGCCCTGTCCCAGGCATCTCCAGGCCTCGGTTCCTCTCTGTGGAACGAGGCTGGCTCGCTCCCTTGGCTGTACACGAAGCAGGGAAAGCAGATACTGGAGAACTGCTCTTAAACTGAAAAGGTTTATTGAGATGCTTCAACTGGGGGAGGCATTTTCCCCTGACTGGCTTTTCTGGCTCAAGGTCCCTTTGGACCTCCGCCATTCCCATGAGACAGTCACACTGTCCAGTCAGCTGAGCTGAGGCCATCCGTGGAGCAGAGGGGTTCAGGGCAACAGGGGCACCACTGCTCTGCCCAGCTTGCCCCTTCTGCACTTTGTCCGCCGGATATGTCCACTGAAGAGGCATGCGGGTGGCTGTAACCTCATCTCTCCTCCAGGGAACTGAGGCCCAGAGAAAGACGCCCCAGGGCTCCCCCCTGCATGCCTGCTGAGGTGAGAATGTGTAATGCTTACAGGAGACAAGACAGACAAAATCTACCCTGGAGTGTAGAATATTAAATAGGGCTCCATCTATATAAATTAATTGTACAAGCCTATCGATCACAAGACAATCCCGGCAACCGACCTTGGGAAGCAATTTGGGACCCAAATCCAAAGCAAAAAAGGACGTAAAGACCAGTATCCAGTGATGTTTTAGGTACGGGGTGGGGGCGCGGCTTGTCCTCGGTGCTGGGCATTCAGTTGCCACAGGAGCTGCACTGCCCTCGGCGCCAGGCTCCTGCCCAGCCGCGGAGAAGCTGATTCCACGTGTAGCTGCCTTCCTCAGGCCGGGCCCGCGAGGCCAGAGGGGTGGTCCTCGGGACCTGTTGGTGCACCTCCCGTGAATAACTGGTGGGGTCCAGAGGTCGAGCAACTGAAGAAGTGATGGTTGAGAGACGGTAAACATTCCTATAAGCTTTGGGTTCCTTGGCTCCTTCAGTGAAGATGGAAATGGTTGGCTAAAAGGAAGAGGTTTGTTTTGGCTAGCACCCTGTCCCCTCGTGCGGGAGTGACTGGCTCAGTAAGGGGAGGGATGCCCAGTGGTGGCCGATGTTCAGCTCACTCCCACAGCCCCATCAAGCTGAGTTTCTTCCTGGAACTTCCACTTTTCGTGTGAAATCCTGACTGCGCTCTGGTCCTGGCTCATCCCAGCCTGTCCTCAACGTCAGTCTCCAGCCCGACTTCTCCCTGACTCCAGGCGCCAATGTCCGCCCATTCTATATTTTCCCCCGCACGGGCCTCTGCAAAGAACAGGCCCGGAAATAAACTGGCTTTGCCCCCAAAACTCGCTGCGCCTGGAGCCTCCCAGACCTCGGTCGACAGAGAAAACCTCTATTGCTCAGGCAAAAACCTGCGGTCCTTCCCAGTTCCTCCGCCTCACACCACGTGCAGGGCGTCAGGGTTACTGCAAAAACATTCAGTATCTTCCTCTCCCACTGCCTCCCTGGGCCAACGTGGCACCTTTTGTCTGGACTCAACTCACTGGTCTCCCTGCTGCCCTTGCTGCCCCCCTGTGTAACTGTCCCTTGGTATCCTCAGGGGATTGATTCCAGGATTGTCACCCCCCAACCACACACTCACCCCACCAGATATCAAAACCTGAGGGTGTTTAAGTCCTTATGTAAAAATGATGTATTTGCGTATAGGCTACACATCACTTGTGTGAATTCAGTATAGTGCTCAGCATGCAGCAAATTCCAGTTTTGCTTTTGGGAACTTTCTGAGATTTTTTTCCCCCTCAAATATTTTGCATATGAGGTTTGTTGAATGTATGGCTTTGGAGGGCTGACTATAGTCATTGCTCTACTCAGTAGCCATTGATTCTTTAGACATATCAAGTCACTCTTGTGTTTCAAACCTTCCCATGTTCCCCCTTCCCACCCCCAAACCTCAGACAGAACTCAGGTGCTGGCCCTGCATGACTGACCTCCACCCCCACCGTCCCACCTCCTGCTGTTGTCAGAGCCTCTGAGCATGCCTCTGCTGTCCCTCTGCCTGGGTGCCCTGCCCCAGAGGGCGAGAGGGGGCCTCCAGAAGGCTTCCCTGGCCCCCCTACTTCATGGTCCCCCTTCCTCCCTGTCCCTTCCCTGCTGCCGTGTTGGTCTCTGCAGGACTTCCCACCATCTAGAATGCAGTATTTCCTCTCTGCTCTCTCTTAGCCTGTGGGTATCTGTTGTCTCCCTCCCCCCACAATGCCAGGCATTTTGTGTATTGTGTTCATTACTATGTCCCCGGCACCCAAGGCAGGTCTTGCCCCTGACAGGTGTGGTAAATATTGGGTGAATGAAAGAAAAGTGGGTCTCTGTACTTCTGAGCTCCACCTTCTGTGGCTGACTCCCGACCAGCCGGGACGGCCACCCACTGAGAGGGCTGCCTGTGCTCCTCAGGTGGGGACCTTAGACAGCCTACAAGGGCTCTGGGGTGGATCCTGCCACTCCGACTTCCCCTCCACTTATTCTGAGTGTGACCTTGGGCAGATGGCTTAGTGTTAGGTGCCTTTGTGGCGGCAGAAGATGGTGTGTGTGAGCACTTAGCACCATGTTATGCTGGCCAGAAAAGTGGCTGCTTAATCGTACAGCCACTATTGTCAGCAGTACCATCTTCTCCCTGTCCTGCTTCCTGTTTCTGAGTCCAACACTGGCCCAGTCCTGCTGGGCCCATGGTTTAGGTACAGTGTCTTATCTAAGACACAGATCCCATGAGCTCCATTTTGCAAGTGAGGAAATAGGCCCGAGGAGATTAAGTCACTCCCCCAAGGTCGCAGGGTCCCACCCAAAGCCCACCTTCACCCAACGACTTCACCAGCCATCTCCGCCTGACAGCGGGGCTGAGACCCTTGTGCTTGCTGTGAACCTGTCCCCTCACCAAGTCTGCCAGGGAGTTGGGTGCAGGATGGGCAGACACTGCATTGGAGGCCCGGCACCCTGCAGAGCCATCATCCCCTTTCAGCACCCATGGGTGCTGCCCCTTGGCCCCCACCATGCTCCTCCAGCCCAAGAGCTCATCTTCTCCCTTGGAATGGGCCCCTCCGGCCAGTGAGGCCACCACCCTGCACGGAGGCAGGTGTACCTTCTCCCAGGTGTGCCCTAGGCTTCCCTGGCTGCCACGTCCTCGTTCACATAATCGGGCTCGCTGTCATCCTCTTCTGGGCTTCCTGCAGGGGGCGGAGGTGCTTCTTTCGGAACTTGCCCTGTGGACCAGCAGGCAAATTCTCAGTTGGTTCGCATGGACACAGCCAGACCTGTTCCCTGGGGCTCCCACCAGAGCTCCCACCTGGGGCTCAAACCCTCAGGTGTCACAGAACAGCCTGAAGGAAAAGGCTGCTGTGGACGGTTTGTCTGTCCCTGTTCTGGGAGTTGCCAGAGATTTATGCTGCCCGGGAAGCAGAGAGAGCGGGACTCCATCCGTGCAGCTGGTGAGCAGCCTGGCCAGCAGGACCTGACCTCAGGAGGCCATGGCTGCCGAATACCTCCCGGCACGGTTCCTGGCCAGCAGGACCTGACCTCAGGAGGCCATGGCTGCCGAATACCTCCCGGCACGGTTCCTGGCCAGCAGGACCTGACCTCAGGAGGCCATGGCTGCCGAATACCTCCCGGCACGGTTCCTGGCCAGCAGGACCTGACCTCAGGAGGCCATGGCTGCCGGATACCTCCCGGCACGGTTCCTGGCCAGCGCCACTGCTGACGTGCTGAAGGCCTCACTGTGAAATGAGCCGACCTGGCTGCAGGGAGCTCACCCCGGCCTGGCCTTCCCAGTCCTCCTCCCCAACTCCTGCCTCCCTTCCCTGCCACCCTCCTGGGCCAGGGTCCTCTGAGCCTGCTGAGGCTGACCACTCAGGAGCCCCTGCTCCGGCCACATACCCACGACCCTTACGGACTCCCGCCACTGCTGGATGGAGGCTGAGTTCTGATAATCCTCGGAGTCTTCATCCCCTGCCGGGAGAGAAACCGAGAGAAGGGCTGCAGGGGGAAGCCTCCACGGCTAGTCCACTGGCCAGCGAGGCACCATGGGCCCTTCAGCGAGGCATGCCGTGCCCTCGAGCTGGGCAGCCCTCAGGGGAGGAAAGGATCCCACAGAGCAGTCCCACTGAGGCCCAGGATGAGGGTGCCTCCTCCCGGGACAGGAGTCAGTGCCTGACCCAAAGCACTGGCGGATCAGTGAACTTTTATGCTTCAAGGCGGATGATGCCCTTGGGCCAGGGAGACTTCAGATCTCACCAGTCCCTGTCCAGCTCCAGGCTGGCAGCCTCACCTGAGTCAGGCTGCTTCTGCTTGCAGATGAGCACGTTCTCATAGGAATTAGCATCGTCATCATCTGCTGGGGAGAGAGAAGAGGGGAGAGGGGAGAGGGGAGAAGGGAGAGGGGAGAGGGGAGAGTGAAGAGGGGAGAGGAGAGAGGGGAAAGGGGAGAGGGGAGAGGGGAGAAGGGAGAGGGGAGAGGGGAGAGGGGAGAGGGGAGAGGGGAGAGGGGAGAGGGGAGAGGACTCTGGTTACGGTGGGCCCTGCCATCAAGGCTTGCTCTTCCTCCCTCCCTCTGCCCAGTCTTCGTTTGGCAGGTGACCTGTCCTGCCAACCCCCAGCCCTTTGGGTTCCGCAGAGCCTTGAACATTTTCCTGGACAACCTTCTTAATGGGTATTGGCCTGGCTCAGCAGCTGCCACCCCAGGCTCCTTCTGTGTCCTCCAAGGCCACCCCCGAGTGCACTGGGGAGGGGAGGTTAGGGGACAGGCTGCCTTCAGGCCCAGGATGGATAGTTAAATGGAGGGAGACCCATCTCTCTCAGACAGTGAGGGGCAGGGAGAATCACTGGGGGGCCCAAGAGAGAGGTACCAAATCTAAGCTTATCTAGAAGCAGAACCCTTTAGGCAGGGCTAGGTGGCCTGGAAGCCTTTGCCCAGGGGCTTAGGCTGGGTGTGGCATATCAGAACCTGGCACCCTGGCATCACCTCCCACTCCAATGGGGAAGTGAGCTCTAACCACTGCCCCACCCAGTGTCCATCTACATCAAAAGGGTTCTGAGGGCCCCACCCCAATTTGGAAGCAGCGGTAGGAAGAAAAGGACCCCACTCCCTGCCCCCCTGGTGTCTCACCCCCCACCCCAGCATGGCCCAGGCAGGAGCCCGGGTCTGTGCATCTCTCTTCAGGCACTGCCTAGCCTCAGCCCTCAGTTTCTCTTTCTATAAAGCAAAGCTGTTAGGGCCTAGAGTGCCAGCATCCTCAGAGCCTGCAGGGCTCAGCATCCATCAGTAAGTCTGCCATCCAGGGCCTTCCTCCGGGGTCCGATATGTGCCCCGCCCTGCATGGGGCTTGGATGACAAAGAGCCCAGCTTTCCTCCTGTCCCCAGATCCCTCTCCTGCTCCCTCATCCCTGTGGTCCTAACTCCTACCCCTGGCTCCTAAATGCCTCTGGTCCCACCAGTGAAGCTGAGCTCTGATCTTCTCCCTACTGTCCCCCTCTGCCTCACCTTCCTGAGGCTTCTGGAACTTCTCCCAGTTGTAATAGTCTGTGGTGATGGGGTTTCTGGAAAGAAAACAAAAACACACCAGTTGCTGGGCAGGCTCATGGCTGGGCTGGGGGCTTCATGGCAGGGATGGGGGCAGGGAGGCCAGGGCCGCTCCATCCATCACTCCCCTGGGGGGTCTCCCCTGATCCCTCCACCCTACTTCCTTGGACACCTGAGCCACCTTGAGGCTGATGGGGTGGCAGCCTGGCACTAGCCACCTTGCCATGTGACCCTAGGTAAGTCCCCGCCTGCCCCGGGCCTCAGTTTGCCCATCTGTGAGATGAGGTATCGGAGGGCCTTCCTCTCTGGGGTCCCAGGTGCTCCTGTAACTTGTCTCTGACTGGGTGATGCAGGATAAGTCCTCCCACCCAGCCACTCCCCAAAGTCAGTCTATGTCCCTGCTCTCCCATCCCCACAAAGCCTCCTGAAAGGAAACACTGCTACTCAGTAGCCTGGGCTGGTGGGTGCTCAGGCAGGAGCCCTTCATAAATAAGGAAGTTCGGGGCAGGGTGGGCAGGTGTGGGCAGAAGGTGTCAGGGCTGGGAGAAGCCCACTCACATGTAGGCGGCATCTGATCCGTGTCTGCTTCCTGCAGGAGGAGGCAGAATTAGGCCCATGCTTTGGGAGGTGGCCCCCCACCGCAGCCCCCACATCCCTGGAGCCCACCTACTTTTGCTGAAGTTCTGGTACCTTGAGGATGCAGAATCTGGAAGAAAAGCCAAAGGTTTCCAGCCTACACACTTTTGTACGTGCTCTCTGCCTTCTCCCCCACCAGGCCAGCCCCGTCTGGCCTCCCCGCCTGCTGAATGTGTCCACTGCACAGGCCTCCCTGGCACGCCCAGCTAACCTCCCCTGCGCCTCCCTCCACAGGGATGAGGGAGCAAGAGAGGGATCTGGGGACAGGAGAAAAGCTGGGCTCTTTGTCACCCAAGCCCCATGCAGGGCGGGGCACATACGGGACCCCGGAGGAAGGCCCCGGATGGCAGACTTACTGATGGATGCTGAGCCCTGCAGGCTCTGAGGATGCACAGTGCTGGTCCCACCCGGTATTCACCTGCCTCAGTCCTGCTTCACCCCACCCCCCTCCTGTGTGCCAGGTCACTCACCCTCAAGGCTGGGGGAGAAGCGCAGTAGCTTATCCTTCCTGCAGGGGAAGGGGAAGGAGGGGCTGAGAAGGGGCAGAGGGGTGAGGAATGGCCCTAGGGTGTGGGGGGTTTGAAAGCCACCGCCTGCCCTCCGGTCTCCTGGTGGGGCTCTAGAATCCAGCACCGGAACTCTGAGGTTTGAGGAGGGAGGAAGGTCTTGTTCTGGGATCCGCCAGGTGGGGACCCCAGGGTCCTCCTCATTGCCTCCTGTGGGGGCTGCAACCCCTCTGGGCCCAGGACAAAGGGCTCATTCCTACCTTGCTGCTGCCACGTCAGAGGCCGTGTCCATCAGGGGCCCTGGCCAGGCCTGCCCAGCTACTGCAAATGACAAGGGGGTTTGTCTGGACCCCCAGGCCAGCTTGCCAGTGTAACCCCCTCACCATCTCACCCCCCCAGATCAGGCGTGGGCACAACCTCAGGATGATGAAGACAAAAGGGACTTTGATATGAATTCCCCGCCCCGAGCCCCGCCCCTAGACCCTCTGTTTGGGGACTCACAGGAATAGGTCCGGCCTACTGCAAAGTTCCGCTGAGTCTCTTGCCTGGAAACACATGGGACTATTCTGAGCGAGGGCCTGGCCTCCCGCAGCCCAAGGGACAGAGAGACAAGAGACATGGACAGATGGGGACAAGGAACAGAAAGGAGGGACACATCATGACAAGAGTAAGGAGAAGGAGCTGCCACCCCTATGCGTCTCAGAGCCAGAGCCCTGTTGCCTGATGCCCTCGTTCTCTGGACGGCTCCCCCATCCTACCCACTGGATGCCCACACTTCTCACATGGTGTTGGGCTGGAGCCGTGTGCCAGAGAGACCCATCCTCCACATGCCCAACCAGGAATCCCCAGAGATACAAGAAAGTCTGTGGGCAGGGCTTAGAGGCAGCCCTGAGATTCTGAGGTGTGAGGTTAGGACGACTGCTCAGGGACCCAGCGGTGACTTCAACCAGGAGCAACAAGAAGGCTGCCCCCACCCACCTATAGCCCCAGGAGTGTCTAACATTCCTAAAAGAGCACACTCCTCAAACACAAACACACCATCTACTTCCAAATAACTGGTGGGACTTCTTCACGGTTAGCAGACAACAGCCAGGTATCTAGCCATTTCCCAGTGTCCCTGTCTTCCTGTGAAACATAACCCTGATTTGTTTAATCAGCAACATGCACATCCAAAAGACTGTATTTCCCAGCCTCCCTTGCACCTAAATGCACCTCCCTGTGATGTGGTCATGTGATTAAGGTCTTGTCAATGAAATGCAAGCCAAAGTTGTTGGGAATTCCAGCAAAAAGCTCCTTAAAGGAGTTACTGACAACTGGAGAGAGCAGTTTTGTTCTTCTCCATTCTTACTACTGCCTGAAATGCAGAGATGAGGGCTGGAGCCTTAGCTGCTATTTTGGGCCACGAAGTGCCCTTGAGAATGGAAACCACCACTGAGGATGGTGGAGGAGATTAGTTAATCATTAAAACACTTTGGGCTCCTCCCCTGAACTAATATGGGTACCTGGCCCAGGCTTCCAGGAGCTCCTGGGGTGCTGGGGGTCAGGGTGATCGGATGTAGGAAGGATGCTCTAAATCAGGGGTCCCCAAACTTTTTACACAGGGGGCTAGTTCACTGTCCCTCAGACTGTTGGAGGGCCGGACTATGAAAAAACTATGAACAAATCCCTATGCACACTGCACCTATCTTATTTTAAAGTAAAAAAACAAAATGGGAACAAATACAATATTTAAAATAAAGAACAAGTAAATTTAAATCAACAAACTGACTAGTATTTCAATGGGAACTATGGGCCTGCTTTTGGCTAATGAGATGATCAATGTGCTCCTCTCACTGACCACCAATGAAAGAGGTGCCCCTTCCGGAAGTGCGGCGGGGGCCGGATAAATGGCCTCAGGGGGCCGCATGTGGCCCGTGGGCCGTAGTTTGGGGACCTCTGCTCTAAATCTACAGGAGTCAGGCATGGCTTCCAGAGGGGGCGGTGCAGGAGCTGGGCCTGGCACACAGCAGCTGTTTCATACAGGCTGGCCGGAGTGAGCCCCAGTGAGGTGGGGAGAAACCCAGGCCGCCCCTCCCTTCTCCTCTCACCCTGGCCCCATTTGTCCACCTCCGACAGAGGAGGGTTAGTCTACAGTTCTAAGATCAGTCAGGGGCCCTGAGTGGGCAGGGCCTGAGTGAGGAGGGCAGGGGAGGGGCTGAGGAGGGCTGGCGTGGGCAGGAGAGTGGGGGGCACCAGGGGAGCACAGCCCACCCCTGGTGGAAGTTGTAGGTTGGCAATCCAGATGGCCAAGTAACCAAAGATGCCTGGAAAGATCCAGTCCTGGCCTCAGGGGTGGGCCTGGGTGGGAAATTTCTGTTTTCAAATCTCATTGTGGTTTTTCAGTTGCAAAAGGAAATGAGAAAGGGTGTGTGTGGGGGTTTGTATGTGAGTAGCCACCCGGATGTGCATACAGTGCTGCGTGTGTGAGAAGTGCACGCATGGACAAGTGTGCAGGGAGCGTGTGGGTGTGAGTGGGCGGGCGGGCCTCTGCACGTGTGCACACGCAATCCTCAGAGGTCCCCCGGCACTCCATCGGTCACGCTCCTACTCAATGACTGCTGCCCTCTGCCTGGGGTTGTCCTCGGGTCACCCCCTGGTCTGCACGGCTGACCCTCCCAGGACTCAAAGAGCGGACCACCTGCCCTCAAAGTGCCTGGAGTTCCATTGCCCGGGCCCGGAACTCTGCTGGGGTCACTGAGCCCGCCTCCCTCCTTCCTGCTGCACGTGACCCCTGCTTCCACCTCTTCTGCCCCCTCCCCCTGAGCCCTCAGAACCAAGGCCAAGGCCTCTCCCCACAGTCGAGGCTCTCATCCAGTTCATCTCCCCCAAGACACACGGTACCTGCCACCTCATCCCCGGAACACAGTGTCCACCCCGGTCCTACATCAGTGACTGCCCACACTGTTCTCTTTCTCTCTGGAATGTCCCCTTTTGCCCCCTTCTCTCTTAAAATCTCCCCCACCTCCTCTATCAGGCCTTCTTAATCCCCCAAGGGGCCTGACCTGCGGTGGCGCAGTGGATAGAGCGTTGACCTGGAACACTGAGGTTGCCGGTTCGGAACCCTGGGCTTGCCTGGTCAAGGCATATGTGGGAGTTGATGCTTGCTGCTCCTCCCCCCTTTCTCTCTCTCTCTCTCTCTCTCTCATTCTAACTCTCTCTCCTCTCTAAAAAAAATGAATAAATAAAAATTAAAAAAAAAATCCCCCAAGGGCCATGCCCCCTGCTCCCCTGAGCTCCTTCAGCATTTTCCAGGGAGACCCAGCGCCCACATTATGCTTTGTGCCCAGTCTCTGCTCCACACCCTACCTCCCACTGCAGGAAGAGGGCGGATTCCTGGCCACACACCCCAGCACAGCAGGCCGCCCTGGGCTGGGTCCACAGGGAGGCTCTCTGGAGACGCTGTGGGCCAGCTGCGGAGTGGCATCCCCTCCTCCTGAAGCCCTTGCTGATCAGGCTAGGGCAGGGCAGCCCCTGGGTGCCTCCCTCTGCCTCCCTTGGCTGCTCAGGACCCATCGGAGTCCAGCATGGAGGAGGTGTGAGTGAAAGGAAGAGGACAGCATGCAGGGACCCCTGAGGGGATGCTCACACCCAAGGCACACTAAGTCTGAGGACACTGAGGCACTCACATGCTCCTCCGCTCAAAGATTCTCTCGGACCGCTTCACACCTGCAAGAACAAGACCAAAATAGCCAAGTATCCAGAGCCAGGGTGGAAACTGAGATCCAAGGCCTCCCTTATCCTGTCTCTCCTGTGCCCTGTGCAGGCTTAGGACAGCACATGGGGACCTGCCAATCACTGTGGGCCACCTGACATTGACAGACTGTTTCTCGCCGTTTATTTAGGACAGCAGAACTTAGGGAAGGGGGACATCCAGGCAGCCCAGCCGCCCTTCCCTTATCCAGAGCAGCCCTCTGCCCCAGATATAAGCCCTTGATCAGGCAAAACGAAAGCCCTACAGTGAGCCAGAACCATTGAGTTCAGGGGCAGTTGGGGGCCAACCCTTGAGGGAATCACCCCCGTCTTGTGAGGCTTATCTGACTGCCCCTTCCAACCACAGCCAGGCCTGGGCTTGCAAGGGTTTCTGGGAACACCATCTTCTCCTCCATCGCGCCACTACCACCCCACCTCCGCCGTAAGCCTACCTTTACCTGGGCGGGAGCAGCGCGCACACAGGCTGGCCACCACCCCCAGCAGCAGCAGAAGGGCCACCCCGGGCCACAGCAGCCCAGTCTCTGCACTCATGTCCGCTCCTGGCCACTTATCCTGCAACAGTACAGTGAGCCAGGGTGGGAGGGCGGCACGACTACCCCTCCAGGAAGCTGCCTGGCCCACACTCTCGGGTTACCCCACTGTTTCCTGCCAGCCCCACAGCTGGATCTAGGCTGTGGGAATGCCCTTCCTATCCTGCTGGAGGACCAGGGCAGGACCAGACCTATTCCTCCACCTGACCCGCCACCCATACTCTTGGACTCCCAGGACCAACAACACTTGATAAGTGCTGGAAGGTTCTGGGGACCCACCTGACAGCACCACAAGTATGTGCACACTCCTACATATGTCGTTGCTTAATCCACACAATCGTCCTTTGAGGGAAAGGGTTGCTCCATTTGACAGATAAACTGAGGTTGGAGATCTCACAGTTGCTAAGTGGAAAGACAGGGTTCAAGATCCAGCCTCCTCCAGACCCTAACTATGGCTTTGCCCATGGCATCCCCTTCCTCCTGTAAATCCAGATTTAACCCCCAAGCTTGGAGTCTGTGGACCATCCTGCATGAGAGCCCCAGGCAGCCCTTACGCAACCTAGGGCACTTCTCCACCCCATCCATGGCTTCCTGGGGAAGCTGGGAGGGAGAGTTCCATTCATTAAACACCTGTGCACCCAGATGCCTCCTGTTGTAGGAGCTGGAAGGAGGGAGATCAAGGAAGGCTTCTTGGAGGAGGTAGGTTTGAGAGCAAGGGAGAAGTGAGCCCAGGGCAGGGGGACCTTGCGTGCTGCCCATGGCGGCTGGTGGTGGGATGTGGGGCTGGAAGAGAGAGGCTGCAGGACGAGGAGGCCCTGGGTCCCTGACTGCCGGCTGCTGTCTTAGCGGGCTGGTCTTAGCCATGGCCTCGGGCCTTGGCGATTACAACCATGCACCCGGGTCTGGTGAAGGTGAGTACAACCTTCTTGAGGGGGCTTCTAAGGAGAATCATTGAAACTGCAAAGGGATTCAGACCCTCAAAGTAGCCAGGACACAGCTGAGGACAGCAGGGCGGGCACACGGAACCCCGGCACTGGGCATCCACTCTGCACACCTGTGCATCTTGCATCGGGCACCTGGGAGGAGGGCTTCTCCCCACCTTACAGCTAGAAGGGTGAGGCTTGGGGAGAAAATGAACTTTGTACTGCCATCCCTGAGGCCTGTTCCCTCGCCTCTTTGAGCTTCACAAATCTCTGTGGCAAAGACAATGAGGAGTGTCTGTGTGGCGTGGAGCCTCGGTCAGGGACCTGTCACAGAGAAGCTACTTCTCCTTCCCCAAAACACCAGTGAGTCAGTGGGAACAGGGGAGTTCTCAAATCTCGTGACAGAGCAGCCTTCATGTGAGGAGTGACCCCGTCACACAGGCTCTTGTTTGAAGGGGAATCTGCTCCCCCACCTCTCGGAGGCTGGGCACTGTCCTTCTGGCCTGCACACCTTGCTCGGCCTCAAGGGGCAGTCCCAGGGCAGACGCCCTCCCGAGTCCCCAGGCACGGCTCAAGTCCATCTCAGGCTGCTGGAAGTTGGGGACCTGCTTTAGAGGAAGGACTCCGTGGGTCAAATCTTGCCTGCGCTTCAGCATCTGTAGGCCTCAGCTTTCTCATCTGTAAAATGGGGGCCAATCGTGTCCAGCCAGGCTCACGCTGGGGCTGTCAGAAGAGTGGCCTGTTGAGGCCTGGCTGGCTGGTTGGGAGTTTCTCCAGGCTCCTGAACCTTGACAACTTTGTCCTCTGATTAGGACAGTGACTTTTTCTGTTCTCAAAGGAGATTTGGGCACAGATACATGGGATGGGTCACACACATGCACCCTCTGAAAGCCGGAACACGAGTCCACTACCAGCTATCCCTAGGGGCTGCTTAAGACCCAGAAGCAAGTCCATGCTCTTGACCTGGCACTTGAAGCCTTGGGTCATGGCCTGCTGACCTCTGGGGAGAGGCAGCCCTCCGGCCCAGAGGACCCTGGCTTGTCAGAGAGCCCTCTTGCTTCCTGTGGTGAACAGCACACTCAAGAGTGGCCCCAGCCCTGGTCCATCTCCACCCACCTGGAGCATGAGAAGGCAAATTCTGCTCAGGAAGCAAAACTGAATCCCAGAGTCAAGGGCCTGTGCTTGCCCTTTGTTACACTGGGGAAATAATGACACTGTGCTTGTGGGTTTGTCACATGAGGCCTGGCATTGAGATGATGCATGTAAGATGCTAGTGTAGGGCGGGCACGTACGGTTGGCTGTGACTCCCATGCCTGGCCACCGCCGCTGTCCCAGTGGAAGAGGCAGCCGCAGCTTGTCGGGGCCAGGGCTGACTGGGCAGCTGCAGTGAGCCATGTGGGGCAACGTTACCAGGAGCCGTCCCCGCCTGGCCTCCAGACAGGCGGGCCTGACCTTCCCCCCACTGCCTCGTGGGCGTGCGCTGGGACCCTGAGAGGGGCAGGGGTCACAGGAAAGCATGGCCCTTGCCTCAGTTAGTTGCCACAGACACTCTTGGCATCATGTGGGAGACACCAGGCCCAGAGAGGTGAGTGCTCCGCCCAAGGTCACACAGCTGACCAGTCACGGAGCCAGGATCAAAAGCCAGGGCAGGCCCTGGCCGGTTGGCTCAGCGGTAGAGCGTCGGCCTAGCGTGCGGAGGACCCGGGTTCGATTCCCGGCCAGGGCACACAGGAGAAGCGCCCATTTGCTTCTCCACCCCTCCGCCGCGCTTTCCTCTCTGTCTCTCTCTTCCCCTCCCGCAGCCAAGGCTCCATTGGAGCAAAGATGGCCCGGGCGCTGGGGATGGCTCTGTGGCCTCTACCTCAGGCGCTAGAGTGGCTCTGGTCGCAACATGGTGACGCCCAGGATGGGCAGAGCATCGCCCCCTGCTGGGCAGAGCGTCGCCCCTGGTGGGCGTGCCGGGTGGATCCCGGTTGGGCGCATGCAGGAGTCTGTCTGACTGTCTCTCCCCGTTTCCAGCTTCAGAAAAATGAAAAAAAAAAAAAAAGAACCTAAAAAAAAAAAAAAAAAAAGCCAGGGCAGGCCCTGGCCAGTTGGCTCAGTGGTAGAGCATCAGCTGGCATTGTGGATGTCCTGGGTTCGATTCCCAGTCAGGGCACACAGGAGAAGCGACCATCTGCTTTTCCACCCCTCACCCTCCTTCTCTCTCTCTCTACTCCTCCCACAGCCATGGCTCGATTGGTTCAAGCACATTGGCCCCAGGCACTGAGGATGGCTCCGTGGAGCCTCCACCTTAGGTGCTAAAAATAGCTTGGTTATGAGCATGGCCCCAGATGGGCAGAGTGTCAGTCCTAGACAGGGGTTGCTGGGTAGACCCTGGTTGGGGCGCATGTGGGAGTCTATCTCTCCTCCTCTCACTTGGAAAAGGAAAAAAAATAAAGTAAAATAAAATAAACTTACATAGGACTTAAAAAAAGCCACGGCAGGCTGCCTTCAAAGGCTGCACTCCTTTATCTTTTTCTTATACCTGTATTACATTTTTAAGAATCATGAACTATTTTTTAAAAGAACCTAAACTAGTGTACAGCGATGGTGGCCAGGCGTGGGAGTCACAGCCAACCGTACGTGCCCACCCTACACTAGTTTGAGGAAAACTCCTGTGCCCCCCCCCCCCCACTCTGAGTAAATCTGCCCTCTCTCATTACTTTCCACCCATGTTCTGAGAGCACAGAAGACTGGGCCCCAGGAGAGGCAGACCCAAGAGCTCCAGGAGGCCCCAAGAAGACAAGCAGGGCTGGGTGGGGTAGGGACGGAGGCTGCCACAGTCTGTGGCTCTGCAGGTCAAAATAGCACAAGGGGAAGTGGGCAGTTTTCATATGAACAAGGTTTGCAACAAGCTGGCTGTGGGAGCGCCCTTGGTGCTGGGCCGCGTGGGCCTCTGCGTCCGAGCCTCCCACCCGGAAAGGTCCTTGGAGATGATACTGCCCACTGCCCCAGCATTTGTCATTCTGTAGATGGGGAAACTGACACCCACCAGGGCTGCAGGGCAGGCCGGGGTTGGAGGTGGAGTGAGAGGTCCCAGTCTGAGCCCAGGGAGGGTTTATCCACTGGGCTCTGCTCTGGGGTCTGTTTCGTTCTTCCAAATAACCTTGGCCTTCAGATGAGGCCGGCCGAGAGGCTTCCAGTGGAGGCTCTCGGTGCTCAGGTGAGTGGTGCAGGGCCCGGGCAGCCCTCCCAGAGCAGAGGTGGGGGGAGGCGAAGGCCAGGGCCACCTGTTGAGAGAGCTGGGCACAGTGTGCTCCCCAGGGCCCCAGCCTCTCAGAGCCCCCCCAGAGAGCTGGCCGGCCAGGTCGGGGACTGGGTGGGGGCGGCAGGGACAGGTGCTTCCCTCTGGCCTAGGGCAGGACCTGGGCACACTTGCCTGCGGACTCTCACCCATTCTCCAGTACCCCTGTGTCTGGGATGTTACAGTTCCATTTTACAGATGAAGAAACCTTGGCTCGTGGCCTGACCCTGGGAACCACTGTCCTGGCCCCTCACCAGTCTCTGGAAGTGATGGGACCACTGTAGGGGCTTCCCAGGATGGCAGGCTGGGCTGGGGAAGGTGAGGGCAAGAAAGTGGCGGTAGTGCCGGAAACAGTCTGCTCCCCTGAATGTCACAGGGTCCAAGGTGAGGACTCCCTAAGCAGGGGTGCCAGGGAAGGACTGGGGCCACAGCAGGGGTGCTGACTGTCTGACATCTTTCCACCTCACCCAGTGGGCTGCCAAGTGCTCCCACCTGGCCAGAGGGGTCGCTCCAATCCTAGGGGGTGTCGGGGGAGCGGGGGCGGCCTCAGGAGCCCTGTCTTCAGGGCCAGGCTCCAAGCACTCCTGGGGAAGGCTTACCTGGCTGAGAGTTGGGGGCTCTTCACTGCGGCCACCTCATCCTGAGCCCGTACACCTGCACGAGCTGACAGCAACGCCACGGATACTGAAGGGCAGCGGGGAAGGCAGCAGGCTTCCTGTCAGCCACTGAATCATCCCTCACACATCCGCTGCCCTGCCGGACAGGCTCTGCTGTGTGCTGTGAACAGAAACACACACACACACACATGCGCGCGCACGCCCACACACAAGAAACAGAGACAGAGAGAAGGAGATTGAGAGACAGAGAAAGAACGAGACAGAGAAGAGAAAGACGTGGACACACACATACTAAACACATACACACAAACACAAGCCATACAAAGAGTAAGAGACACACAGAGGACAGGGAGAGAGAATGAAATGGGAGTGCTCACATGGACACATACACAGGCAGTGAGACAGTAAGAAGACACAGAGAAGCACACACTAAACAACACACATACACACCCACACTGAAAACACCCATACACTCAGAAAGCCAGAGACACCGAGAATCAGTGAGAGAGAGACAGAGACAAACAGGCAGAAAGAGATGAGAAAGAGAAGCACACACACAACATACACAGAGACCCAGAGAGGGTCGGAGAGAGACAGGCAGAGACTGAGCCTGAGGTCAGCCCAGAGACTCAGAGGGAGAGGGAGACACAAGAAGACAGAGAGAGAGAGACAGAGACCCAGACTGTCAGAGACGCAGAGCAAGAGCCAGAGCCAGAGAGCCAGAGCCAGGTACTCAGACAGCAGGAGTCCCAAGAATGAGGCACACAGCACACACACACACACACACATGCACACGCACATGCACACGCACACACGCCATGGAACATGGTGAATGGAGAAGACAGAACAGCTGGAGACAAGGATAGCTGAAAGAGTGAAAGAGAAACGGACAGCCATAGAAGCATTAGAGGCAGCCAAGCTGAAGGACAGGAGAAGGAAGGATAGTCATGTTGTTCTGGGAGTCACATCTCATCACCCCCATTTCCCAGATGAGGCTCCTGGAGGTGCAGCGGTGGGGGAGAGCCCTGGCAGTGTGACCACAGCCCCACTCAGACTGGCTGCTTGCCCTGCGCCAGTCCCTTCTTCAGCCGTGAAAGGTGTGAGGTGAGGTCTGGAAGGAATCAGCTCACTGGGAGAGATCAGTAACAACTGTGTTCATGTTGCTGGTCATTAGGAACTTGTCCAAGGCCATGGAACTATTGGTGGCACCTCAACTGCCAGAGATCCCAGGGAAGCCCCCAAGGGTCCCCTGACATCCCATCAAGCCTGGCACTTCAGAGCCTGTCTTCCCAGCTCTAGGTCTGACACTAGGTATTGCTTGTGGCCCCAGCGGGGGTGCCCAAGACCTCCTGCAGCCCAGGCCCAGCCAGGGCTGGCGAAGGGCCAAGTGCAGACAGGAGTCTCAGCCAGAACTGAAACAGAAACCTAGGGCTGGGCCCGCTGCTGCCTCCCCGTGGGGAAGCAGGGCGGTGCATGGACTAGAGCTCATTTTGGGAGATGGTAGGCCCTCAGCGACAGGAGCTTGTCCCCATCTGTGTATGTGGTGGGACTGGGACTAAAATGAACCTCACTTGACTCCCAAACTTGTGCCAGTGCAGTCACCACTGCCACGCTCCCTTATTTCATATGGGTGAGACTACCTTTAATCCCATGGGCACTCTTGCTGGTTATATGTTCGTTTCTCACACAGGCGAGAACATACGGGCTCAGAGGCTAACTGGATTTGAACCCAGACCCCCAAAACGTCCAAAGCCTGTTGTCTGCTCATCACCCGAGCACAGGGACATCAGTGGGTGAAAGCCAGCAGTCCACCTCACTGGGCTGCCTGTCTGGCCCCTCCTCAGAAACTGGGACAAACCTGAGTAGGTTTCCATCTATCCCTGGACCACGTGCCTCCTAGGAGCGTCCTGCCTGCAGAGACGATCAGAAGCTCCAACACATCTAATGGGAACAGAGTTCTGTTCTACATTTCTGGCTTCTTAGCAATGGCAGGTGCTGGAGAAGTGACCTCTGACCACTGACAAGGTCTCCAGGTCCAACCAGTGTGACCAGGAGCCCTACTGGACCCTTTCTGGACCTGAGTGGGAGGATCTTGCTTCCTTTCTAGGCACTTCTCAAATTCTTCCAAGTTCTACTTTATTTATAAGCCATTCACTTATGAATTAGAAAATTAGCTTTAAAAAACTAAACAGTTCATGTCCAGTTGTATAAATTCTAGTGCATTTTTTTTATAATTCAATGGACTTTGGCATATTACATTATGTATAACATAAAATTTACCATTTTAACTGTGCAATTCAGGGGTATTAATTATACTTACAATGTTGTACAACCACAACTATTTCCACAACTTTTTCATCACTCCAAATAGGGCTTGTCATAGAAGCAAAATGTCAGATAGCAAGGCAAGACAAATCTCCTGGGGTCACATATACTTTATAGGCTAATGAAAAGCTATGGATTTTCTTCAGAAAAATGCACCTTAAGAAGTGCATACAACATTCTAGAAGCCCCTGGAGCCCACTGACTGACGGAGTTGTCTGACTGCCACTCTCAACTCTCAAGGTGCAAAGGAGCATTATTACTCCCACTCCTCATCCCCAGCGTTTATGGCGTTTCTCTGGTAATCAACTCACTATCCAATGGACCTAGAATATTCCATTCTTCTGCCTCACCCTAAGTAATTGCTTTTTTAATGAATTTTATTTTTATTTTTTTACAGAGACAGAGAGTCAGAGAGAGGGATAGACAGGGACAGACAGACAGGAACGGAGAGATGGGAAGCATCAATCATTAGTTTTTTGTTGCACATTGTGACACCTTAGTTGTTCATTGATTGCTTTCTCATATGTGCCTTGACCGTGGGGCTACAGCAGACCGAGTAACCCCTTGCTCAAGCCAACGATCTTGGGTCCAAATTGGTGAGCTTTGCTCAAACCAGATGAGCCTGCGCTCAAGCTGGTGATTTCAGGGTCTCGAACCTGGGTCCTCTGCATCCCAGTCCGACGCTCTATCCACTGTGCCACTGCCTGGTCAGGCAGTAATTGCTTTTTAAAACACTGGTTTTGTTGGCCCTGGCTGGTTGGCTCAGTAGTAGAGTGTCAGCCCGGTGTGTGGAAGTCCCTGGTTTGATTCCCGGTCAGGGTACAAAGGAGAAGCGCCCATCTGCTTCTCTACCCTTCCCCCTCTCCTTCCTCTCTCTCTTCCCCTCCCGCAGCCAAGGTTCCATTGAAGCCAAGTTGGCCAGGGTGCTGAGGATGGCTCTGTGGCCTCTACCTCAGGCACTAGAATGGCTCTGGTTGCAACAGAGCAATGCTCCAGGTGGGCAGAGCATCGCCCCCTGGTGGGCATGCCGGGTGGATCCCAGTAGGGCACATGTGCCAGTCTGTCTGACTGCCACCCTGCTTCTAACTTTGGAAAAATACAAAAACAAACAAACCCCACTGGTTTTGTCCTCTGTTATTTCTCAAGTTTATATATATATATATATATATATATATATATATATATATATATATATATATATATATATATATATATATAAAATATATATAAATAAAACATTGCCCTGGCTGGATAGCTCGGTTGGTGTCATCCTGATATGTAAAAGTTGCAGATTCAATCCTTGGTCAGGGCACACACAAGAACAGATCAATTTTTCTAAAGTCACTCAATAAAATGAAATAAAATATGCCAACTGTAAGCATTTGGGACTTCCTATTACCATAACCCACCCATATTGTTGCAAGTGGATGTAGTTGATTCCTTTGGACTTTACAACATTCCATCATCTGAATATAGGTTTTGCCACTGTGAATGTTCTTGGATACACACACACACACACCTGGGAGGGGAACCACTGGGCATAGTGTGGGAACATTCGTTTTCAAGTTCATTTCCAAAGCGGCTGCACCCATTTACACTCATCTGTAATGAGACTCACAAAACCTCCAGCACCCATTTACACTCTCCTGAGACATGAGACCCACAATCACAAGCAACTGGTTTGTCAAGTTTCCCGACTTGCCATTTGAATGGGAGTAAAATAGTATTTTGTCTTGATTTACAATTCCTTGATTGCCAATGAAGCAGAACATAATTTGGGGGCCGTATTTCCTCTTCTGTGAAATACCTGTTTGCTTAGTTTTCCATTGGGCTTTTATTTTACCAATTTGCAAAAACTCTTCATATATCCTTCACCTTTTTTTAAAAAAGTTTTCATGGGTCTTTTCCGTTTTTGTTTTGATACTTTAAAAAATTGTTTTAATGTGTATCTTAATTTCAAGGGTATAATGCATGTGAAAAAGAATTCTACCAACTCCAAGGGCCCTTGTGCTATTTATAGAAACTCTGGGCTACCTAAAGTTCCTCTGATTCCCCTCCCTCCCAATCTTCAGAAAGAAACTCTAGGCCAACAGTGATTTTAACATTTACTGACATTGAACAGAAAAGCAGTTACGGGAAACACATCCTCTCTAGTGTCCAAACTGAATACCAAAGAGCCTCCTGCTGTGAAATAGTTTGTTCCTTTTTATTTGTGTACTTTATTTTACAATTAGAGGGTGGTTACAGGTGGGAAAAGAGATTAGTAGATTATAATTAAGTACACAGTCTTCATTATTTTAATTCATTTTCATGACAAAAAAACTGCAAAAGGAAGACTTTAAGATACCAGATATGTTTATTAGCCTGTTAATCTCATACAAATAAGAAACTCAAACATCTCAACGTTGTAAAACATCAGCCAAGAAAACATGAAAGAGCAAAGCTCCTCACCAAAAAAGGACACATGTGGCCAGGCCCAGACCAGCCATTCTTTTAAGCATGAGGAGCCCAGCTAAGCAAGCAGCCTGCCCCTGTGCAGCCCCCCTCCAGGGGGAGGTTAGGGTAGCCCAGGCAACAGACACCTGTGATACACACACACCACGGACTGCTGTCCTGTACTAAAAAGATCCTTTAGAACAGGGGTCAGGAACCTTTTTGGCTGAGAGAGCCATGAACACCACATATTTTAAAATGTAATTCCATGGGAGCCATACAACGACCCGTGTACGTTGAGCATTATCCAATAAAAATTTGGTGTCCCGGAGGACAGCTGTGATTGGCTCCAGCCACCCGCAACCATGAACATGAGCGGTAGGAAACGAATGGATTGTCATACATGAGAATGTTTTATATTTTTAACATTATTTTTTTTTATTAAAGATTTGTCTGTGAGCCAGATGCAGCCATCAAAAGAGCCACATCTGGCTCGCAAGCCATAGGTTCCCGACCTCTGCTTTAGAAAGTCTGAGACGTGACACCCTGCCCTTCTCCTCTCCCAGCTCCTTGAAAGAGCTCTGGTGAAGAGTCCCATTGGGTAGACAGTAGAAAGCAGCTGAACAGACAATGGCTGCCTACCCCCTTGTCCACCAGATCAAAAGCCCCATGATTGACATTGGGCCCTGCGACATTCCAGAGTGAACCCTGTCACAGTGGCAGTGACCCTGCATGACCTCAACAGCCATTTGGAAATTGAGGACTGAGGGGAATGAACAAAAGTGTATTTAAAGTACAATTTGTGAAAAGAGCAGATTATAAGGCTGTTTAAAAGCCAAATAGGCACAGGGCCCTCTAGAGGCTGCAGAGCACAGTGTCATCACATGGTGAAAAAAGGCTGGTTCTAGTTGAGTCTAAGCCAGAGTGGCTTTACGAGTTGAAGTTAAATGGCTCTTCTTGTTCTAGACTTAATTTTAACCAAGTAATCTCCTTCACTGAGAAAACCAGGCTATTACTTAAAAATCACAAATTGGACACTAGGTAATAATCCCAACACCTCCCGACTTCTTCCGTTGTTCTGCCTTCTCCCTAAAGAAACATGACACTTGAGTCATGATGGGAAACCTAGGCTTCTGTCTGCTGTGGAAACAATTCCTTTCCCAGGGCCTGGAGAAGGTCTGGCCTCTGACAAAATGGATTCCGAGATAAGGACATTCTTAGAAACCTGAGTCCCTTATTAATAATAAAGGGGCCTCATTTGTTACTTCATTGTTTCTATGAAGCCAGCTCAGTAGCAGAGAGAAATCAGGCATCAACTATCATTTGAAACTTATCTCTGGAATATTCACATAGCAGGTACAAATGTTTATGAAAATGACCCAATTTACATGCTTCTTTGGGGAAAGATGTACCCTCCTCTCTTAATGGACTTATGGATGGGAGACAGATACTAAAATACCTTCTGTAATATTTAATGTTACAGAAATATTACACACCAAGAGAACAGGTGCTTGTGAGGAGCAACCATTGTGAAGTTATAACCACCTCTGGGGGAGGCAGGAAGACAGCTAGCTGCACAGGAGTTCCACTTCAAGTAAAAAGAAACCTCTGAATTCCTGGGAAACCTAGCTGACCTGAGGGTCTAAACATTCCACAAGCCTTTGGAGCCAGAACCTCAAAGGACCTTTGGAAAGAAGCCCCACGGAGTTGGATTGCAAGCCTCTGGCCACCAGGGAATCCCTCCAGACACCAGGGAATCCCTCCAGACTAGGCAGAGCGTGCAGCCTCAGGGAGTACTCCTTTATAGAAAATACCAGGAGGCACCGGTCCTTTCCTCCACACTCCAGGCTGGGGATCAGGTGAAGTAAACAGTCACTTATACACTCGTCAGACAGCACCTAGTCTCCACACCTGATTTCTCCTGATCAAGCTGGAATCTAGGCTCTCACCTTAAGGTAAGCCAATTCTGCACCGTGTCAGGTCCTACAGCACCACCTCCCACGCCAGCCAGGCCTCTCCCAAACAGCTCACAGCTCTGCACCGTGCCCACTGAGTGACAAAACCACCAGCCTACACAGCAGTACCTCCCCAAACATGATCTGCTTGCCATGGAGTAGCACCCATCACTGTCATGAAAAGTATCTAGAATTTCTTCTACAAACAAGCAGTTAAAGAGAAGCAGGTGCACATTGTGCAAATATTTGATTTCTTCCATATTGGGAAAAAAGAAGTCTCTTTACCCAACCAAAAACTATACAATCAAACCACGTGAATGTGTTAGGAAAGTTACATTTTAAAGAAATGGTAGTGGTGGTGGTGGTGGGGAGAATTGGTAACCTATTCCTAATCATCACTCTTTTTAAGATAATTTCACTAATCCTGTAACTTTCAAAATCAAGATGCTTTTCTCAGAGCACTCTACAAATTTGGATACTGCTTCCCAATTTTAAAATGGCTAATTTCATGATCAGCTAAAGATAACTCAAAATAAAGACAAGCATTAAATATTATGTAAGGTTTTCTTTTATTTAAAAGATCATTCACAAAATACCATATCCATAGATTTACTTTCTGTCATATAGCTGAATGTGTTAAGTGTTTGGAATTTCATTCTTACATTTAAAAGTCAACTGGATTGCCCAGAAGTTTAGATGAATTTGTTTTGTTCTTAATCTTTTCCACATTGAAGATATAAGTAGGTCATCTGAAAGCATCAGGTTTGGTTACAACCACATAATGCATGTCTTTCTTAAGTTAAGTATTGGTGTTACACAAATGGTTCTTATTTCAGAAGCAGAGAGGACAGGTAGAAGGAAAGAGAGTTCTGTAAATTGCTGAGACCTTGTAACAAAGACAAAGAGAAGCCAAGGATGCCAGCTAGTGATGGACTACTCTCTAAGCACGCTGCTCTGCGGAGGCCAGGCATGCTGGCGAGGGTCTCTTATCTCTAGGGCTCTAGCTGCTGGCTGACCCTGAATTGCTCCCAATGAAAGACTGGGATTCAGGTGCTAAAGAATTTAATTTGTTCACACACGGGTGTTCAAGCTCAAAAAGCCATTGCCTAGCCCCATCCCTGGGTAAATGCTGAACACGATGTGGGAACAATAAACTTTGTCCCAAAGATGAGACCTAGTAATTTATAGCCACCTAACCAATTATTTTAAAGTTCTTGATAGCTCTGCATAGTAAAATTCTCAATTTATCAAGTGAAACAGAATAAAGTGCCAGATTCCAGGCCCATTTTCATTATAAAATTAAGGGATGGTGGGAAGCACAGTATCTCCTTGTTAGGCAGGGATGCAGAATACACAGATAACAGGGATCTGGAAAAAGCAGTGTCCACACTACACAGTTAGCCCAGCACCCCTCTAGCCCCCATTGGCCATCAGTTCCCCAAGCACCTGTGCCCAGCGGAAAGGACACCAGCAGCAGGCAGTGCACCACCCCCAGCAGACGGAGGGACCTGATACTGCCGGTGAAAGGAGGGAACCAGTTTGGACACAGTGTTGAAACAGCAGTAATAAAACCTGTGAATCCAGCAGTGCACTCAGCTGATGGTCCATGTAAACTCCATCCCAACATTTGTTTCTCTTTAGGTTTCACTGTTTGAAACTTGAGCCTGTTTTGCTCAAATAATCCATTTGGGGAGAGGGCAATAGAGACAGGACTACCTATAAATAGGGATGGGAAGGAATTTTCAAGGAGCAATAGATATTTTATCCTTGTTTTGAAAACAAGGTGCCTCAAAAATCTGTATGTTGATCAAAGCTGAATAAAAACAAGATGCTATCCAATTCATGACTTTGGGTGTTTTGGTGAAAGCCACAGAAATACAGAACTCAACATGCAGGTCAGAAGAAAAACACTGAAAAAAATCAAAGGAAGTGACTGAGTCTGGCCAGGTTGTTTCAAGTAAAAAGAGAAAGCAGAGAAAAATGAAGCAGCACCTCAATCCAAAGAGCTCCCACATGGTGCCTTTGTCCCTCCGGACAAACTCCTGTGCTGGAAGGAAACAAGGAGCAAGGAGGAAAGGGACAGAAGGAAAATGGGGGAAGGTGTGGCAGGAAAAAAAAAAGCACAAAACGGGCACTAGATACAGCAAAGCCAAGAATGTACTAAAAACCACTTGTTAACTGCTGACATGCACTCACAAGCTCTGTTTCCTTTGTGAGAAAGGACAAAGGTCAGGCGCAGGAATGGTAACTGCAAGACTGCTGGTCCAGGGGGCTAGCCAGGCTGCGGTCTCGCTGTAACTCCCCCCAAACCCCATTCCCTCCCAACTGCAAGATCATTCTTGCTCCTTTTGAACAACTTCCTCTCTGGGCCGGGCTCCCCCGAAGATAGCAGAGTTAGGATTGGCTACTTGATTGAGGGGTGTTGCAACTGTTCGAGGTTTAAGCTGGAGCCGTGGTCTCTGTGCTCTTTCCTCTGCGGGGGGGAAAAACAAGGTTTATTAAGAATGGATCCACCCTGGCTGGGGTGCTCAGTGGATAGAGCGTTGTCCTGGCATGCTGAGATTGCAGGTTTGGTCCCTAGGCAGGGCACAAATGAGATGCAGCCAACGAGCGCCCAACTAAATGGAATGACTAAGGCCCTGGCCGGTTGGCTCAGCGGTAGAGCGTCGGCCTGGCGTGCGGGGGACCCGGGTTCGATTCCCGGCCAGGGCACATAGGAGAAGCGCCCATTTGCTTCTCCACCCCCCCCACCTCCTTCCTCTCTGTCTCTCTCTTCCCCTCCCGCAGCCAAGGCTCCATTGGAGCAAAGATGGCCCGGGCGCTGGGAATGGCTCCTTGGCCTCTGCCCCAGGCGCTAGAGTGGCTCTGGTCGTGGCAGAGCGACGCCCCAGAGGGGCAGAGCATTGCCCCCTGGTGGGCAGAGCGTCACTCCTGGTGCGCGTGCCGGGTGGATCCCGGTCAGGCACATGCGGGAGTCTGTCTGTCTCTCCCCATTTCCAGCTTCAGAAAAATACAAAAAATAAATAAATAAATAAATGGAATGACTAAGAAAACAATGAGTGATGCCTCTCTCTCTCCCCCTCCCTTTCTCTCTCAAATGAATGAAAAAGTTAAAAAGGACCCCATTCCCCACTGGACAAAATGACCAAACTGATGATCTCTACAGCCCAGTCCAATTTCTAAAAATTAACAGCTTTGAAAAACTAGTTTTTCCCTAGATACACTATTTAAAATTTTTTTTTTTAATTTTTTATTCATTTTAGAGAGGAGAGAGAGAGGGAGAGAGAGAGACAGAGAGAGAGAAGGGGGGAGGAGCAGGAAGCATCAACTCCCATATGTGCCTTGACCAGGCAAGCCCAGGGTTTCAAACCAGCGACCTCAGCATTTCCAGGTCGGCACTTTATCCACTGCGCCGCCACATGTCAGGCTTCCCTAGATACACTATTAAAGATAAACTTAAAAACTAAGGTTACTTGGTCTTAACAACTATGCATGGCCTAAGGTGGCAAATGTCCACATGGTGCATCATGAAAAGGTACCTTCCATTTATAAGCTGTCGCCATACCTTCTGTTGGTTCTCTGAAATCCATATTGGACCCTCGAAGCGGAGGGCCATCTCTGAAACGACTCCCCATTGGGGGGCCCGTTCGCCGGTCACCTGGGCGACTCCCTCCCCTGCCTCCTAAGAAGTCGTCCCTGAAGCCTGAAGAAGGAAGATGACACTTAATTACTTTTTAAACTACAGTCTCAAAGTTGATCACATAGCTTGAGTAAATTGTCTCTGACTTTAAAGTTCTTTAGTTGTCCAGCATCTGAAGTTTTTCCAAAATACAGTGCGTGCATTGAAAATGAGCCCAAATGCGAATCTGCTCGGTAATTTCAATGCTAACAGACTTCTTAAAGAAAAAAGAATCTTAGGAGAAAAAAAATGTTTAAATTTTTAGCTTACAGGAAAAGTGGAGAACACTATATGAAGCTATATTCTAATATGGCTTAAAACAATATGAAAATCCTCAAAACATATTTCATTGTTTTCTAATATAAATTTATAGTTATAAAAAAGATAAACCTGAAATTTAGAAGTTACAATTCAGAATGCACAACCACAAGAAAAAACTAGAGACAAAGACAAAGTAAAAATACGAAGTCACCTCTGGGTGACACTCCCCATTATCCTGCTCCCGCTGCGTTTCAGTGGGTCACTCTAAAAGCAAAGCACCTGTGTGGTAAACAAAGCAGTGATCTGAGTACAGCCGCTTCCTGGGGGACGTGCTCGCTCCCTAGGAGACATGCCAGAGAGCAGAGCACCTCACACCCAACCTCACCTCCTCTGCTAGCAAAGAGGTTTCCCCCTTCATTTCTGTATCTGCTATAATTACCAACAGGAATAAAATAAATGTACCTCATTCAGAAATGTTAAGAGTAGGTTACAATTCTCATCAGTATGTAGAAGAAAGAGTATTTTCTCAATGGACTTTAAAAAGTTTAGGCTTTAAGCCTGACTTGTGGTGCTGCAGTGGATACTGTCAACCTGGAACATTGAGATCCCAAGTTCAAAACACCAACATTGCTGGCTTGAGTGCAGGACTGACATGATCCCAAGATCACTGGATTGAGCCCAAAGGTCACAGGCTTGGCTTGAGCCCCTCAGTCAAGGCACATATAAGCAGCAATCAATGAAAAAGTAAAGTGCCACAACTACGAGTTGATGTCTCTCCCTCTCTCCTCCCTCTCAAAATCAAAATCAATTAAAACAAAACAAAAAAACCCCTTTAGTTTTGTATATAAGTGAAAGTCCTTCAGTTACAGGGGTTTAAGCTCATTAACTTTTTAACAGCCTATTGAAATTAGCGTTAACTTCCAGTAAAAATATAGGAAATAAGACCGTAATTAAATGAATGCGCTTGCCTTCTTTAAGTTCCCATGGTGACTTTTACTCACTCTAAGGATGGTGCCATGGCTCAAAGTTTTATAGAAATGTAGGTTTAAGGATTCTGAGCGCAACACATGTTCTTCTATACAGAGAATTATTATTCCTATTATTCACAGATTTCATATTTGCAAATTTATCTGCTTACTAAAATCTTACTTGTAACCCCAAATCAATACTTGTGGTGCTTTTGCTGCCATTCAAACATGTACACTCAGGAAAGATCGAGTCGCCTGACCTGCAACGTGTTCTCAGTGCAATACTTTGCCTTGTTTCAGCGCATACTGTAAATAGATCCTTTTCACAACCTAGTTAGTGCAGGGTTTTTTTTTGCTCTTGTGTTTTCTGTGATTTCCGTTTTAAATGGCCCCCAACAGTGCTGAAGAGCTGTCTAGTGTTTCTAAAATAAGAAGGCTGTGATGTGTTAGGGAGAAAATACATGTTAATAAGTTTCATTCAGGGAGAGTTACAGTGCTACTGGCTGTGGGTTCAATGTTAATGAATCAATAATACATACGAAATAAAGTGTCTTTAAACAGAAACACACATACAACGAAGTTTATGTGTTGATCAGTTGGCAAAATGCTGTGATCAGAGGCTCAAAGGATCCTGACCTTGTTATTTCCCCTGGGAGCAGTGGATCAGTATTTGTTGATTCGGTCTTCTTGGTGATTCTATAGAACCTAACTACTGCATATATGGAGAATCAACCCTATCTGCAATGGTGGTACTTTTCCTGTTCTTCAAGGGTGGCAAGGATTTTGGAAATAGATCAAGTTATTTAAAACCCAGGTTAGAGACTGAGTTGAACAATACCAACTTTAACAAAACAAGCAATAAAAACAATTTTAAAAGATTTATACCAAAATAGGAGCATTGAGAGAAAACACATTGGGATGCATATAATCAAGTATAAGATTCTTCAGTCTTTTAATCTAACATTTTCCACAAACCAACCTAAACTGTGAAGCGTCCTTTCCATGAGTATGGAAGCAAAGTCACTTTCAGGCAAAAATCAAATCAGCTCTGCCTACATCAGCAAGGCAGATAAACACAACTACTACTTTGTCCAGGTGTATGAGACACAGTATAATAGAAGAAAAACCCAGTATACACTACCAGAGACAGCTTCATTTCAAAATATCTTATAATATGAGCAGTGGGAAGATATGAAAGAAAAGCAAGCTGACATTAACAAGTATCTTTCCATCAATTTGATGAGATTTCTAGGACGCCACTGTTTGCGAGAATCTTCTGAGTCTTCTCTCCCAAGTTTAGTTTAACACACTGGCTATTTCTGGAGTTGGGACGTGTAAATTTTTATTTGCTTTCTGGTAATGCCTGATGGTTTTTTTTTTCTTTTTTGTATGAGCACATATCAGTAAGAAATAACATCATTCTTTTAAAGGGTAAAAAAGGTCTATATTCATAGTGTATATAGGCATTACTCTATCATGTGGGTACTTTACCAAAACACTGCAGTTCACACTGAAACTGGTAGGTGGCAAGGTTGTTTCTCTGGCTTTGTTTACTACATGTTCTGCTTCAGAGTAAAAGCCCAAGCTAAGCCAGTAGCAGAAAGGCATTAATTACTTAACTTTCACAGACCCAGAGCTAAAGCTCACCGTGCCATTTCCACGGGACCAGGAAATGCACAGGAGCAGTTCAGAGACCAGCACTCACAGAGCCACTAACTGTTGCGTCTGGATTGGCTCTGAGAAGACATTTGTTGCATGTTTCAATCAGAGACTAGCTTATACATAAAATTACAGGTTTACCGGATTATACTGTACTTTTATGAATAAGCTCATTTCTGATTGCCTTTAGGACTTTTAAAAATTAAATTACTCAAAAGATATAAACAGTCATTTGTTTAGTTAAAGCAGTACTGGAAATAAATTTAAAAACTTTTTAGACTCACAAGACACCTTGTACCAGTTTCCCGATACTTACCCATTAGTTTATATTGAGTTTTGTTTTGATGGGGGAAAGGTAACAGGGTGGGTGGATGTGTTGTTCTCATATATTGGAGTACAGAAATAACCTCAAGTTTAAAGACAAGAAAATATTTATTTTTAACTTTCTACCTTTCTATTATAATGGACACTTTTACTCCACGTATGAATTCCTTTTAAAATTAAAAAAAAAAAAGTGAAGAGATAAATGTTTAAGAGCTCTTTCAAAGCACAGGCCTGGCATGCAAACTGGCCGCCCTCGGTAAGTTAAGGAAGGAATGGTACAGTGGATCGTGCCCATCATTCAGGGATGAGCTCTGCTTTCTTCAGGAAAAAAAATAGGTCACTAGGACTCTTTTACCCTCTCTGAGGGAGCCACCAGGAACAACAGTTATAAGGCTTTCTGTATGTTTCTAGAATTGCCGTACTATTTCTAGAAGTATGTTTATTTGTGCTGTATACTCAACAGCCACCACGGAGTTTCCTTGGGCTAGAACCTAAGAAAGACTACAGCACACGACAAAGGCACATGACAATGAATAGAAGGCTAAGGAAAGGTAACAAAACAAGGTGAATCCGTCTCACTCGCCCACTGCGTAGAACCTTTCAGGCCCTACCCAATATTTAGATTTTAATAGAGGCTTATTGCATGCCTGGGTACCTTTTGGGAAAGTTTCATTTGTAGAATGAACTAGAGAAGTAGTCTGGTCAGCTGCCAGCTACTCACAAGAAATGTACAACAGCAGCAAGGCCATTGAAAAAGGTTAAGGGTGATTGATACTTTAAATACTGATACCGGAATTGAAGTCATCCCGGGACTCCCATCCACCTCTAGATTCTCGAGAGCCACCCATTCCTGAGGATACACAAAAAAGATAAAGTTGAGGTAGGATCATTACCTTGCTGCACAAACATGGAAAAACTCACTGGGATGATGTACAATTCATGTGATGGGAAGTTCAATAAAATTAGAGTTTTTGCTGTCAACAGAAAAAAACAACCCCAGGCTTGCAGAAGCATCATCCATCTAAGAGTTTAAAAGCTCACAAAAGCTTATCAGACCTACAAGGCAGAGTTCCACCAGTAACCTTCCAGAGCTGGAACCAGTTATAAGTTTTACGTTCAGTTTTAGAAGAACCAATCACCTCTGTCATCTGGTCCACCTTTCCTGAATCCAAATCCACCTTTATCTTGTTTTCTGCCTTCTGCAATGTCCACACGAAGTGACCGATCACCCAACAGCTAACGATAAGGGGAAAACAGTGTAAGTATTAGCAAGAAAACACTCAACTACTAACATGACAAAGGAAACATGAACATACTTACTGCACCATCGTATGTCAAGGCTTCCTTAAGGGAATCCACCTCGTCAAATTCTACATAGCAGAATCCTGTAAACAAACAAACAAACAAACTCCATTTCCTCAAGAAATTATGGGTTAAAATTAAGGTGGGATCCCTATTTGTACAACTTGCCCACATCAGAACTACCAGTTTGGCTGCATCTAGATGAATGCAGATTAGTAGAGCCTGAAAGAACATATTTTACTTTTCAATAAATAGAACTTGATTGGTACTCCTCCTTCTGTTATATTTTATCAGAAAATGCTAACCAAAAAGGCACTAAAATAGCAGCTGTGTTTTTATAAAGCTTTCTTCTTATATGTATTACTCATAATATTAAAGCCTTTCTTGAATCACTGCAGAGTTGTTGGTTCTGACTTCTGAATGACTTCAATATAACCTAACACTGGGGTTTTAAGACAGATTTCAAGGTCGATACTGCTATGCCCTGAAGGAGAGGGTGAAGACTATTACTTCTTAGGTAGTCGATATAAAGCCTCTGAGTAAGTTTTCCCTTTATGCGCAGCACTCTTGTCCATTTCCTCTCCTTGCCACCTGGAGTCCACATCTGGCGGAAGTACTCTCCCGGCCCTAATACCCTCACACTGCACCGTGCACAGCCCCACCCCGCCACAGGATCCGTATCCTAGGCAATGACCACACTTCACCTTCAAAGCCCACTAGACTGCAAGTACTTTGAAGGCCTGCGTCCAAACCTTTCCTGTTCACCATGTGCTCAGTTCAGTAAGTACTTACACAAGAAAATGTACTACTTGGCTGGAGAGTGTCCCTTGTCCCCTGACTTCTTCCCTAAATGATCAATGTTTAGAGAAATTGAGAAAACCACTCTGAAGTTCAAAGAGGCAATAACAGCCCAGTCACACATCTCACATCTCACAGCTGCTGAAACTGAGGGTGACCTTCTGTGAGACAAAGTCTAAACAAAACCTACTGCTGCTACTGACTTAGCCCAATGGTTGGCCTGCACCTACACATTTTTACCGTAAGTTTGAATTCATAATACTTGTTAGCAAGAAAATTGGGTAAGACTAACTTATAGAAGTTTAATTGATATTTGTTTTCATTGTTTGATTACCTGATAACAAGACTTCAGGTTCTAAAGTAAAAAAACCTTCAAAAAGTTAAAATACCACTATAAACAGAACCACCCAGATGGGCAACACCTCTGCTTCTTGTGCAGCTCCCCACTATAAGTCACCTTAGTCACTCTCTACTTTTCGTGGATATACTTACTGATAAATAGTGCAAACCAAGTGCCCTGGTACCTTGCATCATGCACTTAACTACAAGGCACATTGCCTTTTTCAAGCAACCTTGAAAGCTAGATGATGATGTCATTTGATTCTTCACTCTTACTCCTTTTCTCTGTTCAAGTGCCCTTAAGATACTAATCTGCCCTGGCTGGTTGGCTCAACAGTAGAGCATCAGCCCAGTGTGTGGAAGTCTCAGGTTCAATTCTTGGCCAGGGTACACAGGAGAGGCACCCATCTGCTTCTCCACCCCTCCCCCTCTCCTTCCTCTCTGTCTCTCTCTTCCCCTCCTGCGGTCAAGGCTCCACTGAAGCAAGTTGGACTGGGAGCTGAGGATGGCTCCATGGTCTCTGCCTCAGGTGCTAGAATGGCTCCGGTTGCCAAGGAGCAACGCCCCAGACGGGCAAAGCATTGGCCCCTGGTGGGCATGCCGGTTGGATTGCAGTCAGGCACATGAGGGAGTCTGTCTCTCTGCCTCCCCACTTCCAACTTCAGAAAAAATACAAAAACAAACAAACAAACAAAAAAGATACTAATCCATAGACACTAGCTTTATCTAAAATTTGGGCCAACCCTCTCCCAAACACATATGTGAAAGTTACAAATGTATAGTGATAACACTAGGTTCTCTTTTGGATTTTATAATAAATAACTGAACTATAGAAAAACTAACAAGAAAAACTCACAAGTTGGCTAAGGTAAAATAAACCTAAAAATCCTCAGATTTACCTGTTCTTTTCTCTCCCAGGTTAACTCCTTTACTGTCAAACAGGACTGCTAGAGTGGTTTGCCAGAGTATATGCCACATATTTTTACAAACTAGATGATGTGTGAAACATTTTCCTCCAAGTAGAACTAGAGGCCTCTGAGTTAAAGTGCTGTGTTTACTTTAGCTACCTCGATAAAGCAAACATTTAAAACACTTTCATTATTAGAGCTCTCTGGTTCACTAACACATTTTGGCTTAGCCCCTCCCCCCTTACAATCATGTACCAGAATGTCCCCCAAACTCACCTTTGAATTTGTCTGTGTCTTTGTCTCTGACTAGCCGTACACTCCTTATGCTGAGATCTTTAAAGATAGCATCTATGTCGCCCTGAACCGTATTAAAAGGTAGATTTCCTACGTATGCTGTGTAGGGGGGCTCTGTGGGCAGCTCCTTCTGGCTACGGGAACCATGGCCACCAGCACTGCCGCGGGACCTAGGTGGGGAAATAGACAGGATTCAAGTCGGCCATGTGTTCCTGTCCCAGATCAGAACAATAAAAATGCCATCCAGCCAGCTACACTACCCTGGTGAAACACTTCACTCTAACGTACAATAACATCGCCTGGGAATTATAAGAGTTTTCCAAATATTATTTATGAAAAAGGTGCCTATTTTTGTTTTGTTTTTTAGATTTTATTGATTTTAGAGAAAGGAGACAGAGAGAGAGAAAGGGGGAAATCATCAACTCATAGTAGTTGCTTCTCATGTGCCTTGACCAGGCAAGCAGTCTGCCGTTTTGAACTGGCAACCTCAGCATTCCAGGTCAAGACTTGAATCTACAGCGGCACCAAAGGTCAGATGGCTAGAAATATCCACAGAATCTATGTAAGCATACATTGCTCTGAAAAATCAAATCCAAATATAACATATGCTCCTATGGCTCTCTTATATTCACTTAGAATTAGCATCTACCAAGTGTTTATCTCCTCAAACCTAAGCAAATGCCCTTCCTCAAACCCAGTAATACTAATACAGTACATACAGAAACGGACTCTCCAGCGTCACTGTGTTGCACTAGGAGGGATTACTAAAACTGAAGTTTAATGCATTCAGAATACAATTTCTTCTTGCTACTGTCTGGTTCTGGGTACTACTACTCTAACAAAAACTTGAGATTTTGTGCAAGTACTGTGTACATACTACTCTCCACTTTCCAGGTATTACTTACTGCACTGGGCCATCAAATCTATGGTGCGTCATCACTCGTCCATTTGAATCTTACTGCCATTTCTTTAGATGTAACAAGTGGTTTAGTTACAAAGCTAGAAAGTGGCAAAGGCAGGGCTTGATTGTGCCTCATCACTGCTAATTTGCAGAGATAATTTAAACCCCAGCTCTGCCACTTACTAGCCATATGATTTAAGCTCAACTTCTCTAAGCTTTATTTATTTGTGAAATTGGGTTAATACTAATAAAGACCTCGAGCTATTGAGAAATAACAAATACAAGGCACTTCAAACACTAATACACAGTATGTATGTATAGAATAACAAGTACCATCGCCACCACCACCTACAACTTGAAGTTAAAAATGTTTAATAGATAATTAAAAAATGAGTAGGGCCATTTGTTCAAACCCATAGAACGTACTACACCAAGAGCGAACCCTAATATAACTGGACTTTGGGTGATAACGACATTATCAACGTAGAGGTTCACTGACTGTAACAAATGTACTAGTACTCTGCAAGCAGGGGATGCTGTGCATGTACAAGGGCAGGCGGCATATAAGAACCTTATAATTTGTTCAATTTGCCATGAACATGAACCCAAAACTGTCTAAAAAGTAGTCTATTAAAACAAATTAATGGAAGGGAAGGGAACTACTCTTTAAATCAATAAGAATGCTATATAATAAATGTAGGAGTGATATTATTAGAAAATCACTACTCTGCAAAATAATTGTAATAACTGATTCAGGCCAGGGTTATTAATGGATGCTAAAACCATTGAAAAACTGGGTTTTGGGGAACAAGATATTCACATGATCTCAAATGATCACCCTGTGTAAATTACTTATCTCAAGGGGGGAAAAAACTTCCTTTTCAAATGGGAAAATCTGGCAGTCAACACCTTAATCAGGCAGTGTTCTGCTAATAATGGACAAGCCCACATTATATGCCTTCCATAATGGCATGAATTCTTCAAATATGTCAGTCAGAAAAGACAAAAAAGGCAAGGGGACTAATGAAATATGACAACCAATGCTAAGTGTGATCTTTGGATCCTGAAATGAACAGCTATTAAAAAAAGACAGATGTAGAAATCTGAATATGGCATGTTTATAGATATTATTTTATCAATGTTAAATTTCTTATGAGTGACAATTGGTGTTGCAGTCAGTAGAATGCCCCCGTTTTCAAGAGACTTAAAAGTATTCAGGGATGAAGTGTTGAGACAACCAACAGTTACTTTCAAAGGGTTCAAGCATAAAGGATATGTGAGCTTGTACATATATGTATATAAAGCAAATGTAAGACTTAATAATATATCAGAGTCCACTGTTGTTATTTCTTCAACTTTACTGTAGATTTGAAAAAATTTCAAAATAAAATGTTTGCAGAACATAGGAGGAAAAAATTAAAGGGGGGAGGCATTGTTTCTTTTAAAAGAAATATTTAAGCCTGACCAGGCGGTGGCACAATGGATAGAGAGTCGGACTGGGATGCTAAGGACCCAGGTTCGAGACCCCGAGGTCGCCAGCTTGAGCACGGGCTCATCTGGTTTGAGCAAAAAAAAAAAAAAAAAAAGCTCACCAGCTTGAACCCAAGGTCTCTGGCTCAAGCAAGGGGTTATTCGGTCTGCTGAAGGCCCGTGGTCAAGGCACAAATGAGAAAGCAATCAGTGAACAACTAAGATGTCGCAATTCACAACAAACAACTAATGACTGATGCTTCTCATCTCTCCGTTCCTGTCTGTCTGTCCCTGTCTATCCCTCACTCTGACTCTCTGTCTCTGTAAAAAAAATAAAATAAAAAAATATTTAAAACAAATCAATCTCACAAAGTTCTCCTCAAAGTCATCCTTTCTGTAGGGGAAATATGTTAGTCTTGGAAAGCAACCTGACCTCCATATACATATTGCTAGAAATATCACGAAAGAAATTCCATCTCTTCCTTGAGATAAATTCCAGGTTAATACTTGGTAATAAATATCATTCAAGAAAACTTTTTTCAGAGGCATAAGAACCAAGCCATCATATCATTCTTAGATGGCTAAAAATATTAATTTTAATAACTCAGAACTCTGCTACTTCCCAATAGGAAGTATTAGGTATTGTTCTGCACTCTTTTCTAAGAAAACCAGAAAAACAGGTTTATCCCACTTTTCCCTTTCCCAAAGCTATGCAAATGTGACTTATTTTGCATTTTTAACATTACTGATAGCAGCACAAGACACTACTGCTATTATTTCAATGACCATAAAATCTAAGGTATTTTCATTAAGATACTCTTTGGAACTGGATACTGAAATAAGATATAGTATAAACATATGGGAAAATGTCAAAATAGAGAATGATTAAAAAACATTTTAAATTCATGTATGTAACATTTATTAAATATCTGACGGAAAACAATCCCTGGCCTTCAAGCAGCTCACAACTGAGTAGAGCACATATAAAACACAAATAATTATATGCATACACGCATGTGTTTGTGTATATAGGTCCATCTATAGTAAATTCTCACTCACCGTTGATTGATTCTGCAACTTTAAGCAAAGCAACTTACAACAAAACCAATTTTATCATAGGCTAACTAATATAAACCAAGAGTTAAGTTACTACAGCATCACATCAACATTATAAATTCTACCATGTCTGTCTGATAAGTCAGGAAAATGGAGGTAGGAAGGCCTGCCAAAAAGGCACATTAAATGTTTACATGAGAACTTATGGAGGGTTCTCATGTAGAACTGAAGACAGGGTCAAATGAGCTCTGATTGAGTACAGAGATCTAGGAAAGCTTCAATAAGGGCCACCGTCGCCTTGGTGAATGGTAATATTAGGCGATGGAGGCACTAGTAAGAATGTAGTAGGAACCCTGGTCAGGTAGATCAGTTGGTTGGGAATCATCCAGATTTTACAAGGTTGAGGATTTTTTTTTACAGAGACAGAGATAGACAAGGACAGACAGACAGGAATGGAGAGAGATGAGAAGCATCAATCATCAGTTTCTTGTGCGTTGCGACTTCTTAGTTGTTCATTGATTGCTTTCTCACATGTGCCTTAACTGCGGGCCTTCAGCAGACCGAGTAACCCCCTGCTGGAGCCAGCGACCTTGGGTCCAAGCTGGTGAGCTCTTTGCTCAAGCCAGATGAGCCCGCGCTCAAGCTGGCAACCTCGGGGTCTCGAACCTGGGTCCTTCCGCATCCCAGTCCGATGCTCTATCCACTGCGCCACCACCTGGTCAGGCACAAGGTTGAGGATTTGATCCCCAGACAGGGCACAAACAAGATAAACCAATGCGCAGGTTCCCTCATGGGAGCACACCTGCATCTTTCTCTCCTCCTCCTCCTTTTTTTCCTCCTGGGTGCTTTTCTCTTGCCTTTCTTTCTCCTAAGCTGTAAAGCAGTGATCCCCAAACCCGGACCGCAGACCGGTACTGGTCTGTGGGCCATTTGGTACCGGTCCACAGAGAAAGATAAATAACTTACCTTATTTCCGTTTTATTTATATTTAAGTCTGAACTATGTTTTATTTTTAAAAAATGACCAGATTCCCTGTTACATTCGTCTAAGACTCAATCTTGATGCTTGTCTTGGTCACGTGATACATTTATTCGTCCTACCCTAAAGGCTGGTCTGTGAAAATATTTTCTGACATTAAACCGGTCTGTGGCCCAAAAAAGGCTGGGGACCACTGCTCTAAGGGACCCCAGGACACTTGCAACCAGGGGAGCAGTGGGCAGTGACAGCTTGCCCCGGGCTATCCCTTTTACCTTTTCTCCAAGGCCTCCTTTTCTTGCTGGGGGGGGGGGGGGATCAACCAATAAATTCATCAATAAGTGGAACAACAAATTGGTACGTCTCTCTCCCCCTTCCTTTTATCTCTCTCTAAAATTAATCAATTAAAAAAATGTAGTACTGGGAAGATAGAATTTCAGGGAAGCGATATTTTAAGAGCTACATAGATGGAAATAGCTAAACTAACCCAAATCCAACAACTCATTTCATCCTAGCCTCACAAAACCATCAGTGGCTTAATACTCTAGACACTTTCAAGAATTACTGAAGCTGTCCTAAATACTACCCTTTCTGATGTAGTCAGTTCTACAGGACTTAAGAATTTTTCAGCTGTTCATTGGGCAGTTCACTGAAGATACTACAGGATGGTGGGATTGGGGCCATCTAGGTAGATTTCAATTTATCCACTCTAACATTTATGAAGCATTTACAGTGTACTATTAACTTGAGACAAATCCCAGAGAGTGCATATGTATGTAATATAATACACATTCTGTTATCAAATAAAAAATTTCAAATGTCAAAAAATTCTTTGAGCTAAAATTTCTAAGATACTTTTGACACTAATTTAAGTTTAGAGGGGACTATTACCTAAAAGTAAGTTATGTTAGATGAAAGCATTTTTTAAAACATTAAAAATAACACAGGGAAGACTCACTTGAGATGTTAGCTTGGTGTAGGAGCTCCTCCAAATCACCTCTGTACCTCAAGTTTCCTTGCCTGTTACATTTCAAATCTTTATTTTATAGAGAAGTTAAAAATTGACCATAAAAATACTTCATAAATACTAATTGCTTTATAAAAGTTTAATAACAATGCTAAAGTGTTATAGGAAGACTAAACCCGCTCGAGGCTACACTGTTCACCCAGAAGCGGGTGGACTAGCAGCAGTGGTTATAAAACGGGAAACATGTTTGATGATGTAAGTGCTGGCCCCTCTCCCCACTCAGAATAGACACCTGAAGGTCTGGTCTGTGCTGCAAACTCTCAGGCCATACCATCCTGCCACTGAGCAATGTTTTCCCTACTCATTATTGTTCCTTACTGTCCCTTAGGAACAGTCTACTGATTTTAAAAATATATGATAGTTTTGTTTTGTTTTTAAGGATTTTTTTTAATTCTTTGCTTTAATTTTTAATTTTTCTTTTATTAATTTTTAGAGACGAGAGAGAATGAGAGAGAGAGAGAGAGAGAGAGAGAGAGAGAAGGGGGAGGGAGGAGTAGGAAGCATCAACTCCCATATGTACCTTGACCAGGTAAGCCCAGGGTTTTGAACCGGTGACCTCAGCGTTCCAGGTCGACGCTTTATCCACTGCGCCACCACAGGTCAGGCTATATGATAGTTTTTAAGATAATAAGTTACATCTTCAGAATTTGGAAATCCAACTTTCAACTCCAAGTATGACCAAAATCCTTTACAGACAAATCACTTTTCTTTACTAAGATCAACTAAATATTTGCATGTCTATGAAGTACCGAGTACAGTACAGAGGGCACAAACCTAATTCTCAAGTTTCTGCCTTCATGGAGCTAATTCACCTGAGGGGGTGGGTCCAGGCATCTAGGACAGAGAAATCCCATTCCAAGCGAAGGACTGCAGAAAATGCAGGAGACAGCAATAAGAGCAGTCTCTGCAGAGTGGAGCGTGGAGCAACAAGAACTTGGACTCCTGACCAGGCGGTGGCACAGTGGATAGAGCGTTGGACTGAAATGTGGAGGACCCAAGTTCGAGACCCCGTGGTTGCCAGCTTGAGCACGGGCTCATCTGGTTTGAGCAAGGCTCCCCAGCCTGAGCCCAAGGTCGCTGGCTTGAGCAAGGGGTTACTAGGTCTTCTGTAGCCCCACGGTCATGGCACATATGAGAAAGATATCAACGAACAACAAAGGTGCTGCAACGAAAAAAAACTAATGATTGATGTTTCTTATCTCTCTCCGTTCCTGTCTGTCCCTATCTATCCCTCTTTCTGACTCTGTCTCTGTAAAAAAAAAAACAACAAAAAAAACTTGGACTCTACTTTCCAGACAGTAGAGAGGAATAGCAGAGAACTCTTAATAAGATGGTAATGTGTGAATAAGCAAAGATATGTAGGACTGAAAGGAAACTATACAGTGACCATAAGGAAAAAAATAAGGATTAGAAATTATTAAGGCTGACTGGGAATAGATCCAGAAAGTAGATGAAAGAGAAAATGAAGCATTCAAGACTTACTTCCAAAGTATAAAAATTAATGAAAAAAAAAAAAATGGACACATGCTAAGTTACTTCTGGAAAATAATTTTACAAAGATTTCTAGGTGCATTAGAAACGGTACACAAGTTAAGCATTGTTGTTGTCACTCTTAAAACTTCAAGACCAGCTCTGGCCAGTTGGCTCAGCGGGAGAGTGTTGGCCCGGTGTGTGGAAGTCCTGGGTTCGATTCCCAGCCAGGGCACAGAGGAGAAGCACCCATCTGCTTCTCCACCCTTCCCCCTCTCCTTTCTATCTCTCTTCTCCTCCTGCAGCCAAGGCTCCATTGGAGCAAAGTTGGCCCCGGTACTGATGATTGCTCCATGGCTTCTGCCTCAGGCACTAGAATGGCTCCGGAGCAACACCCCAGTTGGGCAGAGCACTGCCCCCTAGTGGGCATGACGGGTGGATCCTGGTCAGACGCATGCAGGAGTCTGTCTGCCCCCCCAACCCCTGCTTCTCACTTCAGAAAAATATGAAAACAAACAAACAAACAAACAAAAACAAAAAACCCTTCAAGACCAATGCCAAGATACCAAGAAGAATTAACCTCTCTCTTTGGTGTTTGGTATTAGGTGGTCTCCTTCTATCACCTCTAAGTGATAACTAGACAGTTTCATTAGGGCTAATTAACAACTCTGGTCTTTCAAGTGCCCTCCAGAAACACTTATTAGTACATACCATTTGGCATGTGGCACGATGTTAGATCCCACATAAAATCTTAGTAAGATAGATTATTAACTAAAGTTCAGTTTATTCAGGTTTCCTTAGTTTTTACCTAGTGTCCTTTTTTTCTGTTCCAGAATCCCATCCAAGATGCCATACTAACTTTAGTTGTAGCGTTTTTTAAAAACTAGCCCAGTGTAACCTGAATTAGGGCACTTTATTTCTAAGATCTCCAAGTACATATATGCGTTTTCCAAGGCCTTCAGTCAGCATTCAAAATTAAATCCCTTCATCTTGATAACTGTCATTTGCTACAGGAAGTGAATGGAAGCCTCTGAAAGTTTCTGGTAAACAATGGAGGTGGGGCAATGTCTATGGCAGGGGTCCCCAAACTTTTTTCACAGGGGGCCAGTTCACTGTGCCTCAGACCGTTGGAGGGTCGGACTATAAAAAAAACTATGAAGAAATCCCTATGCACACTGCACATATCTTATTTTAAAGTAAAAAGACAAAACTGAAATAAATACAATATTTAAAATAAAGAACAAGTAAATTTAAATCAACAAACTGACCAGTATTTCAATGGGAACTATGCTCCTCTCACTGACCACCAATGAAAGAGGTGCCCCTTCCAGAAGTGCAGCAGGCCGGATAAATGGCCTCAGGGGGCCGCATGCGGCCCGCAGGCTATAGTTTGGGGACCCCTGGTCTATGGTGAATTCTTCAATGTGCCCCTATTTCAAGGAGCTCTTTTCTGCTGTGAATGAGATTTAATAATTCAATCACACTCTAAGATAAGAAAAAGCCTGCAGGGAAATGCTAAGTAGTTCTAAGGCAGGAACTCAGTCTTGTATACTGCTTTATCTTCAGAACTATAATATCATCAGGTACTTGTGGGGGTGGGGAGGAGCAATAAAGTCACAGGCCTAGCAACTACTTTAGCATGGCAAATATCTTCTCACCAATATGAGTGTTCTTATTTGGAAAAAAATTTTTATACACAGAGGGTTCTACGTGTTTAGATGACATTCCCAATGAGGTACTTAAATGTTTTTCCAAAATCTGAGTTACTTGTATTAAAACATGTACGTATTAAACATATTTAATATTAACAATTATGTGTGTCAATACCAAATATATTTTATATTGTTGGCTGTGACCAACACCTAGAAATACATTTTACACATGACTTAATATATGCACACATATATATATGTCCCTGCACATTAACTAACAAATAAAAGCTTGCCCAATAGCATTAAATCAGTAAAATATTCACTATTCTCTATTCTGTTTCACCTTTTAAAATCCTTGTCAGGACCCACTAAATTGATTTCATCATTTAGCAGCACACAATAGGCAGTTTGTAAGCCTGATTTAGATGAACAGTGAACACACGAGGGACTTTTATGGTTTACATATTCTTTTAGAGAATTTTTTTTTACTAGGATAAAGGCATTTATCATAATATAATGACACTTTGCATTCCCACACATTAATGAAAACAAGAAAGGGTTATTAATTTAGTAACTTCATATAAGTGAAAAAGGTTACTCAACTCAAAAGTCCCAGATTTTCCAGAGGAAATGAAGTCTTAAATCTTGTATCTATTTATTGGTCCTCAGAGAATACTGCAACAAAAACATTTGTCTTCAAGCTATGGTGTAAACTATTTCTGTGGATTGGTTCTAAACTTCACAGGCCAAGAGCTCTTTTCCCCTAAATTCGAATACTTATTATTTGATTTGACATTCTACAAACCAGCTCCAACTACCTTACAACTACAAAATTTACTTTTAAATTTTTTCTATTAGATAACTATAAAATGTCATAGAAAGACCACCATTTAAAATCTAGAGTTCAAAGGCATTCAGTCAGAGCTTTTCTTCATTCAACATTTGAAATATCAAAAATCTGAGTTACCTGTATTAAAACATGTACTCACTAAAAAGAATACTTAATATTAACAATTCTGTATGACAATTACCAAATTTATTTTAACTTATGCCTACTTCTCACATAATTAGAAAAATTAAATGCATAAGAAGTACCTGAGATAAAAGCTATACACACTCCCACTTTATAATAGTCAAGAAAAAGAGAGGAGCCTATTAATTAAGATATTTAAATGGCAGAACGACCAAAGCAATGTATAAACTTTGTATGGTCCTGACTCTAAATCAGCTGCACATCAAAATATATGAGCTAATCAGAGAAATCTCAATATTTACTGGGTTACTATTTATAGTTTTTAATATTTAATATTAAAATATTTTAATATATTATACTTAATATTTTAAAAACTTAATATTTACTATTATATTACGTTTTCAGATGTGTTGATATAGTAGTCCTATTTTTAAAAGGTTTTACTTTTGAAACTCATACTGAAGTACTTCCAAATGAAATATCACTAATGTTTGCTTTAAAATAATCCAGAAGAGGCATAGCTAAAATGAATGGTCATTTTTAAAAAAGTGGGTAATAGATACATGAAGTGGATCATTAGATTAGACTGCTTTTGTTTAAGTTCTCTATAATCAAATATACTGTATTTTGTAGGTTCAAACAAAGTAACTATATGAAGTAATCTTTGAAATAGGGGAAAAAACAAACACGGACTGGATAACAGAAAAATTAGTAGTTAAAAAGACTCTTCTCAATTAGATACATATAGTCAAATGTCCCAAGTATTTTAAGATAGAATAGGATGGCTGGGATTGGCTTTAAAATATTCTATCCTCTCCCCCCAACAGTGAAAACAGATGAAATAGAAATAGCCAAAATGTTTATTAAGCTGACTGAAAAATGGAGAGTAGCTTAGCTTAACAAGTAGTTTCTGTCTGGAATGATGTACAAATTCTAGAAATAGAGTGGTAACTATTACACACCACTGTAATCACTGTGAACATTAGAGACAACGAACACACTTAAATGGTAAATTTTACTTTATATGTATATAAAACCACACATACTGGGTAAGGGCTGCATGAAGGTTCAATGTATTAGTCTTTACTTCTGTTTATGATTGAAAATGTTCAGATTAATTTTAACTGTTAGGTAAAATGAGCAACTAGTAAATGTCAACCCAACCTAGACCACACTGAGGTTTTTCCATTAACGGATTATCTCAGGTTGCAATTCTTTATTATCCTCAATCTCTACAAAGCATGAAAATGTACTTTCTTTGGTTCCAGCTCTGTCCTCCAGAGCCACACCTTCCTATTTAATAGTGCCTTAGGCTTACTAGCTGTTGAATCCTTGTTAAGTCTTCCCTCTTTATCCGAGACCTACACTGATCTTACAATTGGCCTTAGCACAAATCAAGGGAGCAACAAATTGAATGATTACTCATGCTTCACTTGAGTATTAAAGGGGGGAAAAGCCAGCTTCAATAAAGAATGTGCTTGATAAAACAAGCAGTAAAACATTAATTTTATTAAATTATGACCAATTTTTAATATCTCATGTTACGAAATGGGGACAAAGCACCTGTTGTTTACAGGATGGTTAGCTCCAGGAAAAGCACACATTCATGTAAGTCAGTGGTCTCCACCCCTGGGCCGCGGACCGGTACCAGTCCCAGTCCGTGGGCCAATTTGGTACTGGTCCCTAGAGAAAGAATAAATAACTCACCTTATTTCCGTTTTATTTATATTTAAGTCTGAACAATGCTTTATTTTTAAAAAATGACCAGATTCCCTCTGTTACATCCGTCTAAGACTTACTCTTGACGCTTGTCTCGGTCACGTGATACATTTATCTGTCCCACCCTAAAGGCTGGTCTGTGAAAATATTTTCTTTCTTTTTTTTTTTTTTTCACTTTTTCTGAAGCTGGAAACGGGAGAGACAGTCAGACAGACTCCCGCATGCGCCCGACCGGGATCCACCCGGCACGCCCACCAGGGGCGACGCTCTGCCCACCAGGGGGCGATGCTCTGCCCATCCTGGGCATCGCCATGTTGCGACCAGAGCCACTCTAGCGCCTGAGGTAGAGGCCACAGAGCCATCCCCAGCGCCCGGGCCATCTTTTGCTCCAATGGAGCCTTGGCTGCGGGAGGGGAAGAGAGAGACAGAGAGGAAAGCGCGGCGGAGGGGTGGAGAAGCAAATGGGCGCTTCTCCTGTGTGCCCTGGCCGGGAATCGAACCCGGGTCCTCCGCACGCTAGGCCGACGCTCTACCGCTGAGCCAACCGGCTAGGGCGAAAATATTTTCTGACATTAAACCGGTCCGTGGCCCAAAAAAGGTTAGGGACCACTGATGTGAGTTACAAGCTGAACTAGCTATTCTTTTCATGAAACATCTTTTTTTTTGAGAAGGAGGAAGAGGGGAAGAGAGAGAAAGAGAAGAGAGATGAGAAGCATCAACTCGTTCTACTAAGTTGCGCACTGATTGCTTCTCACACGTGCTCTGGCGGGAACAAAACTGGCACCCTGGGGCTCAAGCCTTGCCTTTGGTGGTGTTCCAGGTCGACACTCTAGCCACTGTGCCACCAACAATCAAGTATGCAACATCATTTTTACTTTAAAAAATTGACAAACTGGTTATTCAGACTTAGGTATTTGGCAGACATTTTCTTGAAAATAAAGAGAACCTGTCATTTCAAGGAAAACAACTACATATAACGGTACCTGTTGCCAATGGTAAAACGCACGCTTTCAAGTAAAAAACAAGAAAACCCCCAAACTTTAGAAAACCTGTATTCATCAATACAAGTGTGATAGATTCCCAAAAAACTTGGATTTCTTTCAGATGAAATTGATAGTAATAATAAACATGATTACTATATAATGGAATGTGTCAACATTTGAGAAGATCTGCATACTCAGTCGACTATTATTTCCCAAAGGACCATTTTGTATCATGTCATTCAAAACATACAAGACTGATTGAATGATTTTTAATGTAACAGTATGAAAAATCTATAGATATATACTGCTCACAAAAATTAGGGGATATTTCAAAAATGAATACGAACCTATAAAATATCCCCTAATTTTTGTGAGCAGTAATTTCAGGTTATATACACACAACTAACTTCTGTGGGAACTACCACTTGTTGAGTTTTGGTACAGTACCAAATAAGAATATCCACAATTACCTGAGTATTAAAATACTCCCTTTTCCAACTGCTTATCTGTGTATGGGTGAAGAGTATATCTTTGTTCATATACCTATGTCAACTAAAACCTATCTCAGAAGCAGGTAAGTGAAACCACTGTCTTCTATTAAGCCAGATATTCAAAAAGTTCCAAAAATGCAACTGATTAATTACAGAAGAGTATGTGCAGAACAAGGGAGACCAGAGTCTCCCTCCATCCACCCTCTACTGGAGTACAACACTTAACTGGAGGCGCCATATTGTCACTGGCATATCAACATGCTGGAGTACATCCAAAGGGCCACATCAAGAAGAAACATGGGAAAACTTCCAAGAACCTAGGACATTCAATTTTAAGACAACATGAATGAAAAGACCAAGAGGCAGGGCAGGCTCTCCTCCCTTCCATTTCTTAGGAGAAGCTGGAAACTGAAAGATGGAATCTGATCATGGACTGACACATCCCCTCAAACATACTGCTTTGGATGTTCTAAGCTTCTGGGAAGACTTGAATTATGTCGTGTCAAGTCTGCCCAGGATCCTAAGGTCAATTAAAAAAAATTGTTTGTTAACTTATTGATTTTTTTTTAGAAAGACAGAAACAATGACCCGTTCTTGTATGTGCTCTGACCAAGGATCAAACCTACAATCTTTGCATATCAGGACAATGCTCCAACCAACCAGCCATCTAGTCATGGCAAAAAATATAAACTTAAAAAATATACTAAGAAAGTTTTTAGAAATCTCAGAGGTATTTATATTAAACATTCCAAGCATAAATTCTGTAACCAATAACAAATTACTTAATACTCATTTATAATACTTATGGTACCCTAAATGAACAGATTTTTTACTTGGATTTAGAAATATAGCCAGTTAAGTAAAAATTCACTCCAGTTAACAGAACTTTCCCTAACTTTACTAATTGCAGAGGAAAATACTTTAATTAAAAAATTATAAAGCAAGAACTACCAATTATTAAACATTTTTTATAAACTAGATACTGTGCCGCACACTTTAGACAAATCTCATTTAGTACTCCCAACAGCCCTGTAGAGGAGTTTTTATCTTACACGTGGGGAAAATGAGGATCAGAGAAGTAAAGGACTTGTTCTAGATCATACTGCTAATACCTGGTTGAGCTGACACTCATGCTCTGGTCTGCATGATTCTGAAGCTAGCGCTTTTGCCTGAAGTGTCTCCTAGAGCCCTCTTGGTAAAACCAAATATTTAGGTAAAACTTTTCATAGGGGATGGATAACTTGGAATCAGGCATTGGGAGACTGCAAAATGGAGAGAAGGATGTCAATAAACCCAAACAACTTGCCATTTGATAGGTAAACAAATTTTTAAAAATGTTTTATTATTACTTTTTAGAGAATAGAATAGAGGGGGGGGGAGGGGAAGGGAGAGAGAAATCAATTTATTGTTCCACTTATTTATGCATTTATTGGTTGATTCTTTAGGTGCCCTGACTGAGTATTGAATCTGTAACCTTGGCATGTCGGGATGATGCTCTAACCAATTGAGCTACTGGGCCAAGGCTGGTAAACAGAATTTTAAAATAAGCTTTTCAATACCTATATAGATTCTGTTATCAGTAGAAATAGCTGTTTTTATATACTGCTTTCTTTCCAGTTTTAAGTTAAATATGCTTTGAAGTTTAGACAGAGATACTAAGCTTACCTACAAGATTCAAATTCTAACCTCCTTAACTAAAACCTAATAAAGAATATTACTTAGGTTTGGTAGTTTTATCAATTTTTAGCAATTACTACTTCAGCAACCTCTCTATTCTTGCTAACTCCAAGTTTCATCCCAATTCTCAAGATGGATGGTTTTAGGTTACAAAAACTCAGAATGCTTTACTGCAGTCAGAAATGTAAAATCGGTATTACTCCCCAATGACAAATGAAAAACTATAACCTCAGAACCATAGTTCAGAAAACTGCAAAAACAAAATACATTCAAGATCTGGTACAATCAACTCTTGACAATTTGGAATTTTGTTTTGACTTGCTTTTTGAGCAACAAGGTAGCCTCTGGTTCTCTCCTTGGCTGCTGGGGACATGCCTTTCTATAGGCTGGGAAAACATAGCAGTTGTTCAATATTGCTTCCTGAAAACTACTTATGACTATAAAATCAACTTACAGGGAACGTATAATTATAAAAACTAAGTTTTTAGAATATAACCATACATTTCAAACTTGTATTATTCTCACCTTGACCCAACTGGTTTAGAATTGCGGCATCTTATCTAGCCAAGGTGTTATAGACTAAAGGGAAGGTGCCTTACAAAAGTACCAAAGCAATATATGACTAGCTTTTTTTTTTTTTTTGGATTTTTCTGAAGTTGGAAACTGGGAGGCAGTCAGACAGACTCCCGCATGCGCCCGACCGGGATCCACCCGGCACGCCCACCAGGGGGCGATGCTCTGCCCATGTGGGGCATCGTTCTGTTGCAACCAGAGCCGTTCTAGCGCCTGAGGCAGAGGCCACAGAACTATCCTCAGCACCCGAGCCAACTTTGCTCCAATGGAGCCTTGGCTGTGGGAGAGGAAGAGAGAGACAGAGAGGAAGGAGAGGGGGAGGGATGGAGAAGCAGATGGTCACTTCTCCTGTGTGCCCTGGCCAGGAATCGAACCCAGGACTCCTGCACGCCAGGCCGACACTCTACCACTGAGCCAACTGGCAGGGCCTATGACTAGCTTTTAATAGGTGATATAATCTTCTATTAACGCTTAAGCACTGTTATCTGAACATAGGCAAACAGCACAGAGACATGTGTTGGTGTGAACATACTTCAAACAATTGAAATTTCCATCAAAGAATATCTGGTCAACTATCCTAACATCTTGCTAAATTTCAGAGATCCCAATAACAGGTAAGACTGAATTAACATTGATGAAATTAAATAACACTGACTCTCTGGGAAAAGGAAAGCTTCTGCACAGACCACAACATTACAAGTCTGGTCTTTGAAGTTTCTGGGTCCACTCAATACACGATCTAAATGAACATACAAATTCACCAATGGATTTTTAAGAATCTGAGCAATATTTCCTATGTACTTTTACATGAATATGACGTCAAGGAAAAATGTAGAAGGTACTTAACAGTACACTGACTTTTTATTAGAAAGCATAGGTAGTATAGAGCAATGGTTTTCAACCTTTTTATACTTGGAAACCAATGAAAATAGGAGAATGATTTTGGGGATCGCTAAGGCAGAAATCACCCTGAGCATAATCAACTTCGACTAAGATGACTGGGTCTATAACCTATAACAGTGGTCCCCAAACCTTTTACACAGGAGGCCAGTTCACTGTCCCTCAGACCGTTGGAGGGCCGGACTATAAAAAAAACTGTGAACAAATCCCTATGCATACTGCACATATCTTATTTTAAAGTGAAAAAACAAAACAGGAACAAATACAATATTTAAAATAAAGTAAATTTAAATCAACAAACTGACCAGTATTTCAATGGGAACTATGCTCCTCTCACTGACCACCAATGAAAGAGGTGCCCCTTCCGGAAGTGCGGCGGGGCCGGATAAATGGCCTCAGGGGGCCGCATGCGGCCCGCAGGCCATAGTTTGGGGACCCCTGACCTATAACATCAGAGGGGTTAACTCTTTTGTGTGGACTGGCAGTTGAAACACAGGGAGGTACAAATGTTAGCTCCTGTTCTCTCTCATCAGTTTCTGGAGTACATCTGAGCAACTGGCTAACATTTTCATCTGTCTTTTGATACATAATATAAATTATATCTTAACAGAATTTTACTTTTGATCACTTTGTATTATTCAAGTCACTTCCAACTGTCAAAATAGACATCCACTAAAAGTCTAACTTGAACACCTCAAGTGGCCAGAGGGGTCGGCACATTTGTGAACAGGCAGAAAGAATTAAAAAAAAAAAAATCCCCAGGCTCAGTAAAATATGACTTATTGCAGGCCAAAGCAACTAACTCCTTGGATCTGCCTTATACCACTCTGTTTAAGAGTAGTTTCCCTGGGTACTTTTAAATGAAAGTAGAAAAAAAAAATCCTAGTTATTAAATTTCAAGTACAAATCTGATGTCTAAAAACCTACCCCGAAGGCAACAACTTCACATGTCACCCAACATCTATTTCTTTTTTATTAGCAAATAAAATGTTCTTTGAAATAACAGGTGGCTCCACTTCCACGTTATAGTGTAATGAATGATATTGGGTACACTCCCAAACCCAAACAAACCTCTGAGCCATTCCCAAACCAAGGCATTAAAAGATCATTCTTCACCAAACAAAGATACTGTTGGGATTGAAACCCAGGAGACTGGACACCTCAGTAGGTACTATTGTGGTGTTATCCTGGGAAAGTAATCCTTTCTGTAAAAGCACACAAAGGCCAAGTGTGTCCTTGACAAACAGCAAGATGTTTATAGTCTACCTTCTAAATCCTGTATGGGTAACTTGTTTTTAAAAAAATAATTCAGTGTGGGTTGCTGGAATTAAACACCATAAGTTTTTTGTTCACTAGTCAGGGATTTTTCTTTTAAACAGGACGTCTCAATTGTATAGTCTGTATGTATATGTTCAGAATCGGAACAAGGCTCAATGTGATTCATCCTTCTCTAGGTCAAAACGAAAAACTAGGGAGAAGTCGTATTTTCTGCCGGCAACCACGTAGCACCTGTCAATAAGGCACTCTGGCCCGAGAAAGAATAAAAAATGCTCCGATGTGTTCGTTTTGATTGGTCTCCCCCTTCCCGACTTGAATCAGACCATTCCCGGGCTCCAGTCGCCAAATCCCTGCCTCACACGTAAGGGAAGGGGATCGTCCCATTCTTGGCCTCCGAACCTTACCCAGTCGGCTGGCCTCCTGAAGAAGGGGGTCAGGACGCCTGCAGCGAAGGTAAACACGAGGGCCGAGGAGGGGACCGGGACCTGAGCGGGGCAGGCTGCGGTCCCGGCCCAGCGCTGCAGCAGAGCCCCATGCTGGCTCCGCCGTACTGGGGGATGGGGTTGGAAGCCGGTGCTCCCTCTTCCCGGGTGCCCAGTGCAGCTACAGCGTGGCCTTGCGGCCAAGGAAAGGGGAAGACGACACGTCGTCGTCGGCAGAGCTAGGGACCCGCCCTGCGATCAAGACCCCGGGAGCTTAACCGCCCCCTCCCCGAGCGCGCCATTTCCAGGCCCCAACCCTCCAGGCGCCTCTCCCAGGCCTTCACCGGCCCAGCACGTACCCTACCTCTCACCGCCCCGGGTGAACACGGGAAGGCCGCCGCCCTGGAGTCCCTGACTCCGCCCGCCCCCTACACCCGGCCAGGGTCTGCGCACGGTCCCCTCACCCTCTGCCGCCGCCGAAGCTGCTGTAGGCTCGATCGTCGTAGGTATCGAAATCCGCCATTTGCCGTCTCCGCTCCGAGAGGAACCAGGGTGAGCGAAGAAGGACCCCGCAATATAACTCCCCCCCGCCCCGCCGTCGGGGCTGTCCGCAGAGCCGCCTGATCGCAAATCGCATGCACGCACGCGCACGCGCGCGCACGTACGCCGCGTCGCGCCCGGCCTGGGCGGACGGGCGGCTTCTGGCTTGGTGTGCTCTGCAGCCCGCGTGTTGCGGCGGCGCCTTTGCCTCGCGCCTGGCCTCGCCCCCGGGCCCATTGTGTGCTATCCCTGCGGCTTCACTCGCAGCAGCCTACTGCTCCCGCCCCGCCCCGTCCCGCCCCGCCCGTGGTGCGATCTCTGCCCTCACTCGGGAACCTCTGGGTGGCTCCATCTGCGCGCCCTGATGGCTACTTTCCCCGCTACCCTTGGATCCCGTGCCAGGCCCGCAGTGCTTTGTTTTCGCCTAGCTTTTTCGTACTCCAGAATTGGCGGGAACCCGGAGTCCTGCTCAGTTTGACTCCACTTCGACACCTCTTCCCCGCCATAGGGTCATCGGCTAACGCCAAGCAGCCACCTCCTCCAGGTTGGAGACTCCAGAGCTGGGCACTCGCAGAGAATTCACTGGGGCGAAGGGCTTTGAAGGGGTGAGATTGGGTTTAGGATCCGAGCTTGTGAGGCGATGGAGATGTAGATATGAATCGCCGTCCAGGGTCTACTCTAGGCCTCAGTTTTGAGGTTGGGATAGGGGTCGGGTGGTGAGATTAGAGTGTAGGTAATCGTTTTACTAGCAAGAGTCGATGCGTGTTGCTTTTGTAGAAGGCATATGCTAGAGAAGAGTTCAGCCCTCACGTGAATTCATCTAGCAATGGCAAAGGATGGATATGCGTTGAGAATCACACTTCTGAGATTGTGGTAATATCAGATACTCCAAACCCTAATGTTTCTAGGCAAATTTAAAAGAATCTCAGAATTTTTGCGTATACCAATAAGTACTGAAGTATAGTAAGTAGGTATAAAAGTTTAAAAATGCTTTTAAACTTAAACGTTTTCTGCTGTTTATTCCAGCACTGGGATTGACTATTTTTTTTGTCTCTTTTTCCTTTTTTTTCAATTAATAAGACCACTTTACTGTTAAATAGACCCAAAGTAAACGGGGTTCTGCCTTTAAACTAGCTGTGTGACCTCAAGCAAGTTACTAAACCTTTATAAGGTCTCAAGGGGAGGATATCATATACCTCCTCAGTGTTATAAAGATTGAGTGAGCCTGACCTGTGGTGGTACAGTGGATAAAGCATCGACCTGGAATGCTGAGGTCACCAGTTCAAAACCCCCGGCTTGCCTGGTCAAGGCACAAATGGGAGTTGATGCTTCCTGCTCCTCCCCCGTTCTATCTCTTTCCTTTCTCTAATAAAAAAAAAGTGAATAAAAAGAATCTAAAAAAAAAAGATTGAGAAAATTTTTGTAAAATTTCTGTCCTCAATAATCTATATTGAGCACCTACCTACTATGTGTCTGGTGGCATTATGGGTGTTTTGTGTGTATAATTTCCAAATCTCTCCTATAACTTATAGATGTGAAATACCTAGAAAGAGAAAAATAACTTGCCCAGGGTCCCAGAGCTTTGAATATAGCACATGGCTCAGAGAAGAATCAATGGTTTCTTCTTTCTGCACAGTTTAAATTTGAACCTCCCCTTCCATATCTCTTTCCCTCAACTCTATTATTTTAAAGTGCACTTAAATGCATTTGACTAAATGAAAACCTTAATATTTATCCCAGTTTTATTGTGACCTTAATACTTATTATTCAGTGGCCTTACATTATTTTTCGAAGTGTCCCAGTTCAAAGTCACCGCTAGGTGAGATCTGGAGGACAGGAACCATGTTGAGAGGGTCCCCTGTGTCATCTCCCACTGAGCTCTTAAAGAGAAGGGATAATTTATCATTAATGAAATGAAAGGAGGGAAGAATTCAAGGAAGCCCTATGGTCACGGTTCTCAGCACCAGACCGTCCATGGATCATTCCCTTCCTCTTGGTTCAATCCCTGTTTCTACCTCGCAAGCACCTCTTGGGCCATACTCCTAGACCTAGAGCATAGGCCCTTTTTCCTTCCGCTGCTCGCCAGCACACAGCCCACTTCCCACCCTGGATTCAGAGGGTTGAGGCTTGCGCTACAAAGTTCCATAAACGAGATGACTGCCTCCATGGCAAAGTTAGATGTCCAACCTCTGTTGATGTTGTCCTCATGAGCCTTCATTCTAATTTGTTCCCTAACTCCTTCCCAGAGTTGGATACCCTTTACCAGTTCACATGAGTCCTGGATGTGAGAGAAAGCAACCCTCCTTGAAGGCCCTACTCAGATACTACTTTTTCTGAGAAGCCTTTAGTGTAGTGGTGAACCTGCCTGTGTTTAAATCCTGGCCAAGCCACTTAATAGCTATGTGACCTCAGCAAGTTGTTTTTGTCAGTCCTTTGTAAGATAGGAATAATAGTCATTGTGATACCAGCTTTCAGTATATATGCTATTTTTAAGTTCTGAAATGTTGGTGTTTTGTTGGTATAATACTGTTAACTTATCTAAAACAATCTGAACTATGAATCATTTTTATGTTGAGATAAAATGACTTAAATGTTCAATTTACATGCAAAAACACATCGATACTTTACAAACTGGACAGATTCACTGCTGTGTGAACCTTAATAAGCATCTGTATTGAGCTCCTGTAAAGCTTCTGTTACAGGCATGATTTACGCTAGGTCAGAGACTTTCCAAATGAATATGAATGTGAAAAATAATTGAAGTTGACACATGTAATCTTCATCTGTACACGATGAAAATAAAGAAGGAAAAAAAAGTACTGAATATGCTTTTTTTTCCTAACCAAAACACTAACACTAAAATGTGCAAATTTTGCAAAATAACTAAAAAAAATTGCTCAAGAAGATCTCAAATAAGAAGAGGAAATATTTGAAGAAGGATGCTTCAACTCTGCCACTTTGATCTATTTTCCACACAGCAGTCATTATGTTTCTTCTAATCAAAACCAGGGCATGCCATTGCTCTCTCAAACGTTTCCATTTTCCTGAGTAGGAAGGAGCCCTCATTGTGGCCTGACGTCAGAAGAGCAGCCTGTATTCCCCAGGGCTCCTGCTGAAAATCTATACCTTGTGGCCTGAGCAAAAGTCACAAACGGGAAAAGGGTGAGGGAACACAAATCAAATTTCACTCTCCTACAAAAGAGTCTCCATTTTTAGTCTTTCGAAGAACTGGAACATAATTCACATCAATGTCTCGATTTCTTGTCTTCCAAATTGGGAGGATCTGGTGACCCCGGACCTTCATTTCTTCATGGCACCAGGCACTAAAGCTGAGTATTAATTCCCCCAGGCTGTGCTGAACCTCCAGGGCCCCCTTACCACTCCCTATTGACTTACATTCCACCCCTTTAATCACTAAAGAATAGATGTTTTATTCAATATTTATACATTCCCCCAGTATGACCAATTGGTGGTTGGATATTAAGTTACCCATTTAAAAAATGGCTATAGGTTTATTTAGGTTTTCTATTCTTGAATGCATTTTGGTAAGTTATATAAGATAGCTTACCAAAGGTTTTTATTTTTGGTGGGTTTTTTTTTGTTTGTTTGTTTTTGAGAGAGAGACAGATAGGAAGGGAGAGATGAGAAGCATTAGCTCTTTGCAGCACCTTAGTTATTCATTGATCATTTTCTCATGTGCCTTGACTGGATGGGGGTAGGGGCTCCAGCTGAGCCAGTGACTCCTTGCTCAAGCCAGCTACCATGGGCTCAAGCCAGCAACCATGGGGTCATGTCTGTGACCTCACGCTCAAGCCAATGACCCCATGCTTAAGTTGGTGAGCCTGCGCTCAAACCGGATGAACCCGCGCTCAAGTTGACAACCTCAGGGTTTCGAACCTGGGTCCTTTACGTCCCAGGCCAATGCTCAGTCCATTGCACCACTGCCTGGTCAGGCTGTTCCAACTAAGATTTTAAATTTAATGCCACAGTATATTATATCTATATCTATAATATGGTCCTTTTTCTTTCCATTAGTTTTTGTTCTCATTTTCTCTCTCTTTTCAGAATATTTATTAGGTTCTTAAAAGAACCACTTTTTAGCTCTGGCTGGGTGGTTTAATTGGTTAGAATGTCGTCCTAGTACGCAAAAGTTGCGGGTTCCGTCCAGTCAGCACACATACAAGAATCAACCAATGAATGCATAAATAAATGGAGCAACAAACTGATGTTTCTCTCTTCTCGAAAAATCAATAAAAGTTTTTTTGGAAAGAACTTTTTGTCTGACCAGGGCGTGGCACAGTGGATAGAGCATTGGACTGAGATGCGGTGGACCCAGGTTCAAAACTCCAATGTCGCCAGCTTGATCAGGGGGGTCACTGGCTTGAAGCCCAAGGTTGCTGGCTTGAGCCCAAGGTCACTGGTTGAGCAAGAGGTCACTCGCTCTGCCATAGCTCCCCCACCATCAAGGCACATATCAGAAAGCAATCAGTGAACAACTAAGATGCTACAACGAAGAATTGATGCTTCTCATTTGTCTCTCTTGCTGTCTGTCTATCCCTATCTGTCCCTCTCTCTGACTGTCTTTGTTTACTAAAAAAAAAAAAAAACTTTTGGGTTTATGGACCCTCTCTCTTGTTTCTTTGTTCTCTATTTTATTGTTTCTTTGGATTTATTTATTTATTTATTTATTGCCCTCTAACTCTGAGTTGGCTGCCCAGTTCACTGACTTTTGGTTTTTATTTCTAGCATATGCATTGAAGGTTATAAATTTTTCCCTAGTATTTCTTTGCACATCCCACAAGTTTTGTGGTGTATTTATTTCTTTGACCAGTAAATAACTCAAAATATTTTAAAGTTGCAACTCTGTGGAGACTTGTGTTCTCTTATTGATTTCTTATTGTATTGTCATCAGAGAACATGGTATGTATAATACTAAGATTTTGGTGTTGATTAAGGCTTGTTTCTGACTTAGTAGATGGTGAGTTTTTTCAAAATGTTCCATGTGTATTCTCTAAATTGTTGAATGTGGAGTCACACTAATTTTTGTCTGCTTGATCTAACTCTCAATTAGTGGGAGAATATAATAAAATACATTTTATTATATTTGTCAGTTTATCCTTGTAATTCTGTAATATCTGCATTGTATATTTGGAGAATCTGTTGTTACATGCATACAAGTTTAAGTTATTTTATCTTGGTCAGCTGATCCTTTCAACATTATATAGTGAGGCTCTTTATTCCTATTAGTGTTTTTTTATTTTTACCTTAAAGTTCATCTAAATATGTTCATAATGTATGGGACACACATGCACAACAGCTTTTTTTTGCCTAGTGTATCTTTACCCTTATCGCTTTACATTTAGCTTTTCTGAATCTATGTATTTAGATGAGCATGAATAGCCTGTGATTAAATATAATTAATAGCATATGATTATATCTTATTATGTTTACCTTTTAATTGGCAAGTTAGTCCATTTATTGTGATTACTGATAATTTTGGATTATTTATATCATCCTGTTCTGTGCTTTCTATATACTTTGCTATTTTTTTACTGCCTTCCTTTGATTTTTATCTTCTATTAAATTGATCAAAATTTTTATTTTTACCCCAGCTTTTCTTATAATTCTATTTCAAATATGTTAGAATTTAGAAGTTGTAGTTCAGTTTTCAGCATGCAGATATAAAAAGTTTAAAATTAATCCCAAGCAATAACTCTCTTGCCATCTGTAGTAGGTCTAATAGTGGCCCACAAAAGATATGTATAGATGGAGGCGGAAATGGGCATGATGCCGCTATAAGCCAAGGAGTGCCGCCAGCAGCTACCAGAAGCTAGAAGAGGGGAACGGTATGGATTCTCCCCCAGAACCTCCCAAAGGAAGCAGCCCTGGTGATACCTTGATTTCTGACCTCCAGAACTTTGAGAGACTAATTTCTGTGGTTTTAGGCCACCCCATTTGTGGCACTTTGTTAGTGCAGACCTGAAAAAATAAATGCAACATCTTGCAAGTTATTGATCTCCACTATTTTATTTTCAGTACTAAAAGTAAGCTTTTTAAAAGTCCAAGCTTGTTAGATTTGTCCACATACATTTTAATGTCTTTGCTGTCTTCACATCTTGCAGCCTACTGCTTCGTTCCGAATTCCGGTGCTTTCTTCCTGGAGTGTGTACTTTACAGTTCTTTTGGAAAGGCTTAATGAGAGATAAATTCTCTCATTCTTTTCTGAAAAGATTTTTTTTTTTTACTTTCATTATTAAAGGATGATTAAGCTGGGTATTGATTTTATGGTCGAGAATTATTTTCCTATAGAATTTGATGATGTTATTTCATTGTCTTTTTTGTCTTCTGTTGTTGCTATGGTTCCTGACTATTGTCAATCTTATTGTTAGATAATCAGCATGTTTTTCCTCTGGTAGCTTTAAACATTTTTGCCTTAGTTCTGCACTTTCATTATGATGGTTCTAAATGTAGACTTACTGTTTCTAAGCATAGGTGGGTTTGTGCTTCTTGAGTCTTTTGTCAATTCTGGACTTTTTTTTTTTTTAGGTGAGAGAGGGGAGATAGTGAGGTAGACTCATGTACACACCTCGACCCAGATCTACCCAATAACCCCATCTTGGGCCAGTGCTTGAGTATCAAGCTATCTTTAGCACCTGAGGCTGATGCACTTGGACCAACAGAGCTATCCTTGGTGCCTGGGGCCAAACCATTGAGTCATTGGCTATTGGAGGGGGAGCAAAGGGGGAGAGAAGCAGATGGTCACTTCTCCTGTGTACTCTGACCGGGAATCCAACCAGGTCTGTCCATATGCCAGGCTGAAGTTCTATTCACTGAGCCACTAGCCAGGGCTGATTCTGGACATTTAAAATTTTTATTTTATTTTATTTTATTTATTGATTTTACAGAGAGAGGAGGGGAGAAGCAAGTAGTATCGACTGATAGTTACTTCTATGTCTTCTAACTTCTATATTTTTTCTTATCATTTTAGCTTATTGTGCATTCTGGCCACAGATAATGTATTCCTCAGATATGTCTCCAAGTTCACTAATTTTAATTTCAGGAATATTTTACCTGATAAGTAACTCATTTCTTTTTTAAAAATGTGTTTCATTGAGTGATTTTTTCATTTCATTTTATTTTTTTATTATTATTTACAGAGACAGAGAGAGGGACAGACAGGGACAGACAGATAGGAACGGAGAGAGATGAGAAGCATCAATCATCAGTTTTTCGTTGCGACACCTTAGTTGTTCATTGATTGCTTTCTCACATGTGCCTTGACCGTGGGGCTACAGCAGACTGAGTAATCCCTTACTCGAGCCAGCGACCTTGGGTCCAAGCCGGTGAGCTTTGCTCAAGCCAGATGAGCCCGTTCTCAAGCTGGTGACCTTTGGCGTCTCGAACCTGTGTCCTCCACATCCCAGTCCAACGCTCTATCCACTGTGCCACTGCCTGGTCAGGCGATTTTTTCATTTTTAAAAGTTATATTTAATTCTACAAACCTTCCCCTTCTAAAGTCTTACTCTGTAGAGTTCTAATCCCTAATATTTTTATTTAATCATTTATTAACTTATTTTATTAACAACATACAACCTGAAAAGTTGGTAAATTATAGGTGTACACCTCAGTTGTCAAAAACTGAACCAACCTTTGTAACCAGTACACAGAATATTGCAGTACCCCCAGAAGCCTCCATAATGCCCGCTTCTCGTGACTCCTTCATTTTTAAAAATGATTTTGTGTTCTCTTTCAGATTGTTGTGTATTCTGGAGATCTGCCTGCATCTCCCAGAGTTTCAATTCTGGTGGATTGTGCCCTCAGGAATTTGGACATTTCTTACCGTGTGCTCATCCTTAGTGTGGCTGATTCTTAATTATTTTTTACCTCCCCGAATCTGCTGCAGCCTTGGATCCTGGGCGCACGGCTTCAGGGTTTCCCCCCTTTGCTCATACACTGGAGTACCGCTGGACTGGGCCCCAATGTATCGGCTGTCTGTCCAGGAAATTGACATCCCAAATCATACCGTGTTGGGTTGGAGGTTTTGGATTCTCAGGCTGATATAGACAAGTTTGCTTGTCACCTCCTTGTAGATGGGCACAATTTCTCAAGTTTGCCCTTTTGCTGAGTGTGGCTTTTTCAAAGGTCCAGTTTCATGCAGAGATCTCAAGTTTGCTCTGACCTTAGGTGTACCCGAAGGCGATCCCCTGCACCCACTTGGGCTTTAAGAACAAGCTTCTGCTACTCTCCCATTCTCCTTCCAGGGCAGGTGCAGGCGAGCTCCTTAGCTGTCATCTGTGGGAGTCGGTCCCCTCTTGTTTCTGGCATCTCATTTCTCTTTCATAGGAACCCAGCTGTGCATTTTAAATAATTTGTTTTGTTCCATTGGCCATTTTAGAGAATGTGTGATGAGAAAAAATTGGGGGGTTATTTAATTTGCCAAGTCAGAAATACCTGAGCTATTTAATACTTAAAAGTTACCTAATAGCGTGCGGAGGACCCGGGTTCGATTCCCAGCCAGGGCACACAGGAGAAGCGCCCATTTGCTTCTCCACCCCTCCGCCGCGCTTTCCTCTCTGTCTCTCTCTTCCCCTCCCGCAGCCAAGGCTCCATTGGAGCAAAGATGGCCCGGGCGCTGGGGATGGCTCCTTGGCCTCTGCCCCAGGCGCTAGAGTGGCTCTGGTCGCAACATGGCGATGCCCAGGATGGGCAGAGCATCGCCCCCTGGTGGGCAGAGCGTCGCCCCTGGTGGGCGTGCCGGGTGGATCCCGGTCGGGCGCATGCGGGAGTCTGTCTGACTGTCTCTCCCTGTTTCCAGCTTCAGAAAAATGAAAAAAAAAAAAAAAAAAAGTTACCTAATATGGCTGTGGAACTAATTATTAAATTTTATTCAATTTTAATTAATCGACACTGAAATTTATTGATAAATAGCCACCTGTGGCTAGCGGCTCCCATGTTGGACAGTGCAGCTTTAGAGAGAAAGGAGGAGCTGGCCGTAGCCCTGCAGTCTTGGCAGGCTCCAGGTCAGACTAATTGCAGGGCGTGGACAACTTGCATTCCAGTCTAGGTCCGGGTCTCTGACGACCTTATGGAGGTCAAGTGGGAAGCATGTGGGCTGGCCTAGATTCCATTCTGTGCATTTGGACCCACCAGTGCTTGATGAATTAATTGGGCCAGTCAGCCTGGAGGACTGGCCCTGACAGGGGTGGGAGTTCAGGAGTCTATATTAGATCTTACCTATTCATCTGTCAGGGGCGTGGCACAGAGTTGTGAAGGATTGGCGACACCTTGAGTGAGAGTCAGGTGCCCAATGGCCTGGCTTCTTTGCCCTTTAAACCTGGGATTCTTACTTTTTCTTTGTCCCCCATTCTGTCCTCAGCCCTTTCCTGACCCTCAGACTCTTCCTGGAAAGCCTTCCAGTAGGGTGCTCCTACCCAAGGGGCTACAGCTCCTTGGTGTGCCTCAGTCACCTGAGCTACAGCCTCAAACATCTCATGATTCCACAAACAGCCCGCTTTCCCAAGCCTGTGGGCCTTGTCCATGCTGTAACCCCTTCCTAGCAAGCCCTCTCTATTACCCCAACCCACTTTCCTGATGGGTACATTTTATACAATTCTCTTTCAAAACCAATCTCAGATGTAAGCTCTCCTGAAAAGCCCAATTTCTATACTCTCAAAACACTCTAACATATTTTATTCTAACGCATCTGTATACATATGTATATGAGATATTGTCTATGTATATATTGAAACAACCTGGGTTTCAGGCCACCAGTTCTCCTTCCCAAGGGCAACTGCTGTGGAACACCCTTCCTCAAGGGCCACCTGGACTTCTTTGTTTATTGAGAGAGAGACAGGAAGGGAGAGAGGATGAGAAGCATTAACTTGTAGTTGCTTTCACTTTAGTTGTTCACTGATTGCTTCTTGTATGTGCCTTGACCAGGGCTGAGCCAGTGTCCTCTTGTTCAAGCCAGTGACCTTGGGCTTTTCATGCCAACGACCTTTGGGCTCAAGCTGGTGAGCGAGCTTTTGGGATCTTGTGGATGATGCCTCACTCAAGCTAGTGACCCTGCACTGACGAGCCCACGGTCAGAGCTGGGAACTTCAGGGCTTTGAACCAATGAGCCCAGTATTCTGGATTGACACTTTCTCCACTGCACCACCACTGGTCAGACCACCTGGATTTCTTTTGACATGCCAGACAGTGCCTGGAGGCCAAGGATAATCTTGTTCATTCTCTGCAGGCTGCAGGGCGCTAAGGAAAGGTTTGAGGTTTGGGCAAACCGAAACCAGTATCTGAGGACAGGGGTCTGGATAGTAAAAGAGAATATAATGGAGCTACAATGAGGGATCTGCCCTAAACTCATGAACCTCACAGAAGAATGGGTGACAGCACTAAGAAACTCATCCACCAGCTTTCTGAGGGCACCAGGAGTGGGAGCTAGAATTTGCTCCTGGGCAGAATCTTATGCGTAAACATCAGGCATTGCTCCTGATATGATCCTAGATAAAAGGACACACGTCAGTGCTGTGGATGAAAAAGGGGTTATTTTTATGATACTCTTAGCCAGGAAACTCAGATGGTTAAAACATCATCCTGATACACCAAGGTTGCAGATCCGATCCCTGGTCAGGGCACATACAAGATTCAACCAATGAGTACACAAATAAGTGGAACAACAAATCAGTGTTTCTCCCTTCCTCTCTCTGTCTTAAAAAAAAAAAAAAAAGGACAAAGGGATGCTGTGTCAAATCTAACCGAAAGTAACCTCACAGGGTGATCTGATCATAAATTCCAAACTGGGCAGGTCATGGTAGGTGGTCACTGCCCCAGGCCTGTAACTTCTGTTTTTTGTTTTTGTATTTTTCTTTAGTGAGAAAGAAGCAGGGAGGTAGAGAGACAGACTCCTGCATGCACCCAACTGGGATCCACCTGGCATGCCCACTAAGGATTGATGCTCTGCCTTTCTGGGCTGTTGCTCTGTTGCAACCAGAGCCATTCTAGGGCCTGAGGCAGAGGCCATGGAGCCGTCCTCAGTGCCCAAGCCAACTTGCTCCAATGGAGCCTTGGCTGCGGGAAGGGAAGAGAGAGATAGAAGGGAGAGGGGCAGGGTGGAGAAGCAGATGGGCGCTTCTCCTGTGTGCCCGGACCAGGAATCAAACCTAGGACATCCACACACCGGGCCGATATTCTTCCACTGAGCCAACCAGCCAGGGCCTTTAGTAAAAGGTTTTTAAGGAATGCTTGTCCGTTGTTCTTGTGCATCTAGGTTAACCTCCCTTTGAAATGCCAGAGTAATTCTCTTTTTTCAAATTGAACTTATTGGGGTTAATACAATTACATAGGTTTCAGGTGTACAACTCTATGATGCACAATTGCTGTTGTGTGCTCACCACCCCAAGTCAAGTCCCCTCCATCACCGTTTATCCCTCTACCCTCTTCTTTCTCCCCCCACCCTCCCTTCCCCGTGGTCAGCACCGTGCTGTTGTCTGTGTCTGTGAGGGCTTTTTGTCTTGTTTTTGGTTTTGTTTTTTGCTTAATCCCTTCACCTTTTTGACCCAGCCCTACAACCTCCTCCCCCTCTCAGAGTTGTCAATCTGTTCTCTATCTGATGATCTTTTTCAGATCACCATTAAGGGAGCATTTGAGGTTTTGCATATGCTCAGACTGAGGCATGTGTCTCAGTTTGGCTTAAACTCATAAAAATTCCCTACAGGTTTGGACATTTCTTCATTGCTGACAGTGCAAATGTTTCAGGCTGGGATGTTCCCACCTTCTCTGGAATACCAGCGGGAAGGCGCCTCCTTTGATAAGGTGTCGTGGAGACCTACATTCATAGGAGGGCAATGGTGGAGGGAGGGAGAGGCAGGAGTCCTTGTGGAACAGTTGCTGGAATGGTGGCTGTATTGTAGAAACCAGAGAACTTGGTGACTTGGGCTATAGGTGTCACCACGCTTTGTGGGAAGTCACCATCTGGTCCTGCCTATTCTACCAGCCCCGCCCCCAGCCTCCGCCACACTGCATCTTCCTACGGTGCTGGACTCATGATGGTTCTGAGACAATCCAAGGCCTTGCTCACATCTGTCTTTGCACTCAGTGTTCCCAGAATGCTCTCCCTCTCCTTCCTCACTTCTCTCACACATCCACCAGGCAAAAACCCACTCCTTCCCTGCGCTTATTTCAAGTGCCACCTCCTCTGGGAAGCTTCTCACAGCATTGATTTCACAACTGCCTGTTGGCATGTCTGCCTCCCCACTGTGCTGTGGGTCCTTCAGTCCGAGGGCAACATGGTACTCATTTCTATCCCACCCATCGACTGAAGCCTGGCATATTGGTGTGCAACACGTTTGCCAAATAAATGGAATTTTGAAAAACCTAGTAGCATTATTTCAAGATAAGTGGAACCTGGCTTTAAACTATGCTGCTGTGGAATTTGTAGTTATCCATAAAGTTTTCTCCCATTCTGAGATGTAGTGAGTTCTGGTTTCCAAAAAGCAACTGCTATCCCTCTTTAAAGTAAAGTAGTAGACACTCACTGATTTTCATCTTGCCATCATCACTATTTCTCATACATTCACCCATCTACCATGCAAGGACATAGGCTTCAGGCTTAGGCAATCATAGTACCCATCTTCCCGGGGATAGTGATTGGTCTAAGCAGTGTGCCCATGACCCAGCAGGTCAATCAGCCTTCCCTGGATTGATGCACATTTGTAGGGAGGCAAACCCTCCCTTGCTGGGATTGCTAAACTGGGACTGCTATGTAAGTCACTGGATTTGATTTGGGTTTTGCTTTGTTTTTCTTAAGCCAGTTTGGGTTGGTTTGTATCATGAGTGACCACAAGAGTTTTAACTAATAAAAGCTAAATCAAGTATAGTGAGTGCTCCTGGACTAACAAGGGAGAAATATCAGCTCTGAGCAGTAGTTTTAGAGTTAGATAAATAAAGTGATGCTTCTTTCCATTATGTTGAAAGGTCTGGAAACCATGTCCTATATGTAAATTAGGAAGACCTGTGGATTTTTAGCCAGAAGAGAAAGCTGAAGCTGAAAGGGGGTTAGATTAACCATTTCCATATTGAGAGACGTGAACTTGGATAACAACTGGAAGATACAGGAAGAGGAAGGACTGGACAGCGATCAAAGCTGCCTGAAACTGGAGGGGCTGCCTGTGAGTTCTGGCAGAGTGAGATCTCTGTCACTGGAAATATTCCAACAGAGGTGTAATGTAACTCAAGAATTCTGATGAGGCAATTCTTGCGTTGGTTCCAACAGTAATCCCCAATAGGGGAAGTACTGCTCTTCCCAATGGGAAATATGTGGGGACTTTTAAAAATACATTCTCTGTGCCTGACCAGGCGGTGGCGCAGTGGATAGAGCGTCGGACTAAAATGCGAAGGACTCAGGTTCGAGACCCCGAGGTTGCCAGCTCGAGTGCGGGCTCATCTGGCTTGAGCAAAAAGCTCACCAGCTTGGACCCAAGGTCGCTGGCTCGAGCAAGGAGTTACTCGGTCTGCTGAAGGCCCGTGGTCAAGGCACATATGAGAAAGCAGTCAGTGAACAACTGAGGTGTCGCAACGAAAAACTGATGATTAATGCTTCTCATCTCTCTCCATTCCTGTCTGTCCCTATCTATTCCTCTCTCTGACTCACTCTCTGTCCCTGAAAAACAAACAAACATTCTCTGTGACTGCACCGCCATTTAATGGATTCAATTCTTCGGACTAATTCATACAGTAGAGATTGCCCAAAATGCTAAGAGTGCCAGCCCTGGCTGGTTGGCTCAGTGGTAGAGCGTCGGCCTGGCGTGCAGGAGTCCCGGGTTCGATTCCCGGCCAGGGCACACAGGAGAAGCGCCTATCTGCTTCTCCACTCCTCCCCCTCTCCTTCCTCTCTGTCTCTCTCTTCCCCTCCTGCAGCCGAGGCTCCATTGGAGCAAAGATGGCCCGGGCGCTGGGGATGGCTCTGTGGCCTCTGCCTCAGGCGCTAGAATGGCTCTGGATGCAACAGAGCAACGCCCCAGAGGGGCAGAACATCGCCCCCTGGTGGGCATGCCGGTGGATCCCGGTCGGGTGCATGCGGGAGTCTGTCTGACTGCCTCCCTTTTTCCAGCTTCGGAAAAAAGAAAAAAAAAAAGCTAAGAATGCCTATATTGACAAAGACTGGGAGAAAAGGTTAGTTTGCAGAGTAGTTTTAAATTTCACTTTAGTAATGGAACACATCTTATACAGAACAATTCCACTTTTACTATATTCATACTCATGGAAAATGATTGTACAAGGTTAAAGTTGGAAGCAATTTAAATATCTATAAATTATATTTTATTCATGCAACAGTTAACTGTGCAGCCCTAAAATCAAATGAGGCATGTACTGGTAGGTACCTGTTTATCAGAAAACCAAACAGAATTTTGTTCATCAAAAGATGTATAGCCTGACCAGGTGGTGGCGCAGTGGATAGAGCATTGGACTGGGATGTGAAAGGACCCAGGTTCGAGACCCTGAGGTCTCCGGCTTGAGCGCGGGCTCATCTGGCTTGAGCAAAAAGCTCACCAGCTTGAGCCTGGGGTCGCTGGCTCCAACAAGGGGTTACTCAGTCTGCTGAAGGCCTGTGGTCAAGGCACGTGTGAGAAGGCAATCAATGAACAACTAAGAAGTCGCAATGTGCAATGAAAAACTAATGATTGATGCTTCTCGTCTCTCTGTTCCTCTCTGTCTGTCCCTCTCTCTGACTCTGTCTCTGTAAAAAAACAAAAACAAAACAAAACAAAAACAAAAACAAAAAAACAAACAAAAAAAGATGTATACAAGAATGTTCACAGCAGCACTATTGATTATAACTAAACCTTGGAACCCGTCCAGACACCCATCAACAGTAGAATGGATAAATAGTCATGTATTCTTTCTTTGGAGTAGCTCACAGAAGTGAGAATGAATCAGCTACAACTATACACCATGTGGATGAATTTCACAGAGACAGTGCTGAGTAAAAGAAGCCAAACACAAAAGAGAACATGCTCTGAGTCTTTTAAAAATATAATAAAAATACGAAAGCAGGCAAAACTAAACAATGTTAGAAGTCAGGATAGTGGTTACTATTGGGGTAACATGATGCTGGTGTTGGGGGCCTGGATTCTTCTGTGTCTTCATCTGGGTGCTGTTCACATGGGTGTGTTCATTTGGTGAGAATTCAATTAGTGTTTCCCTTATGTGCACTTTAATGTATCTGTAGTACACTTTCAAAAGAGGTTACAGGCCCTGGCGGAGTGTGGGCCTGTAACCTCTTTTCTCAGTGGAGAAAGCCTCATCCCTGTGCACTGAGGTCGTGGGTTCAACGTCCGGTCAGGGCACATAGGAGAAGCAATCAATGAATACACAACTAAATGAAACACCTACCTGAGTCAAATGAATTGATGCTTCTCTTTCAAATCAATGGAAAAAAATTATTTTAAGTGATTGGCTATTTAAAAAATTAATAAAAAGCGGTTACAAAAAGAAGAGTCTGACACCTTTTCATGTACATTACTGGGATGAAGTGATCTCTGCGATTTCTAGGTGGAAAGAAGCAAGGAACAGAGGAGTATGTGCCTATTTAAAACCAGTGTGTGCTGGGCCCTGGCTGGTTGGCTCAGTGGTAGAGCATCAGCCTGGTGTGCAGAAGTCCTGGGTTCGATTCCCAGCCAGGGCACACAGGAGAAGCGCCCATCTGCTTCTCCACCCTTCCCCCTCTCCTTCCTCTCTGTCTCTCTCTTCCCCTCCTGCAGCCAAGGCTTCATTGGAGCAAGGTTGGCCCGGGCGCTGAGGATGGTCCCATGGCCTCCGCCTCAGGCACTAGAATGGCCCTGGTTGCAACAGAGCAATGGCCCAGATGGGCAGAGCATCGCCCCCTGGTGGGCATGCTGGGTGGATCCTGGTTGGGCACATAAGGGAGTCTGTCTGACTGCCTCCCCGTTTCCAACTTCGAAAAGATACAAAAAAACAAAAAACAAACAAACAAAAAAACCAGTGTGTGCTGGCAGAGAATATACCTCCATCTGCTGGAGACAGCTGCAGTATCAATTCTTTGCACCTTTTGAATCTTCTACCATGTGAATATTTCTAATTCAAGAGACTAAATGAAATTTGGATTTGACTTTAATTAACATAGAGCCCCTGTCATAATCCAGGCACTGGCTGGGTCATACTTCCTGCAGTCCTTGTAAGACAGGTGGGCACTGCTGTCCCCTCACCTGAGCCTGAGAGGGTCAGCGTTTTCCTGCAGGTGACTAGAGCCTGAGGGTGACAACTGTGGGGACTGGAATGAATGTCCCACTCCTGTGATAGAGGCAGGGAGTTTCAGAAGTGTCTGGATCTTGGGCCACACGTGTTCTTTGGTGCCTTAGGGTTCTGGAGAGGGGCCATGGTGGGAGCCACCCTGCATTTAAGCACTGTGATTCTCTTCTGTATTCTGGGTCTGTGAAGCTCTTGTGTGAAAAATATTTTCATTGCTGAAAGAAGATCGAAAGCCATTTTCTAAACAAGCTGCTCATCTGGAAGTTCTTAGTTCTTTTTATGGGACTGTCCCATATGTTGCAGGGCCATGAGTATCCACTGTCCGTTAACATTTGCAGTCATTGTAACAACCAAAAACACTCCTTAAAGTATCCAGCTGGAGTGGGTGTGGGGAGTGTGACACTAACCAATGCAAGAGACACCTCATGAGTTTGCTTGGTGGTCCTCCAGCCACCTCTAGCGATGAGGAGCTCACCATCTCACAGGGTAGCCCATGCCACATTGAGCAGCTTTGACCCCTATATGCAGCCTTCTCTTTTTCCCTGTGATGTCTGCCAGTTCCAGATGATCAGCCTAAACATGGAGACTAAATCATACTCCTTTCCCCTATGTATACTGTACCACCCGTGAGCTACTGTCTAAACATTTAACCTGAGCCCAGTCAGATCTTTTTTTTTTTTTTTTTACAGAGGCAGAGATAGACAGGGACAGACAGGAATGGAGAGAAATGAGAAGCATCAATCATTAGTTTTTCGTTGCGCGTTGCGACTTCTTAGTTGTTCATTGATTGCTTTCTCATATGTGCCTTGACCGCGGGTCCACCGAGTAACCCCTCGCTGGAGCCAGCAACCTTGGGTCCAAGCTGGTGAGCTTTTTGCTCAAGCCAGATGAGCCCGCGCTCAAGCTGGGACCTCAGGGTCTCGAACCTGGGTCCTTCCGCATCCCAGTCCGATGCTCTATCCACTGCGCCACCACCTGGTCAGGCCCCAGTCAGATCTTTACATTAACTTCTCTTCCCAGTTACAGGAAATACAGGGGATAGAGGAACGAGTTAAATGACAACTCAAGGAAATGAGACAAATCCAGAAGGTGGGACTTTATATGAGACAACTGGACTGGTTGCTTAAAAAAGTGAGGGATAAAAGATTGCTGGGGACAGTGACGCAGCAGGCAGGGTAGCCTCCATCCTTGACTGGATCCTGAGGTGACCAACGAAACAGCTATAAAATACTTTTCTGGGACAATTGGGGAAACTATGTCTAGATATTAGATAATCCTGGGAATTATCATTAATTGTTAATCTCCTTGAGTCTGATTATGGTATTGTGGTTTTGAAGAGAATGTACTTTTAGGAGATGCATGCTGAAATATTCATGTATTCAAGAAAGGAAATATTTTAATGTTTACAAATTAGTTTCAAATGGTTCAGCAAAACCAACCAACCAACCCTGTACACACATAAGCAAATGGTAACAATTATTGCATGTAGTTGGTGGGCATAGGGACTTGTTAACCTACTATTTCAACTTTTATTGATTGATTGTAGACAGACAGAGAGAGAGGAACATTAATCATCTATCTGTTCTTATCTATGCATTCATTGTTTGATTCTTGTATGTGTCCTGACTGGGGTTCCTAAACCGGGCAGGTTGTGATAGGTAGTCACACCCAGGCACATAACTTCTTTGCAAAAGGCTACCTTTGCCTTGAGCAAGCCCTGCCCGTTGTTTCTGTGCATCTGGGTTAACACACCCTTCCTTCTAAAGAGTGATTACCCTCCACCTTGCTTTCTCCCATCCTCATGTAATCTTCCTTACTGCCCTTCTTAATTTCAAATGCATGAAGGAAACTGCAAAAACGGTTATTCTCTGGAGCATTTGAAATCTTGCTCCCTGACATATGTTGTTTGCTTCAGATAAACTCTAATAAAAATTCTCTACAGGCTTGGATGTTTCTTACATGTACATAAGTGTACACACTTTGGTGTATATAGCTCTGTACAATCGTTCTTTTTTTTTTATAAATAAATTTTTATTTTAATGGGGTGACATCAATAAATCAGGGTACATACATTCAAAGAAAACATTTCCAGGTTATCTTGTCATTTAGTTCTGTTGCATACCCATCACCCGAAGAGAGATCATCCTCCGCCACCCTCCATCCAGTTCTCTCTGTACCCCTCCCCCTCCCCCTCTCCCTCCTTCCCTCCCCCCACCCCCCATAGCCACCACACTCCTGTCCATGCCTCTTAGTCTCGCTTTTATGTCCCACCAATGTATGGCATCCTGCAGTTCCTGTTTTTTTCTGATTCGCTTATTTCACCCCGCACAATACTACCAAGACTCCACCATTCTGCTATAAGTGATCCGATGTCACCATTTCTCCTAGCTGAATAATATACCATGGTGTATATGTGCCCCATCTTCTTCATCCAGTCCTCTATTTTTTTTACAGTGATTAAAAGCCTTTAAGCAAACTCTTGGCCAATACAGCAAGAATCCCTAAAAGAGTAGTGTCCTTAACATGTTCCCCAAGTCCAAGTTGGCCCCATCACCATGCCAAATCCCTGAAAAATGCAACCCAACCACAGTTCAGTCTGTTAGGAGCTGTCACAGGGAGCAGGAGTCCAGGAAAGTTCCCCACCGGAAAAGTCCACATGGCACTGGAATTGTTGTCACCATTCTATACTTTGCAGCTCATGTCCAAGTCCCAATGACAGCTGCTTCTAGCTGGTAATGATTCAGGTAGACTGGAAAAGCCATCTGTAGCATGCGTGGATAATGGAGCTTCTGTTCTCCTCTGCCTGGAGAGTTGAGACCAGGTTGCTTTTCCCTGGAGCTCTGTGACTGTGGCCTGGTAAAGAGAACCTTGGGATACACTAAGCTGGGTGGCAAAGGTAAATTCATAATACAAGTTGGCAAAAGGAGGAAAGAGAGCTCTAAATTAGGAGTAGGTCCCAGCCTGAAATATGAGTGGGGCATTGAGGTAGGAGGGATAAAGGAAACACTATAAATTAAGCAAAGCAGCAGAAAATAGGACTATCAACACCCACAACAGAGATCTTTGAGGGAAGAAAAAAACCTGACTATTCAGGCAAAACATAGTTAAGTGGCCCTTGTGCGAATGAGATCAGTTTACCTGCTTCTTGGAAGAAATACCCTAGGCTCGTCCACAGTGTCGTAGATGGGGCCAACGGCCCTGGGCACCTTCAGCCTTCAGTGGCAAACCCCAGCTTTCTGGGCAAGGTTAGGTCATAGGTGGCTGGAGCAGGGCTGGAAGAGACTGAACCCTCCCTTAGAGGAGTGAGGGGGAAGCCCACCTTCCAGTGTCCCTGTTTCCTCACAGCAGAGGCGTGTAAGCCTGGCAGGCTTTAGCTCAATGACCTTCCTTTCCACTATTGAAGCAGGACCCAGATGGCATCCTATGAGACCCCTTTGGGGTGTTGGAGCCTTTAAGGGTGTATCCTAAAAGCTGGTAGTTCCCCTGATCTCTATTGGGCTTTTTCTGCCTCTAGGGATCTTAAAAGCCATTCTCAGAAGATCTCGCTGAGGGGTTTGAGGATCCCCTTCCGCCTCTATAAATCTTTTCCATATATCTGGAGCTATTTGGAAAAAATACAGAACAGTGTTATTAGCTAGATCTAATAAAGAAGGTAGTAGTTTGCAGGCGAAAAAGATTTGGTGTCTCCTGTTCATCAGCATTCAAAAGAAATGTAAATTTTTTTTTTAAGTAAAAAGCATGATATGGTAGACCCGTCGGAGTCATTGGCCTGGTGTGCAGGATTCCCGGGTTCGATTCCTGGCCAGAGCACACAGGAGAAGCGCCCATCTACCTCTCCACTCCTCCCCCTCTCCTTCCTCTTCGTCTCTCTCCTCCCGCCCGCAGCCAAGGCTCCACCGGTGCAAATCCACCCTGGGCACTAAGGATGGCCCCATGGCCTCCGCCCCAGTCGCTAGAATGGCTCCGGTTGTAACAGAGCAACATCCCAGATGGGCAGAGCATTCCCCCCGGTAGGCATGCCAGGTGGATCCCAGTCAGGCGCATGCAGGAGTCTGTCTGACTGCCTCCCCTTCCCCATCCTCAGAAATATACAAAAAATAAATAAATAAAAGAAAAAATACTAAAAAAAAAGAAAAAAAAGGGGGGGGGCATTCCCTTGTGCTAAAGCTCCAGGGAGCATGGAGTGAGCTTGAGTATGTCCTATGAAACATGGAGCTCTATGTTTACATATAAGTCTTTGAAGAAGGAGGAACTGCTGAAATAGTTTATCAGCCTTTGTCCCTAAGACAGCAGTCTTTATAGTGGGAACACCATACGTAAATATTTGCTGTCTGTCTATAGATTAAGGGGGGAATATGGCAAATGCTGAAAAGCCATGATCTTTGTGCCCCTCCCCTCCCCCAACCCCCTCCCTTACAATCGTTCTTATGTAAACTAAGAAGGATCAAAAGCCCAATTTATATGTAAGAAAGGTTTGGGAAAACCGGATGTGTTTGGAGATGTGAGAAGGCTTGTGAGGCAGTAAGCTACTGTGCTCGCAGGGGGCAAGAGTCCTGGGGCGAGGCCAGAGAGGGGCAAGGGTGGGGTGGGGAAAGGCCTTGAATGCCAGGTGAAAGGCTGATTTCCTCCGTGGGACTTAGACAAACTGCTGAATGGCAGGGTCAACTTTGGCGTTTTAGTTGGGAACAGTGAGGATGATAATGAACTGGAGAGAAAGGAGCCTTAATCTCAAAGGTCTTTAGGGGCAAGGCCAACAGGTCTGGGTCTGTGTTCATCAGGGAGTCCCCTCGGAAGGGAACAGCTGCTACTTGGGGACAGCTCCAAGGGGCTGGGTTGTATCTGGGCCTAGCAAATTTCTCAAATGCATCCAGAATTTTTCTTCTTTTTTTAATGTGAAATCTTCTAGTTTATAGTGTTGGCCCATTTTAAAAAAAAGAGCAAAGCAAACCACTGCTGGAGGGCAGACAAAGCAGATCTGAGGCCCTGGTCAAGTTCGGGGGCCTCCATCCCTGGGTTAGAGGCCGGAGGTGAGTTAAGAAGTGTGATAATCCAGATGGCAGTGCTGGTAGCTGACCTCAGTCCGTGGTGGAGAGGGTGGCTGGCTGAGGCCTGACTGTGGAGATATCCAGAGATGGACTCCATCCAAGATACTTGGTGACTAAGCAGGAAAAGGGAGGGTGGAGTCCAAGGTGACACTCTGGACATAGAATCACGGAGTACAGAATGTGGGGAAAGGGGGAGTCTCTACCTGGCACGTGGCCTTCTGAAGAGCTTTTGTGCCCCCCTGCAACAGCCTGGAGACCCGGAGAGAGGGTGAGCTGGAGCCCCTGGGGTAGGCAGCTGTGCTAGACGAGGAGCTCTCTGCAGAGTCAGGGGTAGGAAGGGGCTGAGGACAGAATGGAGAAGAGGGGAGGGGATGGAGAAAGAAAGCTAAGACTATGGGGCAAAAGAGGCCATCCCGGGGGCTGACTCAACGTGTTTCTGGTCCTTTACATCCCTACCATGCCCCAAACAGAAGAATAGGTGGGGCCTGATACAGAATCCTGACACACCCCCTCGGGCCTGCCTTCCATGCTGACTGGTCCATTCTTCAAGCACCTGTTGGTCCAAATCCATGGAATGGAATCTAGGCCAACCCACACGCTTCCCACTTGACCTTCATCAGGGTGGTCAGAGACCTGGACCCAGGCTGGAATGCAGGTTGTTCATAGCCTGGAATTAGTCTGACCTGAGCCTGCCAAACCTATGGAAAGCTGGCGAGCTCCTCTTCCCTGTTATAGGGTAAGGAAAAGTAGGAAAAGTGGACCTTTGTCGAGCAGTTACTATGTGTTGGGTCGTGTCAGGTACTGTCTGGTTTGATCGCATATCAGGCCTGCGCAATAGGTGTTCTCGTTATTTTACACTGATCACAGAGCATGTACCAATAATCATTCATTCATCCCTTCCTTCAGTGTACATTTACTCAGTATCTTTAATGGGCCATGGAACTGTACTAGGCACTTGGTGTACAAAAGTCTAAAACACCAGAAACTGAATCAGAACACTGGGAAGTGGGTTATGTGTTGTTTTTCAAATTACATAGCAATGATCCCCACGTCCATTGCATTTTTGGCCCAACTCCACACAGATTTTGTATACTCCTCAGGGGATTGTATTAGAATTTTGGCAGGGGAAGAGGGACTTTGAAACATACTCTAAAAAACCTCCCCATATGTTTCTGATTTGGCAGGCTAAGATAACCAGAAATTTCTCCTATTAAAACTCTTTAAGATGTGTGATAAAATATAAATTTTTTATTTTAAATGCACAGCTGGTGCCAAGGGAAGAAAGGGAAATCTCAGGAGTCCAGAAAGAAACAAGGGATAAAAAATTGTAGATGACAGCCAGTGAGTTGATAATGTGTCTTCCCTTAGGTGTCAATGAGAGTCAGTAACCAGGAGTGACAGGAGATGAGGCCCTGCACTAGGGTTGCCAGAAAAAAGTACAGAATAGTACAGGATGACTGTGTGTGTGTGTATAAAATATACAAACAGACATACACTATATATATATATATATATATATATATATATATATATATATATATAGAGAGAGAGAGAGAGAGAGAGAGAGAGAGAGAGAATTAGTGACCTGGAAGAGAGAGTTGAAGAAGCACAGAGAGCTGAAATGACGAAAAAATATGAAAAAGAAGTTAGTAGACACAGACAATGGAATCAGAATATTCAACATATGTCTATAGAATTTCCAGAAAGAGTATGGAAAGAATGAGGTAGAAATAATATTTGAAGATATAATGACTAAGAATTTTCCAGAACTGTTGAGTCATTAAACACTATGAGTCCTAAACATAATTGTAACTGGGTCATAAGAAATAATAGTTAAAAAAAAGGGTTTTTTTTAATCTCCTAGCTGATGGTGACACAGTGGCTAGAGCAGTGGTTGGCAAACTCATTAGTCAACAGAGCCAAATGTCAACAGTACAACAATTTAAATTTCTTTTGAGAGCCAAATTTTTTAAACTTAAACTATATAGGTAGGTATAGTCCTTATTGAGGTAGCACCCGCACATGGTATTTTGTGGAAGAGCCACACTCAAGGGGCCAAAGAGCCGCATATGGCTCGTGAGCTGCAGTTTGCCAAACACTGGGCTAGAGCATCGAGCCATAGTACCAAGGTCATCAATTCGAAACCCAAGGTCACTGGCTTGATCCCAAGGTCACCAGTTTGATCCTGTTGTTGCTGGTCCAGTCCTCAGTCAAGGCACATGCAAAAAGCAATCAGCAGATACACAACTAAAGTGGAGCAACAAGTTGGTGCTTCTTTTTCTCTCTCCCCCCTTCCTCCCTCTCTTACCCTTCTCCCACTTTCCCTTCCTCCCTCTCTCAAAACATTTTTAATAAAGAAAAACTCTTGAACCTTGGTAAGAACTGTGGCAATCTGTGGCATTTTATCTCCATACAGTTCCCATTTCCCTCCCTTCCCCTACAAGTGACATGGTAGCCAAGAAAACTGGCAGCTCACTGTTACTGGAGGGCTGACCTGATTTGGAGCTCTGTATAAAAGCTCCTGGTGAGGAGTGATGTTGAAAATAATATCAACTGGTGGCAAGCAGTTGGGCAAGGCTGATGTCACAGTCGCCTAAGGCTACACTGCTGTCTGAGGCAAGCAGAGATATCCAATTTTTAAAAAAGAGATGTAGGCCCTGGCTGGTTGGCTCAGTGGTAGAGCATCGGTCTGGCTTGCAGGAGTCCCGGGTTTGATTCCTGGCCAGGGCACACAGGAGAAGCGTCCATCTGCTTCTCTACCCCTCCCCCTCTCCTTCCTCTCTGTCTCTCTCTTCCCTTCCCGCAGCCAGGGCTCCATTGGAGCAAAGTTGGCCTGGGCTCTGAGGATGGCTCTATGGCTTCTGCCTCAGGTGCTAGAATGGCTCTGGTTGCAACAGAGCAATGGCCCAGATGGGCAGAGCATCACCCCCTGGTGGGCATGCCGGGTGGATCCTGGTCAGGCGCATGCGGGAGTCTGTCTGCCTCCCCATTTCCAACTTCAGAAAAAAAAAAAAAGAGAGATGTAGAGCACAAGATAGCTATAGGGGGTTTTGAGAAAGCTCCAACATGTTCTTGGGGATCTCAAAGAGCACACACACTGAGAGCTGCATGTGCATGCAGGAAAGGATCCCAACCCCAGGTCCACAGCCGATCACAAGGCCTCATGAAGCAGAAAGCAAGTCAGACTTGTAACCTGCCTGAACTTCATGTGCCCCAGCCACACACATGGATCCTTTTGGCAAAGGTAGAAGGCTCAAGGTGTTTAAGAAAAACTTCTGACCAACCACTGGTTGGCCACTAAGCTATGCCAACTCAGGGTGAGACCTAGGAAGCTAGGCTTAAAAACAAAAACAAGACCAAAAAAACAAAAAAACAAAAACAAACCCAACACAAAAACCATGAATAAAACTGAACAGAAACTGCCTGACCAGGCAATGGATAGAGTGTTGGCCTGGGATGCTGACGACCCAGGTTTGAAACCCCAAGGTCTCCAGCTTGAGCACTGGCTCATCCAGCTTGAGCGCAGGTTCGCCAGCTTGAGCGTGGGATTCATAGACATGACCCTATGGTCACTGGCTTGAACCTAAAGGTCACTGGCTCAAAGCCCAAGGACACTGGTTCGAACTCAAGGTCGCTGGCTTGAGCAAAGGGTCACTGGCTTGGCTGGAGCCACCCTCAGTCAAGGCACATATGAGAAAAAAAAATGCTCTAGCAGAATAGCTCAGTTAGTTAGAACATTGTCCAGATATGCAAAGGTTGCCAGTCAACTGAACTACCCGGCCAGGACCAATTTATTTTCTGAAGTAACTCCATACTTCTTTCCACAGTGGCTGTACTAATCTGCATTCCCACCAGCAGTGCACAAGGATTCCTTTTTCTCCACATCCTTGCCAACACTTTTTGTTTGTTGATTTATTGATATTTGCCATTTTGACAAGCATGAGGTAATATCTTTTTTTGTGTGTGTGTGTGAGGTAATATCTTATTGTGGTTTCTGCCTTTCTCTGTGGATTAGTGATGTGCATCATTTCATGCCTGTTCGCTATGTATATGTTCTCTTTGGAGAAGTGTCTATTCAAGTCCTTTATCCACTTTTTAATTGAATTGTTTTTTTGGTAATGAGTTTTTAAGTTCTTTATAATTTTGGATGTTAGGCCTGACCTGTGGTGGTGCAGTGCATAAAGCACTGCACCTGGAATGCTGAGGTCCCCGGTTCAAAACCCTAGCCTTGCCTAGTCAAGGTACATATGGGAGTTGATGCTTCCTGCTCCTCCCCACCTTCTCTCTCTCTCTCCTCTTTCTCTTTCTCCTCTCTAAATTAAAAATAAATAAATAAATAATATATATATAATTAATTAATTAACCTTAAAGGTTTATGCCTATTTTTATGCTGTTTTGTACCATGCTGTTTTGATTACTACGGCCTTGTAGTATAGTATAGTTTGCTATCAGGTAGCATGATTCCTCCAACTTTGTTCTTCTTTCACAAGATTGCTATGGCTATTTGGGTTTTTTTGTGATTCCATACATATTTTTGGAACATTTGTTCTAGTTCTGTGAAATGCGCCATTGGTATCTTGATAAGAATTGTATTGGATCTATCCATTGCTTTGGGTAGTATGGACATTTTAATGATGTTAATTCTATTAATGAACATGGTATATGCTTCTACTTATTAGTATCTTCTTCAGTTTCTTTCTTCAGTGACATAATTTTTCAAGTACAGATCTTTTACATCTTTAGTTAAATTTATCCCTAGGTATTTTTGATGCAATTATAAGTAGGATTGTTTTTTTTAGTTACTTTTCTGATGGCTCCTTATTGGTATATAAAAATACAATTGATTTCTGGATGTTTATTTTGTATCCTGCTACTTTACTGAATTCATATATCAGTTCTAGTAGTTCTTTTGTGGACTCTTTAGTAGAGCAAAACAAGAAACTAAACTGATGGTATTTGAATCTACTGCTCACAAAAGTTAGTGGATATTTTATCACTTCATATTCATTTTGAAATATCCCCTAATTCTTGTGAGCAGTATATTATTGAAGGTTTCCCTATTTATGGAAGATCCACCAATATTTGAAAAAATTACTTCAATTTGTTATTGGCATGTTTGAGCTTCTTAAACTAGGATTTTAAAGCTTTTCATGAGTGGTTGGGGCCAGTCTCTGAAGGAAACAACACATTTTGTGTATATACACGATCACCCTGCAATGTTAACTCCTCAGCCTGCAAGAAGGAATGCACTCTAAAAGAAGGAAATGATATAATATTTTTTCTGAGTGAGAGGAGGGGAGATAGACATCTTCATGTGCCCCAACAGGGATCCACCTGGCAACCCCTGTGTGGGGCCAATGCTCTGCCCATCTGGGGTATGATTGTAATCAAGCTACTTTTAGCACCTGAGGCAGAGGTTCCACGGAGCCATCCTCAGCACCTGGGACCGAAGTGCTCAAACCAATCAAGCTACTGGCTGCAGGAAGAGAAGAGAGAGAGAGAGAAGGGAGAAGGGGAGGGGTGGAGAAGCAGATGGTCCCTTCTCCTGTGAGCCCCAACCAGGAATCGAACCCAGGATATCTACATGCCGGGCTGATGCTCTACCACTTAGCCAACTGGCTAGGACAAAATGATATAATTTTAAAAGCCATATTAATTTGTATAAAACAACTAGCTCTTCTATAAACTCTGGAAAAAAGACCTAGTAATTTGATTTTGCACTTAAATGGTATTTTTGCTGTGGAAATTATCATTGAAGTGATATATAAGTCCAACAAATCCAACATTGTTTTATTTTATTACAAGGTACTGAATTGATTTGCCAAAATTTTGTCATTTGGCAAAGGAATTACCTTCTTTAGATTTGTATTTCCAAGTCTTAATGATTTAGAATGCTGCATTATAGTCTGATTATGTTAACTGAAAACTATTGCCTACATTATGCAGCACTCTAAATTTAAACATAGGAATAGTTGTTCACATCTTTCAATATTTTACATTTATTTAACTTGTAAAATTGCCATGTGTCAAAAATCATACATCTGGCCCTGGCCAATTGGATCAGTGGTAGAGCGTCGGCCTGGCGTGCAGAAGTCCCGGGTTCGATTCCCTGCCAGGGCACACAGGAGAAGCACCCATCTGCTTCTCCACCCCTCCCCCTCTCCTTCCTCTCTGTCTCTCTCTTCCCCTCCCGCAGCCGAGGCTTCATTGGAGCAAAGATGGCCCGGGCACTGGGGATGGCTCCTTGGCCTCTGCCCCAGGCGCTAGAGTGGCTCTGGTCGCAACAGAGCGACACCCCGGAGGGGCAAAGCATCGCCCCCTGGTGGGCAGAGCGTCGCCCCCGGGTGGGCGTGCTGGGTGGATCCCGGTCGGGTGCATGCGGGAGTCTGTCTGACTGTCTATCCCCATTTCCAGCTTCAGAAAAATACAAAAAAACAAAATCATACATCTATAATTGCTAAACCAGGATGTCAGTTTATTAGATTGTAATTACATTTTGAAGTTAATTGTGACCACAAAACATTCTTTCTAAAAGTAAACTTGTGCATTACTTGACTTATAAATCAACTCCAGCGTAAATTTCAGGTACTTAATGACCCCCCCCCCCATTGATTTGAGAGAGAGGGAGATGGGGAGAAGAGAGAAAGATTCCTGGCCAGGGCACACAGGAGAAGCGCCCATCTGCTTCTCCACTCCTCTTCCTCTCCTTCCTCTCTGTCTCTCTCTTCCCCTCCCGTAGCCAAGGCTTCATTGGAGCAAAAGATGGCCCGGGAGCTGAGGATGGCTCTGTGGCCTCTGCCTCAGGCGCTAGAATGGCTCTGGTTGCAACAGAGCAACGCCCCCTGGTGGGCATGCCGGGTGGATCCCGGTCGGGCACATGCGGGAGTCTGTCTGACTGCCTCCCCATTTCCAACTTCAGAAAAATACAAAAAAAAAAAAAGGATTATGTTCTGCCTGGCTGGGTAGTTCAGTTGGTTAGAGCAACATCCCGCTACACCAAGGTTGCCATTTGGATCCCTGGTGAAGGTACCTGTAAGAGTCAACCAATGAATGCATAAATGGATAGAACAACAAGCTGATGTTATTCTCTCTCTCTAATCAATCAATAAATTAAAAAATATATTTTAAAAAAGTGTTATGTTCTAATGATTATATTTTCAAAAAACAAATAGTTTGAGCAACTTGACAATTCTACTGTCCACACTGCCTCTGGGAATTTTGCTGAGTACCTGGCAATGGAGTTGAGGCTACAAAGCAGAGAGTTGACAGTGTCATGGTGCTCAGAGTCTAAGATACTAGAAGAATTAAATAAGAAAGAGAAGTGAAGCTAATCAAGGCTAAACTGCAAACCCTTCTGAGTTCAAATCCCGACATGATCAAAGATCAGCTGCTCTGTGATGGGATTGGAAGCCAGAGTTTGGGTTTAAGGCAGAGAGACCTCCTTAACCCCCTCTGAAATCAAAGGTGAACGCAGCCTAATTAAAATTGCAACATAATCAACAGTTCAAATTCTATAGAAATGTTTACCTGAAACTTATGTGTTCTTATGGATCAATGTCACCCTATTAAATTTAAGTTTTCTAAATAAAAATTAAAAAAAGCGCAGACAATCCCCATATCAACTATATTTTGGGGGGAATCTCAGTGATCATTTCTCTACCTTAATCCTTTTTTTCTTTTTTGAATGTACAGGAGAGAGAGAGAGGGAAAGGGAGTGAGAAATATCAACTTGTAGTTGCTTTCACTTTAGTTGTACACTGTTCTCTTCTTGTATGTGCCTTGACTGGGGATTGGACCTTGGGCTTAAGCTGAGCCAGTGACCCCTTACTCAAGCCAGCCAGCAACCTTTGGGCTCAAGCCAGTGACCTTGAACTTTTCAAGCCTGAGACCTTTGGGCTCAAGCTGGTGACCTTTGGGGTTGTATGGATGATCCCATGCTTAAAGCCAGTGACTTCAAGCTGGTGACCTCGAGGTTTTCGGGTCCCAGTTCTAATCCATTGTGCCACCACCAGTCAGGCTCCATGCTAACTTCTTTTTTTTTTTTTTTTTGTATTTTTCCGAAGCTGGAAACGGGGAGAGACAGTCAGACAGACTCCCGCATGTGCCTGACCGGGATCCACCTGGCACGCCCACCAGGGGCTACGCTCTGCCCACCAGGGAGCAATGCTCTGCCCCTCCGGGGCGTCACTCTGTTGCGACCAGAGGCACTCTAGCGCCTGGGGCAGAGGCCAAGGAGCCATCCCCAGAGCCCGGGCCATCTTTGCTCCAATGGAGCCTCGCCGCGGGAGGGGAAGAGAGAGACAGAGAGGAAGGAGAGGGGGAGGGGTGGAAAAGCAGATGGGCGCTTCTCCTGTGTGCCCTGGCAGGGAATCGAACCCGGGACTTCTACACGCCAGGCCGACGCTCTACCACTGAGCCAACCTGCCAGGGCTCCATGCTAACTTCTTTTTTTTAAAATTTTTATTTATTTATTCATTTTTAGACAGGAAAGAGAGGGAGAGAGAGAGAGACAGAGAGGGAGAAGTGGGGAGGAGCTGGAAGCATCAATTCCCATATGTGCCTTGACCAGGCAAGCCCAGGGTTTCAAACCGGCAACCTCAGCATTACCAGGTCAACGCTTTATCCACTGCACCACCACAGGTCAGGCTGCTAACTTCTTGATGAAGGAAAGGGATTGCATCCTCTGAGAAAAATATTAACACCACAAAAACATTATACATTAGCATCTGCTTTTCTTTTGTATATAATATCTAAAACAAAAAAAAGAGAGAAATATATATATTCAAAGAAGCAGAGAAATATGACCTATACACAAGAGAAAACAAAACCAAACCTCTAAACAGACTTCTGGAATTCTAACAAAGTCCTAGAATTTCCATTTTCAGTTTCTAATTCTCTGCTAAGATTTCCTATCTTTCAATTCATTGTGAAAATATTTTCTTTGCTCCACTGGCATAATTGTAATTGATACTTTAAAAATAAAATACTATAGTGTCAATGTCCACACTGGGGTCATTTTAGGATCGACCTTGGATGATTTTCTTTCTTTTTTTTTTTTTGCTGTATGTTGAGGCTTTTGGATTTTATCCTGGACCTTGTGAATATTATGTTGCAGAAATTTTAGATTCTTTTATATAACTCTGTGCTGATTTTTTTTTTAGCCGAAAATTAAATTTGGTGGACTCAAATTCAAACTTTGTCTTTTGGGCGGCAGCTCAAATCTCAGTTCAGTCCTTTTCAGCTGTCTTGAGTCTGCCTTGCATCCGGGGTGTGAGAGTCAGCCAGTGACTTGGGGCAGACTTGGGTCAGCATCCGAGACCCCACTGGCTCCCCTTTTACAACTCCCCTTTACTGTCCACTGGCTGTGTTTGTCCCAAATACTGTCCTTTGATTCTTCAAGTTAGAAATATTAATTTTGGTTTGGACAGAGCACTTACTATGTGACCCTGTCTTTGTCTTGACCTTAGGCTAAAAGCTGTAAAAGTGGGACACTCACACTGCACCTGTCCCTTCTCCTAGTTTTCAACCCTCCTTTAGAATCTGCCTGCTCTGTTCACCCTCCAGTGCTTTCATGCCATTTAACAATATTGTCTAGAATTTACAGTTGTTATCTTTAGGAAGGTCAGGTTTGTTAGGTGCTTAGATGGCCATACTAAAAGTGAAACCAAATTTTCTCTCTCCTCTTTTTATTGAATTTATTTGGGTGACACTGGTTAACAAAATTGTACAGGTTTCAGGTGCACAGTTCCAAAACACTCCATCTGTACATTGTATGATATGTTCACCACCCCAAAAAACAAATTTTCTACCTTTTTTATTTTTATTTTTTTACAGAGACAGAGAGTGAGTCAGAGAGAGGGATAGACAGGGACAGACAGACAGGAACGGAGAGAGATGAGAAGCATCAATCTTTAGTTTTTCATTGTGCGTTGCAACATCTTAGTTGTTCATTGATTGCTTTCTCATATGTGCCTTGATCATGGGCCTTCAGCAGACCGAGTAACCCTTTGCTGGAGCCAGAGACCTTGGGTTCAAGCTGGTGGGCTTTTGCTCAAACCAGATGAGCCAGCACTCAAGCTGGTGACCTCGGGGTCTTGAACCTGGGTCCTCTGCACCCCAGTCCTACGCTCTATCCACTGCACCACCACCTGGTCAGGTCAAATTTTCTACCTTGGATGAAAAGCATTAACTCATATGTTCAAAAAACTTCAAATGAACACGGTGAACTGAGGAACAGAATAGAGGCAGAGGCAGGGTCACCGGGAGCAGAGGGACAGCTGTCAGAGGGAAGGGGGACAAGGGAATGGGATCAGAGAAGGTGAAGGGATTAGTGAAATTATATATACATAACACACAGATACAGACAACAACAGGACAGCAAGTCCCAGAGGGAAGGGGTGTAGGGAGGGAGTGGAAGGTGAGGCAAAGGGGTGTAATGGGGGGTATGTTTTGGGGGGTTGAGGGTGTTATATTGAGAGGGACACTTGAATCCATGTTAATACAATAAATTAAAAAATTTAATAAAAACAAAAACTTAATGAAACCCATACTGGATAAATACCAAAAAAAAAAAAAAATCACACCTAGGTAAACTGGAGTCAAGCATCTGAAAACCAAACAGTAAAGAGAAAAATCGTAAAAGGAGACCAAGGGAAAATACACAACATATAAAGGAACAATAAGAATAATAGCTAACCTTCAGAAACACTGGAAGCCAGAAGACAATAGAAAGACATGTGTAAAGACTAAAAATACAACCTCCAGCCTAGAATTAAAAAAATTTTTTTCTTATTGATTTGAGAGAGAAAGAGACAGAGAAGTATCAACTCATTGTTTCACATAGTTGTGTACTCTTTGGTTGCTTCTCATATGTGCCATGACCAGGGATCAAACCCATGACCTTGGTATGCCAGGATGATGCTCTATCCACTTAGCAACCTGGCCAGGGCCTAGAATTCTATAGCTAGTGAAAATGGCCTTTAAAATGAAAGTAAAATACTTTTTTGATAAATAAAAGTTGAGAAAATTTGTCTCTAGTAGACACGCACTGTGAAATTACAATAGAATATTTGTCAGTCAGAGGGGAAATGATACCAGATGGAAACTCGTATCAAAGAAAGTACAGTAATTGCCTGACCGGTGGTGGTGGCGCAGTGCATAGAACACCAACTTGGGACACTAAAGTCCCAGATTTGAAGCCCCAAGGTCACCAGCTAGAGTGCAGGCTCTTCAGTTTGAGTATAGGCTTGCTAACTTGAGTGTGGAGTTGCTGGCTTGAGCCCCAGGTTACTGGCTTGAGCCCCAGGTTACTGCCTTGAGCAAGGGATCACTGGCTCAGCTTGAGCCCCCTAGTATCAAGAGATGGAATTTAAATATAAAGACACAGATAGGCCCCTGGCCAGCTGGCTCAGTGGTAGAGTGTTGGCCTGGTGTGTGGAAGTCCTGGGTTCGATTCCCGGCCAGGGCACACAGAAGAAGCGCCCATCTGCTTCTCCACCCTTCTCCCTCTCCTTCCTCTCTACCTCTCTCTTCCCCTCCAGCAGCCAAGGCTCCACTGGAGCAAAGTTGGCCCAGGTGCTGAGGACAGCTCCATGGCCTCCACCTCAGGCGTTAGAATGGCTCTAGCCAAAACAGAGCAATGGCCCAGATGGGCAGAGCATCGCCCTCTGATGGGCATGATGAGTGGATCCCGGTCGGGCGCATGCGGGAGTCTGTCTGACTGCTTCCCCACTTCTAACTTCAGAAAAGTACAAATAAATAAATAAAGACACAAATAAGTTGAAAGTAAAAGGATGAAGAAAGATATACTATGCAAATAGCCCTAAGAAAAAAGTAATGGTTACATTTATTAGAGATAATAAAAAAAAAGAACATTTCATGATTGGTAAAGGGTCACTTCTACAAGAAGACATAGCAATCCTAAATGTATAGGCACTTAATAACAGAACTTCAAACAAGAAACACATGGTGTCACTTAGACTTATGGTATTAATTATTTCACAATGTATACATACATCAAATCATTATGTTGTCTTCTAAAACTAACATAATATATTAATTAATTCTCAATTTATAAAAAGCAAAAAGCCAAATGGTACTGCAATAATTAGTTATACAAGTGCCAAAAAAAAAAAAAAATCTGGTCACTAAACTCACATCCTTTATTTAAAATTTTTTTTTAATGAGAGGAGGAAGGCAGAGAGACAGACTGCAGCATATGCCCTGACCGGGACCCACCCAGCAAGCCCATTATGGGGCAATGTTCTGCCCATCTGGGGCTGCTGCTTCATTGCTGAGAAACCCAGCCATTTTTTAGTGCTTGAGGCTGAAGCCACTGAGCCATCCTCAGTGCCAAGACAACTTCCTTTCTTCCTTCCTTCCTTCCTTCCCTTCCTTCCTTCCTTCCTTCCTTCCTTCCTTCCTTCCTTCCTTCCTTCCTTCCTTCCTTCCTTCCTTCCTTCCTTCCTTCCTTTCTGAGAAAGAGAGGGAGGGAGGGAGAGAAGAGACAGAAAGATAGAGACAGACAAGAAGGGAGAGAGATGAGAAGCATCAACTTGTTGTTGTGTCTCCTTTTAGTTGTTTATTGATTGCTTTCTTATATGTATCTTGACTGGGAGCTCCAGCTGAGCCAGTGACCCCTTGCTCAAGCCAGTGACCTTGGGCTCAAGCCAGAAATCATAGGGTCATGTCTATGATCCCATGCTTAGGCTGGCTACCTCGCACTCAAACTGGTGAATCTGCACTCAAGTTGGTGACCTTGAACCAACCCAGCTATTCTTTTTTTTTTTTTTTTTTGTATTTTTCTGAAGTTGGAAACAGGGAGGCAGTCAGACAGACTCCCACATGCGCCTGACCAGGATCCACTTGGCACGCCCACCAGGGGGCGATGCTTTGCCCATCTGGGATGTCGCTATGTTGCAACCAGAGCCATTCTAGCGCCTGAGGCAGAGGCCACAGAGCGCTGGCCATCCTCAGCGCCTGGGCCAACTTTGATACAATGGAGCCTTGGCTGTGGGAGGGGAAGAGAGAGGCAGAGAGGAAGGAGAGGGGGAGGGGTGGAGAAGCAGATGGGCGCTTCTCCTGTGTGCCCTGCCCGGGAATCGAACCCGGGACTCCCGCATGCCAGGCTGACGCTCTACCACTGAGCCAACCGGCCAGGGTCAATCTAATCTAATCTAAATAGAGCCAGTCTATCTTTTTTTTTTAAAGTAGTGTTTGTGTGCCTGACCAGGCGGTGGCGCAGTGGATAGAGCGTCGGACTGGGATGCGGAAGGACCCAGGTTCGAGACCCCGAGGTTGCCAGCTTGAGCGCGGGCTCATCTGGCTTGAGCAAAGAACTCACCAGCTTGGACCCAAGGTCGCTGGCTCCAGCAGGAGGTTACTCGGTCTGCTGAAGGCCCACGGTCAAGGCACATGTGAGAAAGCAATCAATGAACAACTAAGAAGTCGCAATGTGCAACGAGAAACTGATGATTGATGCTTCTCATCTCTCTCCAGTCCTGTCTATCTGTCCCTATCTATCTCTGCCTCTGTAAAAAAAAAAAAAAAAAAGATATACCACGCAAACAGTACTTTGTGTGTGTGTGTGTGTGTGTGTGTGTGTGTGTGTGACAGAGAGGGACAGAGAGAGGGACAGATAGGGACAGACAGGAAGGGAGAGAGATAAGCATCAATCATCAGATTTTTGTTGTGGCATTTTAGTTGTTCATTGATTGATTTCTCATATGTGCCTTGACCGTGGGGCTACAGTGGACCGAGTAACCCCTTGCTCAAGCCTGCGACCTTGGGTCCAAGCTGGTGAGCCTTGCTCAAACCAGATGAGCCCACGCTCAAGCTGGCGACCTCGAGATCTCGAACCTGGGTCCTCTGCATCCCAGTCCGACGCTCTATCCACTGTGCCACCGTCTGGTCAGGCGGATTTACTGCAGTTTATTAATTCATTTGTTGAAGGACATTTGGGTTATTTCCAGATTTTGGCAATTATGAATAGAGCTTTTACGAACATCCATGTCCTTATAGAGTTTAAACATTTTTTTGGTGTGTATGTGTGTGAACATAAGTTCTAATTTCTCTAGAGAAAATACCTAGGAGTGGGATTGCAAGGTTATATAGCAAATTACATGGTGTGTTTGTTTGTAGGAATTACAGTACTGAGTGACTGTATTGTATCATTTTGCATTCCCGATACCAATATATGAGCACTCCAGTTGCTCCAATACGCCCTGATATTTGGTATTGCCAGTTTTAAAACTGTTAGCTACTCTAATAGGTGTGAGTTGAATTTCATAATGGTTTTAATTTGCATGTCAATAATGACTAATGATGTGAAGCATCTTTTTATGTGCTTATTTGCCATCTGGATATCTTTCTAGGTGGAGTGAATGTTAAAAATTTTTTACCTGTTTAAAAATTGGGTTGCTTTGATCTGTTGTTTTTGAGTTTTGACAGTTTTTATGTTCTGTATAAAGCCCTTTCTTGGATATATGATTTGTAAAGTCTTTCTTCCAGTCTGTATCTGATTTTGGTATCAGGGAATTTCTGACCTCAAAATAAGTTTAGGAAGTGTTCCCTTCTCTTTCGTTTTCTGGAAGAGGTTGTATAGAATTGTTTCTTCTTTGAATTTGCCAGTGACACTATCTAAATTTTTCTTTTTCTGAGGATTTTCTTATTTATTTTTTAAAATAATTTTTATTGTAGCATTATGCATGAGATTTTTCTCCCATTGATTTTGAAAGAGGGAGGGAGAGGGAGAGGAAGAGAGAAGCATCAACTTGTTGTTCCACTTAGTTGTTCACCTGTTGATTGATTCTCATACGTGCCCTGACTGGGGCTCGAACTGATGACCTTGGGGGACCAGGCGACTTCTGTGCTCTAGGATGATACTCTATCGACTATGCCACCAGACAGGGTTTTTCTGAGGATTTTAAACTACAAATTCAATTCATTCAGTATATAAATTATTAATCACATTATATATTTTTTTCTTGGTGACCTTTGGTTGTTTGTGTTTTTTAAATAATCAGTCCATTTCACCAAAATTTAAAACTTCTATGCATTATCAAAGAAGTGAAAAGACATTATCAAAGAAGTGAAAAGACAATCTGCAGAATGGGAGAAAATATTTGCAAATTATATATATGATAAGGGATTTGTATCTAGAATATTTAAAGAACTATATTTTTAATTTTTATTTTTTTGTGACAGTGACAGAGAGAGACAGATAGGCAGGAAGGGAGAGAGATGAAAAGCATCAATTCTTCCTTGTGGCTCCTTTGTGGTTCATTGATTACTTTCTCATATGTGCCTTGACTGGGGGGCTACAGCAGAGCATAGTGACCCCTTGCTCAAGCCAGCAACCTTGGGCTTCAAGCCAGCGACCTTTGGGCTCAAGCCAGCGACTATGGGGTCATGTCTATGATCTCATGCTCAAGCCAGCAACCCTGCACTCAAGCTGGTGAGCCCGTGCTCAAGCTGGCGACTTTGGGGTTTTGAACATGGGTCCTCTGTGTCTCAGTCCGACGCTTTAGCCACTATGCCACCACCTGGTCAGGCTTAAAGAACTATTATAACTCAAAAAATAATAAGATAAATAACCCAGTTAGACAATGGGCAAAGGACTTGAACAGACATTTCTCAATAGAAGATATCCAAATGACCGATAAACACATGAAAATATGCTCAACATCATTAGTAATTAAGGGAAGACAATGGAATATTACTCAACTGTAAAAAAAGAAAATCTTATCTTTTGCAGCAGCATGGAGGACCTGGAGATTATTATGCTAAGTGAAACAAACCAGGCAGAGAAAGACACGTATCATGTGATTTCACTTATGTGGAATCTAATGAACAAAATAAGTGAACAAACAAAACAGAAACATATTCATGGACACAAAGAACAGACTGACAGCTGTCAGAGAGGAAGGGGGTTAGGGGCTGGGTGACAAAGGTAAAGGGATTAAGCTAAAAAAACAAAACAAACCTCATAGACACAGACAACAGTATGGTGATTACAATAGGGACAGGGGGTGGGGAGAGGTAGAAGAGAGTAAAGGGGAGATAAACGGTGATGGAAGGAGACTTGACTTGGGGTGGTGAACACACAATACAATATATGGAAGATGGACTGCCGGGTGGTGGCGCAGTGGATAGAGCGTCGGACTGGGATGCTGAGGACCCGGTTCGAGACCTCAAGGTCACCAGCTTGAGTGAGGGCTCATCTGGTTTGAGCAAAGCTCACCAGCTTGAGCCCAAGGTCGCTGGCTCGAGCAAGGGGTTACTCAGTCTGCTGAAGGCCCACGGTCAAGGCACGTATGAGAAAGCAATCAATGAACAAATAAGGTGTTGCAACGCGCAAAGAAAAACTGATGATTGATGCTTCTCATCTCTCCGTTCCTGTCTGTCTGTCCCTGTCTATCCCTCTCTCTGACTCTGTCTCTGTAAAAAAAAAAAAAAAAAAAAAAAAAGGATGATGTATTATAGAACTATACCCCTGAAGCCTATATAATTTTATTAACCAGTCACCCCAATAAGTTAAATTAAAATATAAATCAAAAAACATAAAAAGACACAATTAGAGAACACGTCACCCATAAGCTGTCTATAATAAAAATAATAGACACTAGCCTGGCCTGTGTTGGCACTGACCTGGGATGCTGCAGTCCCAGGTTCAAAACCCTGAGGTTGTTAGCTCGAGTGTGGGATCACCCACAGCTGCTGGCTTAAGCTCAAGCATCCCTGGCTTGAAGTCCAAGGTCATTGGCTTGAGTAAGGGGTCACTGGTTTGCTTGGCTTGGGCCCCCCAGTCAAGGCATATATGAGAAGCACTCAATGAACAACTAAAGTGACACAACTACGAGTTGATGCTTCTCATCATCTCTCTCTTCCTGTCTGTCTGTCTGGCTCTCTCTCTAAAAAAATAAAAATAAACTAATAGGAACTATATGAATCCATACATAAATGAGACATAAAAATGAGACTCAGAGACATGAACAAGAATGTGATGGCAAGAGGGGTGAGGGGTGGGGGGAGGGGGGATGGGTCGAGGAAGGAGAGAGGGGGTGAGGGAGGGGAGGGGCACAAAGAAAACCAGATAGAAGGTGACAGAAGACAATTTGACTTTGGGGGAGGGGTATACAGCACAATCAAATGTCCAAACAATCTGGAGATGTTTTCTCTCAACATATGTACCCTGATTTATCAATGTCACTGCATTAAATTCAATAATAAAGGAAAAAAAAACTAATAGGCACTAATAAGTGTTAGTAAGACTTGATGAAATTGAAATCCTCATTCATTGCTGGTAGGAATGTAAAATGGAACAGCTGATATGGAAAACAATTTTTATGTTCCTCAAAACGTTAAGCGTAGTTACTACTCTCAGGTATATAACCAAGTGAAATGAATACATCTGTTCACACAAAAATTTGTACACCATTGTCATAGTAGCACTATCCAGATGCCAAAAAGGAAACAAATCACGTGTCTACGAATGGCATATCCTTACACTGGAATATTGTTCTACACCAAAAGGAATGAAATACTGAAACATGCTATAACATGGATGAACTTTAAAAATATGTTCAGAAAAAGATGCCAATCAAAAAAGGCTACTTATCCTATAGACAAACTTACTTAAATCTATAGAGACAGAAAGATTAGTGTTGGCCTGGAGCTAGGGGTGGGGTGAAATGGGAAATGGCTGCTAATAGGCACAGGGTTTCCTTTTTAGGGTAATGAAAATGTTCTGAAATTAAATTGTGGTGATATTTGCACAACTCTGAACACATTAGAAACTATTGCATTTTACATTTTAAGTAGGCGACATGTATGTGAGTTGTTATAAAACCAATTACATCATTATCAGTTGTAGCAATGAAGACTACAGTAGCTCTGCATAATTTCTTCTTTGCTTGTTATGTTTATTAACTATTTTTTATTCCTTCTAGTATTTTATGTAAAAGTATAGATGATGATAAACCTCACATAACAGTTATGGGATATTCAAATAGAACTTTGACAGGAATTAACAGTGATGGATATGATGACTATAGATCTTTGCTGTCGTTCTTTTTGAGGGAGAGAATGACACATCTGTGTAGGAAGGTCAGTTTCATAGTGTTAGGTGGAAGCAAGAAGTTGTTAGAGTTGTATGGAAATTGAATGGTAGGAAGGTGTGTATGGGTGATGAGGAGCCAAAGGATTGGACTGTGGTTACTCATTGTATCAGCCCCAAGCCCACTCCATATTCTGTTCTGTGATGCTGTGGCTGGGCTGCTGAACACACTTCCCAGACTCCCTTGCCAGCTGGCTTCCTGTTAAAGTCAGCCTGCAGGTAGGGGCCAGCTGAGGGAGACTGAAAAGTGAGAGAAGGGAAGGGACTTTCTTCTGCTCACCAGCACTAGTTAGCAGAAGTAGACATTTAGCTCCAGCATTGGTCATTGTGTATCTATCTAATTAGAAATTCCAGCACCAGCTGCTTAAAATCCGACCCTTCCCCACAGCACATATAAAAAATCCATGGGGCACCTTCCCGCAGGGTTCTGGCCAGCTTCCCAGTGATCCCTTCTGGTCCTGGTATTAATGGCCTTGTGTAGTCCCCTCCCACATCCAATCAGGGTGGGCCAGTGTGCCCAGTGTAATATGGTGAGTGTCTGAGAGTAGGTCATCAAAGGCAGTGGAACTTCCTCCTGGCTCTCTTGGGATGCTCACCCTAGAGCAGCGGTCGGCAAACTCACTAGTCAACAGAGCCAGATATCAACAGTACGACCATTGAAATTTCTTTTGAGAGCCAAATTTTTTAAACTTAAACTATACAGGTAGGTACATTGTTACTAACTTAATTAGGGTACTCCGAAGCTGGCCTTTGCTAAAAATGTCCTCAATCTGATTGAGCCGCAGTTTGCCGACCACTGCCCTAGAGAATGCTATCAGGACACTCACAGTGCTCTGTGGAGAGGAGCCTGAGGCCTCGACAGCCAGTGACAACCTGCAGCATGTGAGTGAGCCACATACAGGGAGGGTGCTTGCAAGTGGGTTCTCCAGCTCCAGTCATTCCCTCAAAAGGACCGAAGCCCCAAGCAATGTGACCGTAACCTCAGAAGAGACCTCAGACCAGAACCATCCCACCCACTTCAGGACAGATCCCAAACCAGAACCACCTACCCACTCTGCTCCCAAATTCTTGACAGAAGTTGTGAGCCATGAGCAGTCACTGCTATTTTTTTTTTTTTTTTTTTTTTAGTCACTGCTATTTTAAACCACTGGGTTTAAGGGGTGATTTGTTGTACAACATCAGATAACAAAAGTCACCTCCTCTTTCCTTAAATACCACCATGGGGTGACAGCTGCTTCCTGCTGCTCATCACCTCCAGGTTACCTCAGTACCCACTATTTCAACAGCTGTGTGAACAACTGCCTACATTAAATGCGCTACTGTGAAAACTAGTGTGGTTTGTTTTCCTGATTGAACCCTTTAAGTTTCAGGAAGAACACATGAAACGAAAGCAATACATTCCCTAGCATCTCCTCACTCTTCCCCCTCCCAAACCCAGCTTTGGGAGTCTTCACTTGTCCGGCTGGGCCACCACCTCTGCTCCTGCCCTTCGCGTCCTCTGCCCATCCCCACTTCCCCTCCATTCTTGTCTTCCCACCAGGCTTCTAGGCGCAAAGGTCCTCTCTCGTCCTCTTTCCTCAGGGCCCCTAGACACACACGGTGACGCCCATCTGGGGGGGAGTACAGAACTGAGTTTATTGTTCTGAGTCTGGGTTTTGTTCCTTAGACATCATGATTCCTGGATGGAGGTGAGTGTGTCCCACCTCCCTGAGTCGCAGTCCAGTGGGCCTGTTTCCATCGTTTTCCAGGTTCAAAGTGCACTGAGAAGGCTTCACAGTTTTAATACTTCCTAATGCTCAACTGAGGCAAAGTGACAAAATGGCCCCCCCACCCCCACCCGCCCAAAAAAATAAAGCCCCAAGCCCCCAGCAGCTGCTGCTGCAGCCGTATGAAAAAATAATACAAACTCTTCTTAAAAAATAGATTACACAGAAAGAACCCAGAGGACAGGGGCCATGGGGAGAGGCAGGGGCTGCTGTAGCCACTGGTAAGGAGCCTCAGAGAGAGGCCCAGGAGGGGGCTGAGATGAACTTCAGGGGCTAGGATGCTGGTGGACACCTGCCTTGCCGCTCCACCCAACCTCACTCTGCTGCTCTTCCCAGCAGGTCTGGCCCAGGGGCCCTCCCTTCACCCTGAGGCCTGGTACCTGCTTCTCACTAAAGTGGCTTCAATAAAGAAACAAAAAGACCCAAAGCAAGGAGGGCTGCTGCTCCTACAGGAGCAGACCTCTCTATGCTTTGGGGGTTTGGATAGTTATCAATACCTGTTACTACCTAGACACCCTGGGGCTCCCTTATGGCTCCTGGGAACATGGCCTCTCCCCTGACACACCGTCCTATGTACCTAGCCATGACAGGGCACAGTCTGAAGCTGTCCTCCAGCCAGGCCTCGGAGGAGCTGCAGACAGGTGGAGCGTGCGCAGGGCGGCCGGGGAGGCGTGGTGTGGATGGAGCACAACTCACAGGGACCCTCCAGCTCATGCAAGGAGAAGCAAGAGGGGGCAGCCCCACCGAGACAGAGGTAAGGTGGGTGAGGTGATGGTGTGTGTGTAGCCAGGCCAGCTCTGAGGCCAGGGGCAGAGACAGGGCAGGGGCCATGGCTCACAAGGTAGAGGAGGCAAGTCAGGGCCTGATGCTGGGGAGGGGTTTGGGTGCCCACTGCCCGCTGAAGGCTCCACACCTGGCTACCTCCTGCAGAGGACTCTCATGCAGGGTGGATTCTCCGGAGTAGGGACAGGGGCTGCTGGGTGGGCCAGGCTCAGTCAGGGACCTCGGGGTGGGCAGGCAGTCCACTTTCACCACGCCGGTAGGTCTCCCAGAAGCCCCTGTCCAGCTGTTCCAGCTGTGAGCCCAGTGGCAGGTGGCCGGCCAAGTGCATGCGGAGAGTCTCCAGCCATTGCTCCAGCTTCACAAAGGAGGGTCTGGGGTGACAGGTGGGGGAGAGAGATGGTGGATTCTGGCTTTGCTGGGGACCAGCCCACCCACAAGGTTGCTCAGGCCAAGCGCCACCCCACTCACCTCTTTTCAGGGTCCAGATCACAGCAGCGCACGGTAATGGGGAAGAAGCTCGGGGGACAGTTTGGAGGGCAGTATCGGTCCAGGAAGCCTCGCACATTGAGGCCAAAGTCCATGGTGCGGGGCAGGTAGTCGGGGTCAGCGTTCACTCGCCCGATGATCTGTCCAGCACAGGGTCAGCAGTTACCTGGGAGCCCTTGGGGTTGGGTGCCACCCAGGTGGGTTTGCAGGCAGGTCACACTGGGCCTGGATACAAATAGCTGTGGGCAGCCCAATTCCCAGGAGCGTCCCTAGTCCAAGACCTGTGCAGATCTCCAGCCTGCAGCCTGGGAGAGTGGAGAGGAGCCACCGGGCCGGAGGCCAACTGCTGCCCCTCCCTGGACCTACCTCACACAGGACGATTCCAAATGAAAACACATCCACCTTCTCATCGTAGCTTCGGCCTAGACAAAGAGACTGACTGTCAGTGGGTGGGGCGGGGCCAAGGAGACCAACGCGGCAGCGGGGCCGGGCCAGCCAGGCCAGCCAAGTGGGTGCCCTGGCCAGCAGGTCAGGACAGGAGGCAGAGGCTCGGCCCCGAACCCCACCAGTTCTCAGCAGACTTTTGAGGGATGAGGACGAGAGCCCTGGGCAAGGGGTTCCAGGCCCAGCTTGGTCACTAACAAGCTATATGACTCTGGACAAATCATGGACTTCATGGTGGCCCTAAAAGAAAACCATGTCAAACTCTGGGAACCTGTGAATGCTGCTCTATTGGAATAGGGTCTTTGCAGATTATGACTAGGGGTCTTGAGATGAGATGATCCTGGATTATCCAGGCAAGCCCTAAATGCCATCACAAATGTCCTTATAAGAAAGATAGAAGAGAAGGAAACAGTGGCATGGGAAGATGGAAGTAGAGATCGGAGCCAAAATCCTGGAACGCCAAGACAGCCACCAGAGCTAGCAGCAGCCAGGAATGGACTCTCCCCCACAGTCTCTGCAGGGAGCACAGCTCTCCTGGGTTTCAGATTTCTGGCTTTCAGAACCTTACAGAAGAGAATCAATTTCTTTTGTTGTAAGCCATCCAGTTTGTGGTTATCTCATGCAGCAGCCTCAGGAACTGATACAGACTCTAAGCATCAGTTTCCTCATCTGTAAAATGGGAAAAATATCATCTACCTCATGATATTCATTTATTGAATATTGCATAGTTTATAATCTTTTTTTTTCTTCATAGTTTATAATCTTATCCAATCCTCACACCACACCTTAAAAATAGGGACTGTTGACCTCATTTTACAGATGAAGTTACTTGGGGAACAATGTTAACTTCGGTCAGAGCGAGTGCTGAGATCACTGCTGGTCTGCCTGCCCTGACCCTGTGTTTGCATATGCCCTGCCTGTGGAGGGGCTTTCTAACCCACAGTCTAGGCACACAGAGGACCAGTGTGTGACAGGCCTGGTAAAGAAATAAAAGGAGTGGGACAGAGAGGGACAGTCCTGGGCTGAATAACGACCCCCAAGGATGTCCCCGTCCTGAGCCCTGGAACCTGTGAATACGCTGCCTTATAGGACTGCGCAGGTGTGACTGAGTTAAGGATCTTGAGACAGGGCGATTACTTTGGATTACCAGGTTGAGCCCCATGCAATCACAAAGGTCCTTGTGAAAAGACAAGTGACACAGGACACAGGTGTTAGGGAGAAGACGCCAGGCTGCAGCCGTGGTGGAAGAGGGGCCGTCACCCGCAGAGTGAGGCAGTCTCTAGAAGCTGGAAACAGGAAGGGAACATCCTCCCTTGCAGCCTTCAGAAGGAACCAGCCCTGCTGACACCAACTTCAGCCCAGTGAGACTGACAATGGACTCCTGACCTCCAGAACTACAATAATTTGTGCTTTTTAAGCCAAGTGTGTGGTAACTTGTTACACCAGCAATGGGAAACTAATACAGGACCCAAGAGGAAGGGAAGGGGCCGAGGAGGCCAGGAGTCGGATGGCTGTAGCTCTGCCTCAGACGGCTGGGTCCCAGGGGGATACGTCCCAGGTGGGGCCACCCACTCACCATTGATCATCTCCGGCGCCATCCAGTAGGGGTTGCCTACCACCGTGTAACGTTTTTTCCGGTCTGGCTTCTTGAGGCTTCGCAGGTCCTCGGGCTGAGTCTTCTCATCCACCATGAGCCGCGCCAACCCAAAGTCTGCCACTACCACGTTCTTGTTCTGGAGCGATGGGGAAGCAGGGCCGCACTGAGCATGCTCCTGACACCACCAGCTTCCTGCTTCTAGCCTGGACCCCACACAAAGCCAGACAGCCAGAGAACTGACACTTGGGGCCTGCCAGGGAGGCTGCGATCCCACTTCTCAGAGGGGCTCAGCTGCAGGATGGGGACTCCCTTCCTTCCCCAAACCCCTTTGCAAATAAAGCTGCCTAAAGCTTCAGAGAACACCAGTGTGGCCCCACTTCTCTATTTATTATTTATCTCAATTCTCCATCATGTCACCTTACAGATGAGCTGACAGGTCCAGAGGGATTAAGAGAATTGCCCAAGGCCACCCAGCTGGTCAGTGACAGGACTGGGATTCAAACTCAGGACTCTGGAGCCCCTGGCTCTATTATTTGAGATTTGTAGAGGCCTTTCCCGGGGTCTGGCCCAGATCCCTGGCAGAGTTGTGATGCTGGACTGCTGAACCCCACGAAGAAGAATCAAGGACAGAGCCTCCTGAGATGAGGGAGAGGCAGGAGCCCCAGGGCACAGGGCCTGTAAGGGGGCTGGGGAGGGCCTCCAAGTGCCCCGAGGTCCAGCCTCTTGGGCTTGGTGTCCAAGGCCCTGGAATTCTGGAACCTATTTGTCAGCTCCAGGATTAGCCACTGTTGGGTGGACACTGAGGAGTGGGCACAGAGAGGCTGAGGTGGCAGGGCCCCAGACAGGTGGCAGTTAGGGCCTGGTTCACTCTGAAGGGAAGGACCCTGTGCTGCCTTTGGGAGAGACACAAATGTGGACAGCCATCTGGGAAAAATTCTACAAAGATAGCCAGTGAGAGAGGGGATGAATTTGCATCCTGAACCTATCTCAGTGGGGCCTCAGGTGACACAGTTCCTCTAAGGGCTTCATCTCCTCAGGTGTAATACTAGGTAAAAGGTTAGTTGAGGGGTCTTGACCTGGGATCCTCAGACCCTTGGGCAGTGGTTTTTGAAACTCAAGGTCACCAGGATAGTTCAAGTGCTGGTTCCTGCCCTACCGCTTTCAGAAGGGCTGAGGCGGGGGGCTCAGGGCTGTAACCCTTTGGGGATCCAATGGTATAGGGCTCTGCAGACCTTGCTATGAGAAACAGCTCTAGGGAAACCAGCCAGGGTGACCACTGGATTCTCTGAGGCCCCAAATTGTAGACAAAGGTATTGGTTATACATAGATGAATTTTGGGGACAAGAGCGTTCAAAACTCTCACTGGATTCTCAAAGGATGGGCTGAGCTGTGGGATTGAGGCTGTGACAGATCACCCTGTCCTCACCCTGCCTAGCACACTGGAAGACTTGGCAGTGATGTCCATTGCCAGCAGGAGCAGTCGGAGCAGGCTCCCTGGGAGGGCTATGGAGTGGATCTAGCCTCACCCACCTCTCTGTGCTCACTGCCCACTGCATCCCGCAGGCCGAGGATCCCAGAGCTGCCTGGACATTGTCAGAGAGCTGAGACCACCCCACCACTAGACAGTGAGCAACTCCTGGCTTCCTGAATGTCATACCACTGGGCCTTTGCATGGCCCATTCCCACCATCAGAAACATTTCCTGTAACTGAATTTGCTGGACAAACACCTGTCTGTAGAACCTCCTCCTCTGGGTCTGGATCTCAACCTGCCTATAGTGTGAGGAATCATGTTCACCAGCAAATACTTGTCCACCTGAATCTCAATGTGAACATATATGGAAATAGGGTCTTTGCAGATACAATTAGTTAGGATGAGGTTACACCAGATTAGGGTGGGCCGTAAATCCAAAGACTGGTGTCTTTAGAAGAAGACACAGAGACACACAGAGGGAAGAAGGCCATGTGAAGATGGAGGCAGAGATTAGAGTGATGCAGCTACAAGCCACGGAGTGCCAGCACCACCAGAAGCTAGGAGAGAGGCAGGGACATCCTCCCTCAGAGCCTCTAGAAGAAACCAACCCTGCCAACACCTTGGTTTGGGAGTTTTGGCTTCCTGAGCCTGAGAAAACATTTTGTTACATAAAGCTACCCAGTTTGTGGTCCTTTATAATGGTCGCGTCAGGAAACTTCTCTGCTCGGGCATGGTCGGTCAGTCACTTCCTCCTCTGCTTCATGCGAACAGCCTGTGGTCACTCAGTCACCACCCCTTACAGCCTGACTCCCTGCCCTCACTGTCCTCCATTAAATATGTCCCCTCAAGAAGCCTGCCCTGACCACCCAGCCTACATGCCCAGAGCCTACTCTAGACCCGCCTCTGTGGGTGCTGCTCCGTGCAGGCCTGGCCACTCTGCCGTGGGCTGTCCTACGACTGCCACACTCTGGTCCTTTATGGTCTATACACCAATTTCTCCCTCACTGACTTGTCAGACCCTCCTAAACCCTACAATGTCAGTGGCTCAGAGAGCTGGAGCCACATTGCAAGTAAGTGGCACAGCAAGGTCTGTTTGCACAGCTCCTGGCCCTGAGCTGCTCCCCACATACCAAACGGGAGTAGGAGTGTGTACCCAGGCACCTCTACTCAGAGAGGGCCTCGAGGCGAGGAGTGTGGTGGGCAGGGTGCCTGGGGCCCCCTCCCTCCCTGGCCCAGGTGCTCACCTCACGGACCAGGCAGTTGTGGGAGTTGAGGTCCCGGTGAATGATGTTCATGGAGTGGAGGTAGGCCTGGGGATGGGGGGCACAGAGGTCAGGAGGCAGCTGCACTGGAGGACCCCAGACTTGGTCCCTAGAGGCTCTTATCACCCCTCATGCCTCAATCAGGCCAGAAGTGCCCCTCCAAGGGGTTCTTCCCACCCCCGCATTCAGTCCCCTCTGCCTACCCTCAAAGTTTCCTTGTGGCTTCCATTTCTAAATTCCTTGTGGAATTTTAAGATAAGTGGGATTGGATCACCCAGCCCACAGCCCGTAAGTCAGAACCAGAGCCTACTCACCATCCCCGAAGCAATATCCTTGGCAAAGCTCACCCTCTGACTCCACGGATACTGGCTGTCCTGCGGGCAGAGAGACAATGGCCAGGAGGGGCTAACGAAGCCACAGTGATGGGACAAGAGGGTGAGAGAAAGGCAGGAGGAGCAAGTGTCCTAGAGAGGCTAATGACCCCCACTCTCTTCTGCACCCACACCTGCTCCTTTTAAGGGGTGTGGGTGAATAATTCAAAACAATTTTCTAACAGAACTGATTTCAAACAGTTAAGGGGAGGGGGAAAGACTCCTCTATAGTTCCTGATCCTTCACCTCTGAGGAAAAAAGCTCTTTTTATCTTCTATAAAATCCTATTCTTTCAAGTTTTTAAAACATCTGAATCCACTTTCATGGACCACCAGAGACCGATGGGCCTGGTGCAGTCACTGTGGAGCGCAGCCGCCTCACGCAGGAGAGCAGGCCTCTGGCCCCAGGCCTTCGGGAAACACCTCTCCCTTCCTCCCCTAGGAGACCTCCAGCAGGAGGGTGGGGCATCAGAGCGTATTAGATTCAGAGTGCAGTTAGGAAGTCTCAGTTGGTGTAGCCCAGACTTTCTAGACCGTACTTGACCACAGAGTCCCTCAGAAGAAGTTGTATCTCTTAGGAGCCCAAAGGAATGACACTTTGGCAAGACCAGGTGATTCAGCCCAGGGGTGAGGAATCAGCGGGGGGCATGGAGGGAAGACAAGAACTAGAGGGCTTAGGGTGATGCTGGACTGGCCCCAGCACTGGCCCCGGGCCACGCCAGCAGCACAAGAGTGCTAGAAGCACCCCTCCAAGCCCTTCGTTTCTAAAGATGGCTTTGTAATTTTTTCCAAGCCCTTAAAGAGAGTTCCGAATTTTATGGAACGCTGCAAACAGTACAAATGATTTGGTTTTACCAGAAGTAAAATAAAGGCCCACTGTGAACAAGTCACAGGAAGGGGCCTCTCCTCAGGTGTTTGACCTGTGACAGCTGTGACTGGTTCTGGCTTGTGGCCCTGCAAGACAGCTAACAGCCCGTGTGTCCCCTCAGCAAAGCTGCCACTTTCTCTGGGCCCAGCTCTTCCCCGGCTTTAGATGGGGATCAGTGCAACACTATTGGGTTCTGAATCAGGGTTTGGAGAGCCTTTGAGACCGGAGGCCGGCCCCAGTGAAGAAGGGTCAGGCGCAGAGGGGAGGCGCCTTGCATGGGACAGCCCAGCACTCACCATACTCTTGATGATGCCCCGGAGTGTGCCCCCCTTGATGTACTCGGTGATGAAGTTGAGCCTCTTGTCCTTGTAGAGCACTCCAATGAACTTGAGCACATTGGGATGCTCCAGGCATCGCATGACCTTCACCTGGGGGGGGGGGGCAACAGGTTGGGCCTGGGGCGGTGCTTCCCTGTCCCACTGGAGGCCACAGACAGTGCCAAAGACGGAGGAGCCTCCTCAGCCCGTGGCACTCCTGCCATACCTGTTGGCCACTGTGCTCTTTGTTTGAGCTGTTCCCACCCCCAGGGGTGGCCGTGCCCTTCTTACCCTCCTGGTAGATAGTCTCTTCTTTCAATGACTTGAATGTCACATCCTTTTGGGGCCCTCTGCCAACCCCTCTTATGAGGGAAAGGGGTGGGGAGCACAGCATGTACCAGGAGTTTGGTGAAGAGAATGTGGCAGTTCTACTCACTGACCTCCTTGAGAAATGTCCTCTGCGTCTCCTCGTCGAACCGGATCAGCTCCTTCATCACCATCACCTCACCTGTCTCCCGGTGTGTCACCTGCGTGGGGACACCGAGGCATGGAGATAGACAGACAGAGGCTCCATCCCTACCCCAGGACCTCAATTAATCGGCTTCCAGATCTTCAGAGATTTCATGTGATATCCTGGCCCTCAAGGGACGTAGGACTTAATATATTTACAGATAAGGAAACCGAGGCTCAGGGAGTTTTCCTATCAGGGCCCAAGGTCACCCAGTGGACAGGAAAGGGGGGTGGCTGGGGCTTGTGTCCAGGACCATTTGACCCAGAGGCCAGCTCTCTTTCCTCTGCTCTGCTGGGCTGTTTCTCAGAGGCAGAATGGTTTCTTTACCAGGAATTCCTCCCCTAGCAAGGGAACCAGAGACAGGGCTGGGGGCCAAGGCCTATCTGGACAAGGGCATGTGGGTGGCCTGGCCAGCACCTTTCGTATAATCCTGAATCTTCTAGCCTAGTCATAGCAAGTGCCATGAGAGCCAGGGAAAGGTTGTCTCTGCTGAGGAGAGTGTGAAGAAAGCAAACCCAGCCCCAAGCCCCACGTGGGCTGACAGCAAGCTCAGTGTCAGGCCTCCAGGATCTGGCCAGGCTGCCCTCCCATTCCTCACCTTCCAACAACCTCCTCCGTATAAAGCTCTGGGTCTATCTGTAGTAGGTCTTCTCCCCCTCACTAGCTAAAGAAGGCCCAGGTGGAGGTGAGTACTGGCTAAGGAGTCTGGAAGCCCCTTCCACGTGGATTCCTAGAGGCACTGGGGGGAGGAGGGCAGGACTGACAGGTCACACCCAAGCTGCTCCCCTGCTCCCACTCTAGGCTGGCCCCTGCCCGGCATGCCCTGTACCTTGATGGCCTGGCCGAAGCAGCCCTTGCCCAACACCTCCCCGTGGATGAGGTCCGATGGCCGGAAGATGCGATGTGGCCGGCAGACTACACGGAGTGATTCGGAGCGCCCCAGGTCCTTGCGCTGAGAGGCAGGGGAGCCCAGTGAGCCGGCACCCGGAGACCTGTCAATGCTGCAGCTCCTCCTGGGGGACACACACACACACACACACGCCCAGTGCCACTGGGGGCAGGTGGACACCTGACTGAGGCCCCCTTGGGGAGGCCAGGCCTCCACTTGCCCCCTTCCTCTTGTCTGTCATGCTCCCTCTGTGAGCCTACGCAGTCGTCTGTTCGTGGAGGGCAGCACAGGGCAGCCCTCCTGGGCGGTCGCAGTGCTCTCCCCCCATCCTGATGCCAGCATCTGGTGTCCTGTCCCGCTGGGCTTTCCTGTTTGTGGCCCACTATTGTTCAGTTGCCACTGGTGGGAATGTTTGTCCTTGGGCTTCTCTAATTGGTGGCCCTGGGTCAGACAGTCTCCTAGAACGTGGGTCCTGGAGTGCAGAAGCAGACGACCTGCCCAGGAAGCCCGTAACTCTGCCATACAGGGTGGCATGAGTTCCAGACAGGCACAAATGGGTAGGAAATACATAACCTCAATATCACTATTTCTTAGTGTAAAAGTTGTCCCCCCGGAAGGTGACCTCCCCTCCCCAAGACTTTACCAGGAGTCCTGAGCAGGCCCACAGTAAGTGGAGTGAGGACCAGGCTGCTTCTGGGTTTCTCCCTCACGTCCCCCAACCCCCCGAAAGAGGGTATGGGGCACCCCCCACCTGGACCACGCAACAGCTCTCTAGCTGTCTCTGGCCTTGAGTACTCTTCCACACAGGAAACCAGAGTGGTCTCTGTGAAACACACCACTCTGCTGCAACACCCTTCAGTGAGGCCCCGGGATGGGTGGACAAGGGCCAAAGACCCCTGCCGCATCTAAAGCCCTGCAATTAGTTTCTGCCTTGAAATTCACCCTCTCAAACCACACCCAATGCTCCAATCATCTTGAGTTACTCATCTGCTACTCCTTGAAGCCAAGAACGCTCTGTAATGCCCAGCTGGGGGAGTTGCTTCCACTCTTTTCCTACTTCTCATGACCCCGCCTTCCTCTTTCAGTCCCGAGGACCTTTTGCTGACCTACTTTTTTGTAAGGCTGACTCCCCCAGAGACTGAGCAACTGAAGGGCGGGAATCCGGTCCCATCCCAAGGCCCAGCATCAATGAAAGTACCTAGCTAGACACACCAAGGTGCAGGGCCGACTTACAGGAAAGGTTTCTGCCGGACAGAGCTGCCTGCCTCTCCAATGGGAGTGTGAGCCGGGGAGGCCAGGGGGCTGAGCTCAGGCCCCGCCACATGGCCCACTGTGTCGTGGGGGTCGTGCTCAAGAGTCAGCTGGAGCAGGCGGCTGGTTTCCTGGATCAGCAGGTCAATCTGGGGAGAGGAGGTGTGTGGACAGGTGAGTCCCAGGTGGTGGTGGGCGGGTATGAAGGCACCACTTCCAATCCTGTTTACCAGACTCAGGACCCATACCTCATCCAGGGGCACGTTCCGAATGGGCGTGCCATTGATTTCCAGTATCCGGTCTCCAACATGGATGGAGTTTTTCACATCTGGGCTCATGCAGCCTGGGTCCACTCTGTAGGCATAGAGCAGTGGTTAGAGCCCTGCCTGCCCACCTGTCCCCTAGCCCTGAGGAGAAACCAAGGCCAAAGGGATCGGACTGGGGTGAGGGGCCAGATGATTCTATCCTGTGTAATTAGTAGGTGGCAATGGTCTAGAACCCTGAAGTCTTGGTGGGAAGAATTCTGTAATTAATTACTGATGTCTGTTTTGTGAAACTGGAGAAAGGCAGCACACCCCTAGGTATTTGCTACCCCATACCAGATGCTCAGGGGCTAGAGCCGTTCAACTGAGCGTTGTCTCTGCCATGGAGGACAGACTGACCCTGCAAACTTCCTGGTGTGCTTGGAGCAGAATGTCTGAATCCACTGGCTTCCTACCTGACTCCCAAACTTGCCCTGCAAGATGGAGTGAAGGATGGCTCCCCGCCCTCTGGAATCAGCGGGAAGGAGCCTACAGCCTGCCCTGAGCCACAGCTGCACAGCGGAGACGGGATAACGCCCTTGATTAGCTAGCCAGAAGCTAACTCACGGAATGGCCAATTTGCCAGATTTAATAGCGTCTTTTAACTCTTTGGTGTTAATTATCTGGTTTTCCTTTTGTCTTCATATAAGCTTTTAAAAGAATGTTCACTTTGCCTCTACCCTGAGATGGGGAACGGCCGAGGTCAGGACAGAGAGGACATTAGGAAAAATAGATTCATAAAAGATTTCATTATCGAAACATATTCTCACATGGGGCATCTCTCCCTTACACCAGAAAGCCAGGTACTAAATGCAGAAGGAAGAACAGAGTTGGAAAAACCATCATTTTGTAGCCATCGTGGTGATAATTGATAGAGATAAGAACCATCTATGGATGCCAGCACCATTTGGTGAAAGGTTCATGGGGAACAGGATATTTACAGAGTCAAATCTCATAAATGTCTTATTGATTACATTACAAAAGGAAAAAGTCCTTTACAGCAGAGAGGATTATTTGTGCTTTTAGTCAACGAATCAAAGCTGACATCCCCAATCAAGGGCACTTTACTGACATGTGCATAAGGCATGGAGCACAGCATCGCTCATGCACTATCCGGCTGAAATGCATGACCGAAATCTAATAAAGAGGAAATGTCAGTCAAACCCAGATGGAAGGACACTCCACTTAACAGCTGACCTGCTCTCTTCGTCAGTGTCATGAAAGACCGTGAAAGGCTGAGGAACTGCCACAAATGAGAAGAGACTGAAGAGACATGAGGATTCAGTGAAATGTATAGTCATGGGCTAGATCCTGGCTCGGGGGAACTGTTACAAAGGACAGTCTGGGACGGCTGGCAACATCTGAACATGGACTGTCTATTGCATAAAGTACTGTATCAATCTTAAATTTCCTAAATGTCATGATTACATTTAAGATATTCAAAGTTAGCTTTGATTCCTTGACTAATTATCAGTTGATAATTATGTAAGAGAATGCCCTTTTTTAGGAGAATGAACTTCTTTTGGGGATAGGATGGGTCAATGATATCTGCAGCTTACTCTCAAATGGTTTGGTGAACAGTAACAATATGTATACATATAAATATAAATCAATATATGTGTATATGTGTCTACCTCTACATTTATGTGTATACACACACATACACCCAAATGTGGCCAAAAAATTAAAATTGGTGAACTTATGTAAAGGATGTATAGATATTTAATGTATTTATTACTTTAGCAACTTTTTTGTAAATTTGTAAATGTCAAGATAAAAAGTTGAAAAAAATGAATATATAAGGTCTACTGGAACGTTCTGTCCGTTTCTATCACAACAAGTTTCGACACGTAAGCACATGTTTATTTGGCGCATGTGTGCCTCTCTATTTTTATCACTTAATGTATACATACTGACGTAGCAAATTAACTAAAAGTTGATTCATGTTAGTCTTATGTGTGAAGCGATAGTGTACCCATGGCGACTGGTAAAGTTCATTTAAGCCACTGTAATTTTTACGAATTTCAACAAGGAAGAAATGCTACAGAAGCATGTAGAAATTTATTGAAAGTGTTTAAGGAATAATACCGACTATCACTTGTTTTTGTTCTTACAAAATTTTTTGAAGGGCAAAAAATTCAAAAATGAAGAAGATATCAAACAAGCACTGGTTCAATTTTCACATCAAAAGATAAAACATTTTTCAAAAATGGGATATACAAATTGCACTCACACTAGCAAGAAATCATTAATAATAATGGCAATTATATTATTTAATAAAGTTTATTGACGATAAGAAAAATTTGTATTTTTATTCCAAAAACGGACAGAACTTTCCGGTAGACCTTATATTTTCATTGATATAAGCTTCTCGTAGATACAGTCCCAAAAATATATTCCTTAGACTCCCCATCTCCCTTCCTTTCTGTTAAGGCAGCAGTGGGCTGGGTCACAGATAAATCAAGCTTTCCTTAAAATGCTGCTATAAACAAAATGAAAAGTGGTAACTAAGACTTGCTTAATACCAGTAAATCCGGTCGGCAGCCTTTGGGCTTTTTGCAGAAATTGGAAAGCAGATGTTCGCTGGAAAGAATGCTCAGCCAGTAAGGGAGATGGGGGGAGGTGCCACCGGCTCTCCATATCTAAAATTCTGCCTGGTTGTCAGGGACCAGCTGGTCTGGGAGTTTCCCCATCTCTCTCACCAGTCTGTCTGCTTACTTGTGTATGTAAGGCAGCTGCTGGCTTGGCTGATGCTCAAGGTGGGGGTGGAGATGGAGAGTCAAGCCTGATAGCATTCTCCTTCCTCAGTACCATCTTCACTTCCTACCAGCTCCAAGGCGTGCTGCCTGGTACCCAGCAGGGATGTGAGAAAGTTTACTGAATCCTGTGGAAGCTGGCATTTGGTTCCCACGTCCAGACATGGGGACGTGGGAGACATTTAAAATTACCTCTGAAGGAGTCAGTGAAGGCCTCAGAGAAATCTTAGAAGGCTCCAAAGTGTTCAACTTCCTCACTGTTCAAAGACCCTGAAGCCCAAAGAGGACCAGGAGCTGCTTAACATCATAGTGGGTTGGTAACTGGATTGGCTCCCTAATCATTCCTTCCGGTATCTCAGACCTTTCCGTAGCCTTTGGAATTCTCTTAGGGATAATCTGCTAGTATGATACTACATCTTGGTTTTGTCCGCCTTCACATGTCTATTTCACTCTCATTCCTGAAGGATATTTTCAAATATAGAATTTTAGGTTCATAGCTTTTTCTTGCTCAGTGCATTAAATATATCATTTCACCAATTTCTGGCTTACACGGTCTCTGTGGAGAAATCAGCGTCAGTCCATTGTCCTTTTTTGAAGGTAATTTGTCTTTTTTATATGGCTACTTTGAAGGTCTTTTTGCCTCTGGTGTACCAGTTTCACTAAAGGGGGTGATTCATGGGTGGATTTCTTTTTATTTTGCTGTTTGGGATTTACTGGGCTTGAATCTGTGGATTTGTATCTTTTATCAGTTCTGGGAAGTTCTCAGCCATTACATCTTCAAATAGTGCCTCTCTCCCATTGGTTCTCTCTTCTTTTGGGATTCTAAATAGATGACTTGATCAGATCAATGTCCTCCATATGTCTTACTGTCTCTTTCGCAGTTTTCATCCTTTTGTATCTCTGCTTCTTTCTTCTGCTATTTTAAACCCTAGTCTACTGTTAAATGCCTGCATTAATATTTTCATTTTAATAATTATATACATTATTTCTATGGGTTATATTTGGTTCCTTTACAAATTTATTTTTCAAGCATCTTTTTTTATTAAAACGTATTGAGTATGATTATATTGTTTCTGATAATTCCAGTTCAGAAGGTTTTATAGGTCTGGTTCTGCTTCCTGTTGTTTCTGCTGACTCTTGCTCACAATGCCTTGCCTATATATATATATATACACACACACACACACACACACACACACACACACACACACACGTTTAGTGACTTTTGACTGAATGGCTCATCATCCTGGAGACATTTATCTAAGTAAATTCAATGAAGCCAGAAAGTAGGTTTCCTCAGAAAGGATCTGCATCTGTCAGGGATTGGGAGCACTACCAGTTGGGAAGCACTCTAAACTTTTACAATTTTACCTTAAGGTTTTTGAACCACCCAGACATATGAATTTGGTTTGCAATCCCAAGTGTGAATTCTTAGCTTTCCTTTCTTCTTCCATTCAGGTTCAAATCAGTTTATTTTACAGTCCTCAAAGTTGGTGGGGGGGCTGATGGAAGGTGTATTTTATTTCTTATTCATCCTTGCCTTCAGGGCCCTTTGGGGGTAATAGCTTAATGGGGGAAGGAGTAGTTCTTTTAGATTAGCCTCCTTAGCAGGTAGAGGCTTTGAGAGACCCAGCCATGAAAGGACTCGAAAACTGAAGCTTAAGTTCACCCAATTTAGATTTGCCCTCAAAGCTTGGCTACTTTTAGTATTCTGCTGACATCCCTCAGTTCCCTTCTTCACTTAATCCTAACCTGGCTACTTCTCTTTCTTATTGGATCATACATAGATTAAAGAAAATATTTAAAAACATCTTATCTAGCATTTATAATGATTTTTAGAGGACCCAGCCATCTGATACACTAGGCTGTCAGAGCTGGGCTCTATCTGGGCCTAAATGCTACCCTTTTTCAGAGCCCTAAGTCCCAAAGATGGCTACCCATCTAAATCATCCATGACCATAGCCATAACAGCTGTAGCCGCAGAAGGCCAGCCACTCACCCTTGGACGCGGACGGTGTGGGAATGCTCCGTGCCACAACCTGGCGGGCCGTGAGGGGGGTCGATGGAGACTGAGAGGCCACGTTTGCCATGAGCTGAGGCTGGGATGGACACTAGGGTGACTGTGTGGGGCAGGTGGGAGCCGGGGGAGTCGGGCAGGATCTGCTCGATGACGGGGGTCACCACGGTCTGGTAGTAGCAGTGCCCGCTGCAGGGGCCACAGGCAGTGGGAACCCAAAGAGTGGGAAGAAAAGAGCATCAGCAGTCACCAGCATCACCACTCCCCACCGCCAAGCCCCAGGCTCCCACGGGAGGATGGTCTCAGCTGCCCGGTGGGACTGGGAGCAGAAACAGCACACACCCTTGCCCCTCTGGTGCTAAGTCATTCTCGGTTTGTCTCCTCTCGTTATGTTATAACCTGACCAGAAAAAGGCCTGGGGTTAAATTCAGTTCAGGAGTAAGTCATTAAAAGTCCATCTGGGATTAAGCCATGTTGCCCTTGAATCCAGTTTTATCAGTGTTATAGAATAAAAAATTTCTCTAGTCTTTGCCCCTGGTTTCTGGGGAAGAGGCTCTTAGTCCTTGAAATAAGAGTGTCTGTTTTTCCTGAGCACCTCAGACCACACCTGAGTTTATGTTAACAAGGTGATTCAGAATGGGCGGACTCGTCACCAGAAAGACCAATCCTGTGATTAGAAAAGGTTGGGGCTTTGACCCAGTCCAACCTCTGAGGAGGGGATGGGGTCTGGAAATTGAGTTCAGTCATGTGCCTAATGATTCATTCAATTCTGCCTACATAATGAAATCTCATTAAAAATTCTGGTGGTGCAAGGAGGTGGGGTGTCATGCATAGAACCTCTGCTCTCAGGATCCTCTCAGACCCTGTGCTTTTGCATCTTTTCATCTGGCTGGTCCTAATTTGTACCCTATATAAAAAACTGAATCCTAATTATAGTACTTTCCTGAGTTCTGTGTGTCTTTAGCGGATTATCAAACCTCAGGGGGCGGTGGGAATCCCTGATCTATAACTAGCTGGTCTGAAGTGGGATTGGCCTGGGGACCCCTGAACTTGTCTGAAGTGAGGGTGGTCTTTTGGGGACTGGGCCCGAAACTTGTGGGGTCAGTGGTTGGTGCCAGAATTGCACTGCAGTAATACACCAATGAGAAGGCTGATGTCTGATGCTTCCAGTGCAGCTCTTATGTCATATTTTCCAGTCACTTCTACAAAGCACTTTTATTAATGACTGCCCCACGTGGGCAGGGAAAGGGCCCCGGGGTGGGAGACCTGTGATACAGGTGGGCATGGCAGACTCGGAGAGGGGTCAGGGCACTGACCAGTACAGCTTGGAGTGTTCCACCAGGGTGTAGGTGTCCCCATCACCAATGAAGGTCCCGCACGTGAGGCAGATAAAGCACTCGGGGTGGTACTTCAGCTCCCCGGCCACCTGGAGGGGGGACGGAAGGACAACCCGACTCAGCAGACCCTCAGGCCCCGTATCTCCTCCCCTTGGCCTTCTCTCAGAACGGCAGCCTCAAACAAGCTTTGACGACCTCGCTGGTCAGCTGCTGAGCTCCTGAACAGCTGACTCTAAAGATTGGGGGCTGAGGACACAGGTGGACAAGTGGGCTAAGAAGGCATGAGGGAATTAGAGAGCCAGTGAAAGGAGGCATGGGAGACATGATGGGAGAGAGATCTGGAGCAGGAAAACCTGTGAGGACATAGACACACACACCAGGTGAAGCGTGAGTGGGGCGGGGGTGCTCACCATGACCAGCCCCTTGGTGATGTGTTCCGAGCACCCGTGGCAAGACTCGCCATAGCGGGCCCAATAGTCTTTCTTGCAGAAGAGCTGCCCATCCTTCTCATAGTACTGGTGTGAGAGGGAGGCACTGCAGTCACAACACCTGGATAGAAGAGGAGCCAGAGCTTAGCACGGCCCACTCCCGTCCCTGCCCCGTGGCTGGGTCTTGCCAGTCTAGAGGTGCCTTTGTGAGAATTGGAAAAGGTGTGTCCTCTGGACAGAGGCAGCCTGCACTGGAGCACTGGGCTTAGCAAGCAGAGGCAGGGATGGATTCAGCCTTCTTGGCCAGAAGCCTCTGTGCAGTGCACAGATGTACAACCACCCACAGCAGTTCTGCACAAGAGCGACTTGCTCTTGGTCACCATCAGTCAGGTGGAAGGGGTAATGGAACCAGAGAGCCCAGGATTGAGGGGGAGGGCCTGAACAAACCACGGGCCCTACTCCTCTAGTCTAGTCAGTTTCCCCTCCTGTTCCCTTCCCCTACCCCAGCAATGTGGAGGAAGCCTGAGCTAACTCATGTTTATAAGAGTGACTTGTTAGAACCATGAAGACCTACTAAATGCTAGCACCTTCCCATTGTCTTTGTTACATTTACTTAATCCTTACAGGCCACCATGAGGCAGATATGGGCATCCTCATTTTAGAGATGAGGCAGATGAGCTTCAGAGAGTCTAAACTGCCCAACCTACTCCCTGTTCCACTGAGGTATGAGGCAGGAGTTCAGTTTAACAGAGACCTGCTAGGATCAATCAAGACAGGGCATCTGGGCCCTGGCTAGATAGCTCAGTAGCTTAGGGCGTTGTCCTGATATGGCAAGGTTGCAGGTTCGATCCCTGGTCAGGGCACATACAGGCATCAACCAAGGAATGCATAAATAAGTAGAGTAACAAATCAAGGTTTCCATCTCCCTTTCTCTCTCTGAAAAATTAAAAAAAAAAAAAAAAAAGATGGGATCTGCTGGTTTCCTAACTCCAGCCAGCCCTACAAGTGCTGCCAGCCACAACAAGGGGGCTTAAGGGGCAGCACAGTATAGCCCCTCCCTCCACCTCAACCAGAGCCTTAGTCCCCACACCTTCCTTCAGAAGAGCAGTCATGCTGTATGGAGAATGCCCAAATGTACAGGATTGATCATCAGTACCACCGTCAGGTCACGATTCCCCTCTCCCATCAGCAGGGGCTCCCAGGGAGGCCTCCTGAGAGGGGCTCCTGAAGAGCAGATGGGGAAGAAGGATGTTCCAGCTTCCTGGTGTTATCTATCCCACAGACCTGGAGCTAGACCAGCATGCCTGGCTTTTCCACCCAAGTGTCTGTCCCAGTGGGGCAGGCACCAATAGCCCAGCTAATTCTGGATGAATAAATACAGAAATGCGAGGATCCCAGTGAGCCCTCAGGGGCATGTTTGCAAAAGCCTGACCCAGGGTCCTAGGGGCCAGAGCGCATACCACGCATAGACTCCATCCAGCTCTGCTGCTGCTTGGGCCTTTTGGGTGATGAGCCACGGCCACACAGGATCAGAAGGACCCAGCTGAGTTTATGGCTCAGGGAAACAATCCAGGGGAGAGGGAGGTAGGAAAGACTGGGACATGAATCAGACAGCCCCAGCCCCCAGGGAACCCTTCACTCTCCTAGTCTGCTTTCACTGACTACTCCTTACCTAGCGAATGGGGGTGAGGAGGCAGAGGACAGCAGCCAAGAGTGCTGGTGGGACACTGTCCCTTTAAGAGGATCCAGCCAGTTCCCCATTGTCTGGGAGCCTGAAGGGGAGGAGGGGACAGGTTGAGGGGGGCACATAGCAGGGGCAGGGGCGGCACAGAATACCTGGGTTCAGAAGCAGGGTGGTGGTGGTGGTGGTACACCCAGAATGGGGGTCTGATGCCGTTTCCTTATGAGAGAGGGAAGTGGGGAGGGGAGGTCTCCGGAGACTGCCCTGGGATGTGAGAGGAGGCAGCGGAAGCAGCAGCTGGACCAGAGCTGTGATGTCATCCTCCTCCCCCAACCCTTCCTGCCGAGGGCCCCGAAGGGGTGGGCATCTCACTACGTGGGGTTTGCAGGAGAAGCAGGCTCTGCAAAGAGGCGGTGCAGGCCCTTGGGGAGGCCCCCCACGCACTGCACTCATCAGTGATTCACATCACCCTTCCACAGACCAGACACATCGTGTCACAGCAGCACAGGAGTCTCCCCCTCACTCCAGGGCTGCCAGGATACAGGAAGTGGGGCCCCCACTGTGTCTGGGTGGGCGGTTAGGCTCTGGAGCAGCTGCCTTCGCCTGGGGGAGAGAATGCTCTTCTCCCGCCTGCAAACTCCTTCACAGACATTCATAGCTGAAGCAGCCCTGGAAGACCTGATGCTGACTCACCCCAGGGATCTGAATGCAGTCGGAACCTGGTCACCACTTCCGTGAGGCCTGCGCTGAGGCCTGGCTAGGTGCGCCCTCCCCCACCTCTGCAGCCTTCACAGCAAACCTTTGATGACCCATCAGTCTTTGCCATTAACCTGCAGGGACTCTCAGGTCCCAAGCCAGGCATCTACACACACTGGACCCCAACGAGAACATAGGTGGTTCCTGCCAGAGAGGCCTGCTCTGTGCACTCCATCTGAAGTAGTTCCCAGCCCCAGCATCCTCAGAACTGCTCCAGGACACCCCAACTGGGCGCTATCTCAGAGAGGGGACAGGGACCACCAACCCAGATAGGGGATCTGGCTCCAGCTCACTCAGCAGCTGGGTGGCTGGCACTTGTGGCCTCAGTGGACCTTTGCTTGTGGAATGCACCCAAGTCCTCTGACCCTGTCTGTCCCTTAGTCCTCAGGTCCACATCCAGCGAGCAGCCAGAGGAGGCACCTGGGGCAGGTGGGCCTGGCTCTTAGGGGTGCCCTACACTTGCCCCCATCCCAGGTTGTCAAAGAGAGTTGTGCCAGGTACTAAGGATATATAGAGAGGTAGGATATATAGGGCTATATGTATAGAGATGGTCCAGGGCTGAACACAGAGGAACTCCTAGGGGACAGTTGTCTATCTGACCCATCCACGGTACCCTCTCTGACAACAGAAGACAAACCCAGGCTCAGGTACTGGGGAGGGCATAAGAGGGCTGGGCTGGGAGGCAGTGGCAACCTTTGCAATGACAGGTCCGTTACTCCCAGGGGTGCTCTCTCTCTAGGGCCACATCCCTGGACACCAGAGGTGAAGGAAGGGCAGCTGGAGGACCAGCCTCATGCAGAGACTACCGGAGAGGCCAGAAGCTTCAGTAGCGGCCTACTTCCCCTTGACAGGCCACTAGTGCCCGGGAGTTTCAGTTCTCCCGCCCCACAGCCTGGACCCAGGTCCGTCTGTCCCACAGTTGCCTCCAGCTCCAGCCCGTGTGCCAAGAGCCCTACCTGAGGCCTGGGACAGGTGGGGAAGGGGCTTTCCACTTACTTGGCCCCCCTAAAGAAGTGCCGTCTTCTCAGGGTTGAGGGCAGCATCCTTTGCAGCTCCCCACAGCAGGGGCTCTGGAGGCCTCTGGGGAGTGCATAGGGCCGGGTGCGCCCGCCTGCTTCCCCATCCTACTCCAGGCACTCAGGATTGGAGGCTGCAGAAGGTGGGGCCTGCGTGGCCACCCGCATGGGAGGAGAACAGCACGGCACGTGGGTGCAGGAGGACTTGGTCTGAGCCCGCAACAGGAAGCAGTTGACAGGCCTTCTGCCGAGGGTCTAGTGCAGGCAGGGAGGCTGTGGCTGTCACTCTGCCCACAGCCTTACACACGGAGAAAGGCATCCTCTCTGTTCCTCGGCCTCTACTTTGACAAAGGCACTGGGGCCCAGGGATCTCTTGGGACAGGGATAAACTCAAAAGTAGCTGCTTCTTCCAGCACTGCCAAGAAAACATAGGTCGACTTTCATGGACGGTCTGACCTCCTTACCTGAAAGGTCTCCCAAAGACAGGGAGGCTGCATTCTGGCCCAGGCTCAGACCCACAGTGCCAGCTGCGTGCTCACCCCTCCTCGCCTCAGGCCAGCCCACCCAGCCCCCAGGAAGATGTTACCAGAGCTACAGCAGCCCCAGGGCTCATGCACTGCAGGCTGCTGGGAAGGGACCTCCCAAAGGCATCAGGTGGGCCAAAGGGAAGCCTGGACCACTCTGGGCCTGGCTATAAACGTCCAGGAGGTGGGGCCCACAGGGGTGGGGTGCCTGGAACAGAGAAAGGAGGGGCTTGGAGTGACAAAGACTCCCAATGTTAATGCCAGAAGCATCCTGTGTGCCCAGAGCAACTCTCCCACCACAAGGCTTCAGAGCCCAGGAGCTGGTGGCAGCCCTACTTCATGGCACTGTGATGCTCCCAGGGAGAAACCAAGCAGAATCTGGAGCCTTGTGCATCCCACTGAGGGCCAGACGGGCTGCCTATTAGTCATGGGGACCAGGCAAACAGTGCCCCCTGTCTGAACTGCCTTTCTAACAATCATGGGATGTGGACACTGTTGACCTCCCCAGTTTTAGGGGCTGTTGGAAGAACCACACCACGGGGTCAGAACACTAGCATAAGCCGCAATGTGGAACCTGTGGCCCTTACTGCCTGTGAGCCCTCCTCACTGTGGCAGCCTTCCCTGTCATCAGGAAGATAGCCTGAACATGCCTCCTTCCTACTGCCCCCACCAGGGGCCTCACCATCCGGTTATGCCGGGCAGGGACCCTTCGAAGCTCGGTTTGATGCGTCCTAACCCACTACTTGACTCCTGTGACTTCCATGGTTGTACTCCTGGCCCTCTCCCATGGCTCCCAAGGCTCCACTGCCCTCCCCACCTGAGGCACAGCTCTTTTCCTGATTTCCCTTGGCCCCATCGCAAATCCCCTCCACCAGCTAAATGCCAGCCCTCAGTGGGCTGTTCTCTCTGGCCTTCTCACCTCTGACTGGCCTCAGACCACCTAGGCCAGCTCTGGGCAGCGCATTGCCTCCCTGGATAGCCCACCACACCTCCAATTCAACAGGGACAGGGCACATCTCATCACTCACCCAGCCCTTGACTCCACCAGAGCCAACAGACCACTTTAAATCCAGCACCTGCCATTCACCAGCCCCCAGCCCCATCCCAAGGCATCTCACCTCTTCAACTCTGCAGTTTTTTGGAATGAGACAGACATAGGTTCAAGTCCCAGCTCTAGCTGTTACGACTTTCAGTAAGATACCTGATTTCTTTGGGTCTCCATTTCTCACATACAAGCTGGGCAAGTAACGATACTTCATTTGGTTATGTCGAAGGTTTAATGAAATAACATTAAAAGGGTGATCAATAAGTAGTGACTCATATGACCAAGACTTGCCAAACACTGTCCCTTCTATACCTGCAATTCTTTCCACTCTTAGTCACTGCCTTAGGTCAGGCCTTGACTATAGATCCCTGAACTACTATGACAGTCCCTTCCCTGCCAAGTTATCATCTGCCACTGGGATGGCACTATTTTTTTTTTTTTTAGAGAGAAGTAGGGGGAGAGAGACAGAGAGACAGGTACATCAAGCTGGTTCCTGTATGTGCCCTGACTGGGGATCGAACCGGCAACCTCTGGGCTTCTGGACCACATACCAACCAATTGAGCTATCTAGTCAGAGCTTAATTTTTTAAAATTTATTTATTGATTTTTAAAAAAGAGACAAAGAGAGGAAGGAGGGGAGGGGTAGGGAAGCATTCATTTGCTATTCCACTTAGTTGTGCATCCACTGGTTGCTTCCTGTGCGCGCCCCGACCGGGGATTAAACTTGCAACTTGTAGTTTTAGGACAACACTCTGACTGATCTAACTGGCCAGGTATGGCACTTTTCAATCGCACTTCAACCCATGTCCCACTCTTGCTTTCTGCTTTCTGAATTCCTCTGCTGGCTCCCTAGTACCCTCAAAAGGTCCTTATCTTGGTGTTTGGGGTCCTTCACAAATCAATCCCAAGTTTGCCTCCTCACTACACCCCTCAACTCAATCTGTTCCAACCAAATGAGCTGTTCCTGTTTCCTCAGTTGCCCACGCTGTCCCACTCCTTGTCTTGGTGCACATGGCTTTCTCGCCTGCTGAGGATCTCCTGCCTCCCTGAAGACCTCCTTCTGAACACCTGCTTGGGAACGCCAGGTCATGGTGCCGGCCTGTCTTCTGGCCTCACTCGTCAGTGGTATATGTACTGTGTGTTCATTTCACTCACTAGCTGTGTGACTTTGGTCAAAAGAATTAACCTCTCTGTGTCTCAATTAATGGATAAAAGTCCTTACACCAGTGTCTGGCTCTTACTAAATTGTAGAAAACATTAGACATTATTCTTAAAAAAGAAAAAACCTTGTCAGAGGGTCCCATTGACTCAAGTAAACTCCATCAGCTGGTGGTCGATGCCCTGACCCCCAACTTCACCCTCCCTCCTTTGCAATGCATTTCCGCCTGAACTCTGCTGTTCACTGACTGAGCCAGGTCCTGTCACCATTCAAACCTTTGCACCTGTAGGGTCCTCTGTCTAGAATTCCTTCCTGCCTTGAATTCCTTCCCATGCAGGGAAGGAATCCTTTGAAACCCCAACTCTGGATCTAGAGCCGACTCTAAGGCTATCCATGACCCTGCTTCTAACTATGGTCCCATTGGGTTGCTGGGCCACCTTTGGGTCCCATGTACTCAGCTATAGCCTTGACCCCTCTTGCAGCACTTAGGAGTTGGTGTCTAGGCTATGCATCTTCACACCCAACCCAGGGCATGGGGAAGGAGCCTTTCCTCAAGGCCGGGTTTGTCCCTTCCTCCCTGGAGCATGAGCACTCAGAAGGTAAGGATGCACTGCTCCCCCCTCCTCCCCCTGCCTGGGTGCCTGCAGGCCTTGGTAATACTGGTAGAAAGGCAGATTTCTCCCCTCCTCTCCTTAGAGGTCTAGAACAGTGGTTTTTAACCCCTTTACATTTGGGACTGGGAAAATAGGAGAATTATTTTGGGGACTGTAAAGGCAGAAATCACCCTGAGCATAAATAATTCGACTAAGATCGTTGTGTCTATAATCTTCATACAACACCAGGATGGTTAATTCTTTTGCAGACCAGCACGAAATTTCTGATGGATCAATCTGTGGACCAGACGGTCAATTGAAAAATACTGGTCTAGAATGACAAAACAGAGAAGCCTTTAGAGATCTTCTAGCCCAAATGTCTATTTTACAGATGGAGAAACTGAGCCCAAGGACTTGCTAGAAGTCAAGAGACAGCACCAGGGGGAACAGGCAGCTCTCCCAGATAGCTTACCTAGCCTCTTGTCTCCGGCAAGCCTTCCTTAGGGCACCCTACCCCTGGCCAGTGCACCTTACCTGAAGCAGTCTGCGTGCCAGTCAGCATTCAGGGCCTGGAGGTACTGGCCGTCATAGATCCTCTGGCCACAGCTCGCACACACGGGCAACTCACTTCCTACAGGAGGAAAGGGAGCCAGGAACCATTCTTAACGGAGTCACTGTTTGGTACAGGCCCAACCTGCCCTGCCAACCCCACATACACCTGCAGGAATCCTTGGGTGCATGCGCGCACACACACACAGAGCACCTGGACTGGGCAGTCACTGTGCTGAGCAGAAGGAAAAAGGAGGTAGGTCTGAGAGTCTTGCTGAGACCTTGGCTAAATTGAGATCCAAGTCTCTCTGGATCTCAATTTCCCTATCTAAACTGGCTGTAAACTGAAGAGGAGGATCAGATGTCTACTCTCTCCAGCAATAGCATTCTCCAACTCAAGGTAAATGGAGAGAGAAAGCAGCAGGATTTGGAAATAAGGCAGCAGGGGACATTCTTGTCATAGCTCCTTTCCTCCCCTACCTGCCCAGGAAAAGGTACTAAGAGGACCCTTCAAGTCCAGGGTGGGAATGGACAGGACTGGATTGAAGCCCCTGGGAGGGGAAGGGCAGGAAGCCCAGAGGTGTCAGCCCCAAATGAGCCTTGGTTATGTCCTGACATGACCAGGGACTGGGACTACAGAGCTGGGTACTCCCAGATACCGACTCCAGGGAGGCCGAGCACCTCTACAAGCTGGCCACTAGGCATGCTTAGTCATCCTTGGGGCCTGGCACGGTTGGAACTGGGTGAGTCCTAAAAGATCCCCCAGGTCTGCCCTTCCTCATTATATAGATGGGGAGACTGAGGCCTGGAGAGGTTGAGGATTGCTGGGTCACACAGCAGGCTCCCAGGTCATGGCCTGCTCTCCATGCGGACCCAGGGACCTACGGTAGGGGCAATAGTGAGATGAGCCCTTGCTCCATAGGCCTTCAGGGACCTGGTGGGAGGAATGGCAGTAGCCTGGTGGAGGGCAAGGCTGGAGGGTCTGGCTAATCAGGACTGGGTGGGCCTATGTGATGGCACAGCTGAGGAAACCCAAGGAAGGAGACTTGATCCTTCTCTGGCTGGAGGCATTTTGAAGGGGTCTGCTCTTCACACCCTAACTGCTATGGAGTCCCAAGTCTTGAGTCCCAGGAAGAGGGAAGAGGATGTTGGGATGAGAGTCATCCACCCAACCGATACTGATGGCAGGCACCGGGTCTGGTACAGGGACAGTGGGGGTGAGGGCACCCAGCATATTGCCAATGGCTCCCTGGAGGCTCATCTAGGCTCTGCCCATTTAGCCCCCAACAATTAGTACCGGGGGACAACTACGTGGCCCCCAACTGTATACAGATAGGGCAACTGAGGCTGGCAGGTAGTGTCTGGCTCAAGGTCACGAAGCCATGCAGTCGCAAGCGGCGACTGGGACCCAGGGCTGCGGCTTCCCTAGCGCCTCTTTCTTCCCAGGAAGGGTTAGAGAGTGGATAAGAGGTGGCCCAAGGAAAGCCCGGGGTGGCCAGAGCACGCGGATGAAGGCCAGAGCTGGAGGTGGAGGGCACTGCCTGGGACTCCTAACGGGTGGTCGTCGGTCGGGGCATAGGGGAAAGCAGGGAAAAAAAGGAGGAGGTGTTCTCCGCCCGCAGGAGGACAGCCCACTCGGGGCTGAAGAGGTGAAACCCGGAGGGAGCGTGTCAGGGAGGGGCCTGCGGGCTTCGGAAGGTCGAGCTCATCCCCAAGGAGGGAGGGGCGCGGCCTCGCGGCCAACCCGGCCTCCGCAGCGGCCGGGATAAGGCCCCTCCGGTGCCCCACGCTCCCCCAAGAAGGCGCCCCCGCCCGCCTGGTCCCCAGGTTGGCGTCCCGCCCGGCCCGCGCCCAGCGCACCTTCCTCTCCCATACGTTCTTCCCTCCAGGTGCAACAAAGTAGTGTCAACCTCATGCACTCGACGGGAGGCGGTGCCCGGCGGGCTGGGGGCGGCCCGGGCCCCGCAAGCTCTCCCGCAGCCGCCGCCGGTGTGGGAGGCGGAGGCGGAGAGAGCGGGCCCGGCCGCGGTGGGTTCCGGGCTCGCGGCGCCGCAGCCGCCTCTCGGACTCCCGCTCCGGCACCGGCTCCGCGCCGCGGCGGCCTGGGGACGGAGCAAAGGGGCGGGGCGGGGCGGGGCCTCGGAGCTGCGACAGTAGGCGGGCACGGCGGGGCGGGCAAACGGCGGAATTGCCTTGCGCGGCCCCGCCCTGCGCCCTCGGCGGCGCCCCGCCCCCCGGCTCCTCCTCCCCTTCATTCATCTTTACGGAGCCGCAGCTTTCTGTCGCGAGCCTGGAGGCGGAGATACGTAAACCGAAAACTGAGTCTTGGGAGGGATGCGTGTGCTGACGCGGCAGCTTGGCTGGTTTAGAAGCCCAAGAAGGGGTCTGTTTCCCTTCGGGAACCCCTTTTGACCCAAGTCAGCTGAATGGAGGCCGAGAACCGGTACTTGAGTCGGAGGAGACGTACCGTGGTGGCCGCATTGGAGAAGGGCGCAGCTCAGTTTTTCTCCCTCTCTGAGGCCTACAGCGAGGGCAGGGGCGAGAAGGCGATGGCTCAAGCCTCAGGCCCTCACTCGCTAAGCAAAGAACTAAGGGAGCAGGACCTGGGGGAGGAGTGACCTTCTGCCAGACAGTGACAGATGTGCTCAGGGGTTTGCTCTTTCCAATGCTGGTGCTGCCCTGCCCAGTGAAGACACTGTCACAGGATGCGCCCAGACTGTTACCCAGGTCAGAGTCCAGGATTTTGGTTGAGTGAAGTGACCAGAGGAATTGGGTGGCTCCCAAAGCACAAGTGCCCAGTCCAGGACTAGAAGGGTATAGCACCTGGCCTACAAATGGAGAATCCTAGAATGCCTTCTGGGAAGGGGCAACCCTATCTCTCACCTTCCCACTTCATCCTACAAACCAGGAAATTATGATAGGAGAAGTTGAGCCAAGTGCCCAAGTGCATCCCGGGAATTAAGGCAGAGGTACCCAGGCTCTGGCTTCAGCCATCACGATTGCTGGAATTCTCTTGCTATGGCTCTGGCCAGTGGCTAGTGGCCAGTAAGGGGATGGGGCACTCAACCCCCCCGGGTGCAAAACAATTACCTGGTTGGGGGGAGGTTATTCAAATTATGATTTCTAAAAATAAAGAAGCTGAGCTTTAAAAATAATTAATATTTAGATTGAATTTAGTGCCCTCACTGCCTTCTGGTTATAGAGCCCTTACAGAAGTTTCCAAGAAGACAAGGAGGTCCTCAGAGCCTGGCTGTACAGCAATGTGTTTGCTTGTTTGTTGCTTTTCTATAGGGTATATCTACAGGGTCCTGGCAGGAAACAGGAGCACTCAGTTGGGATTATTGAGGAGAGTTTAATAAAGGGTATTACGCAGTGGATTGGGCAGAATTAAGGGAAACTAGTGAGGACAGGCGCACTCTCGGGGTAGCAGCAGTTACCACCCAAGGGTGAAAGGGCTTAAGGAGAGAGCCACATTGCAGGGTGAAGGGAGTGTGCAGAAAGGACCTGGAGGGGCTGTGGGCCTGTCCCTGGTTAGCTAAGTTATATTACCTAGTGTTCTTTTTTGTTTGTTTGTTTGTTTTACAGAGGCAGAGTTAGAGAGAGGGATAGATAGGGACAGACAGGAACGGAGAGAGATGAGAAGCATCAATCATCAGTTTTTTGTTGCGACACCTTAGTTGTTCATTGATTGCTTTCCCGTATGTGTCTTGACTGTGGGCCTTCAGCAGACCCAGTAACCCCTTGCTCAAGCCAGCGACCTTGGGTCCAAGCTGGTGAGCTTTGCTCAAACCAAATAAGCCAGTGCTCAAGCTGGTGACCTTGGAGTCTCAAACCTGGGTCGTCTGCATCCCAGTCCGATGCTCTATCCACTGTGCCACCACCTGGTCAGGCTATATTACCTAGTTGTTGTTTTTTTTTTACAGGGACAGAGAGAGAGTCAGATAGAGGGATTCATAGGAACAGACAGGAACGGAGAGAGATGAGAAGCATCAAACATCAGTTTTTCGTTGTGACACTTTAGTTGTTCATTGATTGCTTTCTCACACGTGCCACGACCACAGGCCTTCAGCAGACTGAGTAACCCCTTGTTTGAGCCAGTGACCTTGGGTCCAAGCTGGTGAGCTTTTTTTTTTTTTTTTTTTTTTTTTTGCTCAAGCCAGATGAGCCCGCACTCAAGCTGGCAACCTCGGGGTCTCGAACCTGGGTCCTTCCGTATCCCAGTCCGATGCTCTATCCACTGTGCCACCGCCTGGTCAGTCTATATTACCTAGTTTTAACAAAACTAACCCACACAGAATGGACTCATGGCTACAAAAGATTGCTGAAGAGAAAAGAGATTGAAGACAATACTAATATGGCAAGAAAAAATAGAGCTGTCATTTCCACCCTTCGCTGAGCTCCTTGTCATCAACATTTCTTGGTAAAACTAGTGACCAAGTCCTCAGACCTGACATATTCAGCCCCATTGCTCATAAAGGTATTGTATTTTTTCTTAACTGAAAGCAAAAAAGGAATTTAGTATTTTTAATAAATAAAATCTTTCAGAAATTGTTTATCTTATCTTTAAGGCACTCTTCTTAAATTCTTTTTGCATTGCTATGGTGATGAGCATAGCATATTTTATTATTTGTATAGTCAGGTATGTATATAATATTTAAGTGAATATGTCTACATGTGTATGTGTGATAGGGCATAAATCTTTTTTTTTTCTTTCTTTTTCTGAAGCTGGAAACGGGGAGAAACAGTCAGACAGACTCCCGCATGCGCCCGACAGGGATCCACCCGGCACGCCCACCAGGGGCAACGCTCTGCCCACCAGGGGGTGATGCTCTGCCCCTCCGGGGCGTAGCTCTGCCGCGACCAGAACCACTCTAGCGCCTGGGGCAGAGGTCAAGGAGCCATCCCCAGCGCCTGGGCCATCTTTGCTCCAATGGAGCCTTGGCTGCGGGAGGGGAAGAGAGAGACAGAGAGGAAGGAGGGGGTGGGTGGAGAAGCAAATGGGCGCTTCTCCTATGTGCCCTGGCCAGGAATTGAACCCGGGTTCCCCGCACGCCAGGCCGACGCTCTACCGCTGAGCCAACCGGCCAGGGCCATAAATCTTAATTTGGCTGCAAATTAAGAGCTCTGGCTTCCTAGGTGCCCATTTACAACCCAAGTGGCAAATATATTTTCCTGATGGGATTCATGATAAAAATTTTAGACGAGGAACCTGACCGCAGGCAGTGGCGCAGTGGATAGAGCGTCAGACTGGGATGCAGAGGACCCAGGTTCGAGACCCCGAGGTTGCCAGCTTGAGCGCGGGCTCATCTGATTTGAGCAAAAACCCACCAGCTTGAACCCAAGGTTGCTGGCTCCAGCAAGGGGTTACTCGGTCTGCTGAAGGCCCGCGGTCAAGGCACATATGAGAAAGCAATCAATGAACAACTAAGGTGTTGCAACGTGCAATGAAAAACTAATGATTGATGCTTCTCATCTCTCTCCATTCCTGTCTGTCTGTCCCTGTCTATCCCTCTCTCTGACTCACTCTCTGTCTCTGTAAAATATAAAAAAATAAATAAAATTAAAAAAAAAAAGATTGCATTTAAAAAAAAATTTTTTTTAGACGAGGAGTTAAGAGTTCTGTGGGAAAGGCTGTATTACTCCAGGTCAGTGATTAGAATTTGTCCAACCAGTGCCTGGCTGAGCACAAGCTGGCAACAAGCGAGAGGCTCAGTGAATACACTGTCACAAGATGTGCCCAAGACTGTTACCCGGAGCTGGCATCGTGCGGTGCCTACTGTCAGACCCAGTCTGCCTCTTCCTCGCCCAGACATGTGGCTTCGTGACTCACTCACCTTCTCCTTGAACTGGAGACACAAAGACCTAAATGTCTACTTGGCATCTCCACTTGGATGCCAAACGAGCATCTCAAACTTGATGCATCCAGGCCAGAGCTCTTGATTTGTGCCTGGATCTGCTCCTCCCCATGTGTTTCTTATCTCAGTAAATGCCACCACCATCCTGTGGTTCAGGCCAAAACTTGTAGGTGTCCTTGACTTCACTCATTCTGTCTTCCTACTCCTTGCATCTGATTCATTAGCAAATACATATATCCAGAATTCTACCACTTACCCTCCTCCCTTGTCTAGCTGGACTTATAGTGCAACAACCCCAAGTCTCTCTCCCTGTCACCCTTCAGAGTCTCTGAACACATGGGTGAAAATGTGACATTCGCTTGCTTTCAAATCCAGAGCCCTTACTTCAACCCTTACAGAATGTAGCCCCTGGCTACTTCTTGCCTTTTCTTCTTTCTTATGTTTTTAACCAAGGTGCACCTCTGTGCTGTTCTGACTTCCCAGACATGTGCTTATCACAGGGTCTTTAGCCTGAGGTCAGGTGTCCCCAACCATCTCAAGAAGCTTAACAGGCCTGACCTGTGGTGGCGCAGTGGATAAAGTGTCGACCTGGAATGCTGAGGTCGCCGGTTCAAAACCCTGCATTTCTCTGGTCAAGGCACATATGGGAGTTGATGCTTCCTGCTCCTCCCCCCTTTCTCTCTCTCTCTCTCTCTCTCACTCTAACTCTCCTCTCTAAAATGAATGAGTAAATAAATAAATAAATAGAAGCTTAACATACTTTGTCTTCTATGCCTCCTTCCCTGGGTTTTAATCTTCACAGCATGGATTCACTTGACATTATAGTTAATCATTTGTTTATTGTATTAGTTTCCTGTGACTGCCGTAAGAAGTCACCACAAACTTGGAAGCTTAAAACAACAGAAATTAATTTTCTCACAGTTCTTGAGGCCAGAAACTCTAGATCAGTTTTCCTAGGCGAAAGTCGAGGGCCACACTCCCTCCAGAGGCTCTAGAGAAAAATCAGTTCCTTTCTTCTTCCAACTTCTTCTTTAAAAAAAAAAAAATAAATAAAATAAATTGCCCTGGCCGGTTGGCTCAGGGGTAGAGTGTCGGCCTGGCGTGCAGGAGTCCCGGGTTCGATTCCCAGCTAGGGCACACAGGAGAAGCGCCCATCTGCTTCTCCACCCCTCCCCCTCTCCTTCCTCTCTGTCTCTCTCTTCCTCTCCCGCAGCCAAGGCTCCATTGGAGCAAAGTTGGCCCGGTAGCTGAGGATGGTTCTGTGGCCTCTGCCTCAGGCGCTAAAATGGCCTTGGTTGCAACAGAGCAATGCCCCAGACGGGCAGAGCATCGCCCCCTAGTGGGCATGCCGGGTGGATCCTGGTCGGGCGCATGCGAGAGTCTGTCTGACTGCCTCCCCATTTCCAACTTCAGAAAAAAGAAAAAAAATTCAGGAAGGAGCACACAAATTTACTATCTTAACCATTTTTTAAATTGATTTTAATTTATTGTATTTACATAGATTCTAGTGTTGCCCTGAATGCATTCCCCCTCCCCCGTATTCCCTCAACTCCATCCCCAAAGCACCCTCCCCCCTTCCCTTCAGGTTTATCCCATCCTATCATCCCCTTTTTCTCTGTCCTCTTTTCCTCTGGTCCCTTTGATGTCTCCTCTGTCTCAATTCTGTTTCTCAGTTCACAGTATTCATTGGATTCCTCAAATAAGTGAGGTCATATGATATTTTTCTTTTTCTGCCTGGCTTATTTCACTTAACATAATAGTTTCCAGGTCCATCCATGTTGTCGCAAAAGGTAAGATTTCCTTCTTTTTCATGGCCCCATAGTATTCCATTGTATATATCAGTGGTAGTCAACCTGGTCCCTACCGCCCACTAGTGGGTGTTCCAGCTTTCATGGTGGGTGGTAGTGGAGCAACCAAAGTATACATATAAATAAAAAGATAGATTTAACTATAGTAAGTTGTTTTATAAAGATTTATTCTGCCTAACTTAGCGAAAATCCGACATAAAGTACTTGGTAAGAAATTATTATTATATGCTTTAACTTGCTGTAACTCTGCTTTATAAATTTTATAAAGTAAAGTTACTTCCCTACTTTATAAATCACCATTACTGTGGAACCGGTGGGCAGTTAGAAAATTTTGCTACTAACAGAGATACAAAAGTGGGTGGTAGGTATAAAAAGGTTGACTACCCCTGGTATATATGTACCACTGCTTTTTAATCTACTTGTCCACTGATGGACACTTGAGCTGTTTCCAGATCTTCGCTATTGTGAACAATGTTGCCATAAACATGGGGGTGCATTTCTCCTTTTGAAACAGTGCTATGGTGTTCTTGGGATATATTCCTAAAAGTGGGATAGCTAGGTCGAAAGGCAGTTCGATTTTTAATTTTTTGAGGAATCTCCATACTGTTTTACACAGTGGCTGCACCAGTCTGCATTCCCATCAGCAGTGCAGGAGGGTTCCCTTTTCTCCACATCCTCGCCAGCACTTATTCTGTGTTGTTTTGTTGATGAGCGCCATTCTGACTGGTGTGAGGTGATATCTCATTGTGGTTTTAATTTGCATTTCTCTAATGATTAGTGATGTTGAGCATTTTTGCATATGCCTATTGGCCATCTGTATGTCCTTTTTGGAGAAGTGTCTATTCATTTCTTTTGCCCATTTTTTTTTTTTTGTATTTTTCCGAAGCCAGAAAAGGGGAGGCAGTCAGACAGACTCCCGCATGCGCCCGACTGGGATCCACCCGGCATGCCCACCAGGGAGTGATGCTCTGCCCATCTAGGGCGTCGCTCTGTTGCAACCAGAGCCATTCTAGTACCTGAGGCAGAGGCCATGGAGCCATCCTCAGCGCCCAGTGCCCTGGCTGGGAATCGAACCCGACCAGGCCAGGGCTGGGTGCTGGATTTTATCAAATGATTTTTCTGAATCTATTGAAATTATCATGTGGTTTTTCTCCTTCCTTTTATTTATGTGATGAATCACATTGATTGATTTGTGAATATTGTACCAGCCTTGCCTCCCAAGAATAAATCCCACTTGATCATGGTGTATGATTTTTTTCATATATTGCTGGTTCCGGTTTGCTAATATTTTGTTGAGGATTTTAGCATCTAAATTCATCAGGGATATTGGCCTATAATTTTCTTTCTTTGTGTTGTCTTTGCCTGGTTTTGGAATCAGAATTATTATTATTATTATTTTTTACAGAGACAGAGAGTGAGTCAGAGAGAGGGATAGACAGGGACAGACAGACAGGAACAGAGAGAGATGAGAAGCATCAATCATTAGTTTTTCATTGCACGTTGCAACACCTTAGTTGTTCATTGATTGCTTTCTCATATGTGCCTTGACCGCGGGCCTTCAGCAGACCGAGTAACCCCTTGCTGGAACCAGTGACCTTGGGTTCAAGCTAGTGGGCTTCTTGCTCAAACCAGATGAGCCCACGCTCAAGCTGGTGACCTCGGGGCCTTGAACCTGGGTCCTCGGCATCCCAGTCTGACGCTCTATCCACTGCTCCACCGCCTGGTCGGGCTGGAATCAGAATTATGCTTGCCACATAAAAGGAGCTTGGAAGTCTTCCTTCCTCTTGAATTTTTTGAAATAGCTTGAGAAGGATAGGAGTTAGTTCTTCTTTGAATATTTGGTAGAAGTAACTTGTGAAGCCATCAGACCCAGGACTTTTCTTTGTTGGGAGATTTTTGATAACTCTTTTGATCTCATTTGTTGTAATTGGTCTGTTTAGGTTTTCTGATTCTTCCAGATTAAATTTTGAAAGATTATATGTTTCAAGGAATTTGTACATTTCATCTACATTGTCTAATTTTTTAGCATACAGTTCTTCATAGTATTTTCTTACAAGATTTTGTATTTCTGTTGTGTCAGTTGTTATCTCTCTACTCTCATTTCTAATTTATTTATTTGAGTTCTCTTTTTTTCTTGGTGAGTCTGGTTAAAGGTTCATCAATCTTTTTTACCTTTTCAAAGGACTGGTTTAGAGTTTTTATTCTCTTATAATCATAGTGTACATTTTGTACTGTGATATAATTTAAATATTCACATCAGAAAAAATACTAAATATGTTAATTCATAAGTGTCTTATGAGAGGAAAAATACATAAAGATGTTTGATAGAGAAAAAGGTTTAGTGGAGATGGACTGTCAATTTAGATAATTCCTTTTCATTTTTTTTTATCTTGACCTGTAGAGATTCCATAACTGATAAGTTATTTTTTTTCTCTGCAATATTTAGGCTGTTTTTACTCCATGGTCTTGATTTGTGTTTCTCTGCTGATTAGTGATGTTGGGCATCATTTTGTCTGTTTCTTGGCCATTTGTATATCATCTTGGGAGAAATGTCTATTCAGATCCTTTGCCCATTTTTTAATTGGCTTGATTTATTGTTGTTGAGTGGTAGTTCACTGTATATTCTGAATATTAACCCATTGTCATATACAAGGATGGGAAAAAGTAGCTTTACCATTGTGAGTACATTAAATAGTTTATCTTGTTTATTATTTATTAATTACTGTATTATTTTTCCATATGAACAACTGTAAACCTACTTTTGCCCACCCCTGTATATGATTTGCAAATATTTTTTCGCAGTGTAGGCTGTCTTCACTCCGTTGATCATGTCTTTTGATGCACAACAGTTTTAAGTTTGATGCAGTCATATTTTTCTTTTTACTTTTGTTACTTGTGCTAGTGGTATCATATCTAGAAAATCATTGCCTAGCCCAATATCACAAAGCTTTTTCCCTATGTTTTTTCTAGAAAACAAAATTTTCCTAGAGGAAACATACACACATATATATATATATATATATATAGGTATTGATCAACTTACGACCTATGCAACTTACGACCATTTGACTTTACGACCACAATCACTAGCCACGACTGCTCCGCATCTGGTGTTGCCCAGCTGGGCGTATGACAGTGTGGACCAGCTTCCAGCAGCACTACCATCTCCATGTGCACCATTTCAACTGTTATCCCAGGCTCGGTACAATAATGAAATAAAATTATGATAAAATATGACTTAAAGATTTTTATAATATCATTTCACAGTACTGTACATATAGCCTACTCAACTTATGACTGGCCTGTCGGAACCAATCATGGTTGTAAGTCGAGCACTAGCTGTGTGTGTGTGTGTGCATATATATATATTGTGTGTGTGCATATATATATATATATATATAGTCTACCAGAAAGTTCTGTCCATTTTTGGAATAAAACAAAATACAAATTTTTCTTACCGTCAATTTACTTTATTAAATAATATATTTCTACACCAATCCTATCTTCTGAATATGGTCCGAAATGCTTTGCTGAGCTGAATTAGGCCTTTCTGCGATCTCCGATGTTGTCAGAAAAGGATCTTGCTCCAACATGGTCTTAACAACATCATCATCGATCAAAGATGGTTGCCCAGAACGTGGTTTATCAGAAAGGTCGAAATCACCTATTTCAAATTTTTCAAACCATCTTCTGCATGTCCTGTCAGAAACTGTACCTTCACCAAACACTTTCAATAAATTTCTACATGCTTCTGTAGCATTTCTTCCTTGTTGAAATTCATGTTCAATACAGTGGCATAAATGAACTTTATCAGTAGCCATGGGTACACTATCGCTTCACACATAAGACTAACGTGAATCAACTTTGTTTTGTTACGTCAGTATGTATACATTAAATGATAAAAATAGAGAGGCACACATGCGCCAAATAAACATGTGCTTACATGTTGAAACTTGTGATAGAAACGGACAGAACTTTCCGGTAGACGTTATATAAATATATATATATTTTTTGGGGGGTTATTTTTCTGAAGTTAGAAGCTGGGAGGCAGTCAGACAGACTCCCTCATGCGCCCAACAGGGACCCACCCAGCATGCCTACCAGGGGGCGATGCTCTGCCCATCTGGGCCGTTGCTCCATTTTGTCCAGAGCCATTCTAGCACCTGAGATGGAGGCCATGGAGCTGTCCTCAGCGCTTGGGCCAACTTTGCTCCCATGGAGCCTTGGCTGTGAGAGGGGAAGAGAGAGATAGAGAGGAAGGAGAGGGGGAGGGGTGGAGAAGCAGATGGGCGCCTCTCCTGTGTGCCCTGACCAGGAATCGAACCCAGGACTTTCACATGCCAGGCCAATGCTCTACCACTGAGCCAACTGGCCAGGGTGAAACTTATAGTTTTAAGTCTTACGTTTAAGTCTTTAACCTATTTTGAGTTATTTTTTGTCTGTGGTGTAAGATAAGGGTTCAACTCCTTTTGCAAGTGGATATCCAGTTTTTCCAACACCATTTGTTGAAGAGCCTATACTTTTTCTATTGAGTGTTCTGGACATCTTTGTTGAAAATTATTTGACCAACTATGTAAAAGTTTATTTCTGGGCTCTATTCTATTCCATTGGTCTATTTATCTTTATGCAGTACCAAATTATTTTAATTACTGTAGCTCTATGAATATATAAATATTTTGAAATCAGAAAGTGTGAGTCCTCCAACTTTATTCTTTTTCTGCGTCCCAGTCCGATGCTCTATCCACTGTGCCACCACCTGGTCAGGCTTATTCTTTTTCAAAATTGTTTTGTCCTTGAGATTTCATGTGAATTTTAGGATGAAATTTTTTTTTTAAATTCAGTGAGAGGAGAGGAGGCAGAGAGACAGATTGCCACATGCACCCCGATCAGGGTTAACCTGGCAAGCCCAACAGGGGATGATGCTCTGTCCATTTGGGGCATTGCTCTGTTGCTCAGCAATCAAACTCTTCTTAGTGCCTGAGGAAAATGCCATGGAGCCATCCTCAGCACTCAGGGCCAACTTGCTCCAATAGAGCCATGGCTGCAGGAGTGGAAGAGAGAGAGAGAGAGAGAGAGAGGGAAAAGTGAGAAAGTTAGGGGTAGAGAAGTATATGGACACTTCTCTTGTGTGACCTGACCAGGAATGAAACTCGAGACATCCACATGCTGGGCTGATGCTCTACCACTGAGCCAACTGGCCAGGACCCAGATTGGCATCTTATCCGCTGTGCCACCACAGGTCAGGCTGATTTTGTTGGGGGGGGGGAATGAGAAGCATCAACTTGTTGAAGTATGTTCATTGATTACTTCTCATAGATGCCTTGACTGGGGGAGGGGGAGGCTCAAGCAGAGCCAGTGACCCCTTGCTCAAGCCAGCAAACTTTGGGCTCAAGCCAGCGACCTTGGGATCATGTCAATGATTCTGCATTCAAGCCAGAGTCTCTGCACTCAAGGCAATGATCTCACACTTAAGCTGGCGACCTTGAGGTTTAGAACAGGGGACCTCAGGGTTCCAGGTTGATGGTGTATCCACTGTGCCATCACCAGTCAGGCAAGAAAATTTTAAGTATACAATACAGTCTTATTAACTATAGTCATCATGCTGTACATTATATCCCTGGAACTTACTCATCCTTCATAACTGAAACTTTGTAGCCATTGACCAAATTCCCCTATATCCCCTACTCCCTAGCCCCTAAACCCCTAACAACCACCATTCTACTCTCTGCTTCTATGACTTTGACTTTTTTAGATACCACATATAAGTGATATCACGCAACATTTGTTTCTCTGTGTCTGGCTTATTTCACTTAGGTTCATTCATGTTGTTGCAAATGGCAGGATTTTCTTCTTTTTTAAGGCTGCATAATATTCTGTTATAATTGTATAGATACAACATGTTTCTTTTACACATTCATTTGTTGATGAATACTTAGGTTGTTTCCGTATCTTAGCTGTGATAAGTAATGCTGCAATAAACATGGAAGTGCAGCTATCTCTTCTAGATACTGATTTAATTTCATTTGTATGTATTCCCAAAAGTGGGATTGTTGGATCATAGGGAGTTAATTTTTAATTTTTTGAGAACTCCACACCATATTCCATAGTGGCTGTTCTAGTTTACATTCCCACCAGTGTCCAAGGGTTCCCTTTTCTCCACATCTTCTCCAACGCTTGTTACCTTTTGTCTTTTTGATAATAGACATTCTAACAAGGGTGAGGTGATGTCTCATTGTGGTTTTGCATTACCTGGTGATCAGTGATGCTGAGTACTTTTTTGTACCTGTTGGAAATTTGTATGTCTTCTTTTGAGAGATGTCTATTCAGGGTTCTTTGCCTATTTTAAAATCAGGCTATATGGTTTTTGTTTTGTTTATTTATTTCTGCTATTGAGTTGTGTGAGTTCCTATATCAAATGTGTGCTTTTGAAATATTTTCTTCCATCCCATAGGTTGTTTCTTCACTTTGTTGATTGTTTCCTTTGCTGTGCAGAGGCTTTTTTTTTCTGACAGAGACAGAGAGACAGAGAGAGGGACGGGACAGATAGGAACAGACAGACAGGAAGGGAGAGAGATGAGAAGCATCAACTCTTTGTTGCAGCACCTTAGTTGTTCATTAATTACTTTCTCATATGTGCCTTGACCAGGGAGCTACAACAGACCGAGTAACTCCTTGCTCAAGCCAGCAACCCCATGCTCAAGCTGGTGAGCCTTGCTCAAACCAGATGAGCCTGTACACAAGCCGGCATCCTCAGGGTTTCGAACATGGTCCTCCGCATCCCAGTCCAGTGCTCTATCCACTGCGCCACCGCCTGATTAGGCTGTGCAGAGGCTTTTTAGTTTGATGCAGCCCCACTTACTTATTTTTTATTTTATTTCTGTACTTCTGGGATCATATATTTTTTTTTAATTTTTTTTTTTAATTTTTTTTTTTTTTTTTTGTATTTTTCTGAAGCTGGAAACGGGGAGAGACAGTCAGACAGACTCCCGCATGCGCCCGACCGGGATCCACCCGGCACGCCCACCAGGGGCGACGCTCTGCCCACCAGGGGGCGAGGCTCTGCCCCTCTGGGGCGTCGCTTTGCCGCGACCAGAGCCACTCTAGCACCTGGGGCAGAGGCCAAGGAGCCATCCCCAGCGCCCGGGCCATCTTTGCTCCAATGGAGCCTCGGCTGCGGGAGGGGAAGAGAGAGACAGAGAGGAAGGGGGGGGGGGGTGGGGGGTGGAGAAGCAAATGGGCGCTTCTCCTATGTGCCCTGGCCGGGAATTGAACCCGGGTCCCCCGCACGCCAGGCCGACGCTCTACCGCTGAGCCAACTGGCCAGGGCCCCTGGGATCATATTTTTAAAAAAATCATTGTTCTGACCAATGCCAAGAAGCTTTTCCTTGTTTTTTTTTTTCTTTTAATGGCTTTACAGTTTCAGGTCTTCTGTTTGTTTTTAATGCATTTTGAGTTGACCTTTGTGTATGGTGTGAGATAAGAAAATTTTTTTTTTTTTTTTACAGAGACAGAGAGAGAGTCAGAGAGAGAGATAGACAGGGACATACAGACAGGAACGAAGAGATGAGATGCATCAATCATTAGTTTTTTGTTACGCATTGCGACACCTTAGTTGTTCATTGATTGCTTTCTCATGTGTGCCTTGACCGCGGGCCTTCAGCAGACCAAGTAACCCCTTGCTCGAGCCAGTGACCTTGGGTCCAAGCTGGTGAGCTTTGCTCAAACCGATGAGCCCGTGCTCAAGCTGGCGACCTCGGGGTCTCGAACCTGGGTCCTCTGGGTCCTCGGCATCGCAGTCCAACACCCTATCCACTGCGCCACCGCCCGGTCAGGCAGAGATAAGGATTTTAATTTCGTTCTTCTCCACCTGAATATTCGATATTCAGTTTTTCCAATACCAATTATTGAAGAGTCTATCTTTACCCCATTGTGTGTTTTTGGTACACTCATCGAAGATCAGTTGATCGTAAATGCGTGGATGTATTTCTACAGTCTGTTCTGTTCCATTGGTCTATATGTCTGTTTTTATTGCTATAGCTTTAGAATGTAATTTAAAATCAGAAAGTATGATGTCTCCAACTCTATTCTTCCTGCTCAAGATTTCTTTGACTATTTGGGGTCTTTTGTGGTTCCATATGAGTTTTAGAATTGTTTCTGTAAGGAAATGTGGACTAAAGACCTCACATTCTGCCATATTGCTGATGTCACTTCTCCGTAGTTTTTTTTTTTTTTTCCTTGTGGCATTCTTGTCTGGCTTTGGTATCAGGGTAATGCTAACCTCTTAGAATGAACTTAGAAGTGTTCTTTCCTCTTCAATTTCTGGAAGTTTCAGGAGGATTGGTGTTAATTCTTCTTTGAATATTTGGTAGAATTCACTGGTGAAGATATTTGGTCCTGGCTTTTCTTTATTGTGAGGTTTTTGAGACTAATTTAATCTCCTTATTTGTTATTGGTCTGTTCAGATTTTCTATTTCTTTATGATTCAGTCTTGGTAGATAGCATGTATTTAGGAAGTTAGCCATTTCTTGTAAGTTACCCAATTTGTTGGCATGTGGTTCTTTCAGCTAATAAGAATATATGTAATTGCGTTTAGGACTCAACCTGATAAATAGGCTAATCTTCCCCAGATCATGTTTCTTAATTTAATTACATATGATTGAATTTTGAATTGTGACCCCCGCCATGCATATATTGAAGTCCTGACCCCAGTACCACAGGATGTGACTGTGTTTGTTGATAAAATCTTAAAGAGGCAATTAGTTTAAAATGAGGTCACTAGGGTAGGACCTAGTCCAATAAAACCAATGTCTTTATAAGAAGAGGAGATGAGGATACAGAAATGCACAGAGGGAAGACCATATTAGGACACAAGAAGAAGATGGTCATCTGCAAGCCAAGGAAGAAGAAACCAACCCTGCCAATACCTTGATCTTGGACTCCCAGCCTCCAGAACTGTAAGGAAATCAACTTCTGCTGTTAAAACCTCCCAGCCTATGGTATTTTGTTATAATGTCTCAAGCAGACAAATACAGTGATATTTTATAAGACTCCAGGAATTAGGACCTGGATATCGTTGGGTACATTACCAGCACATTTGCTTTTCATCTCTCTAGAAGAGTATATAACTAATGAAAGCAGGGCGTTTATCGTTTTGTTCTTAAAACAGTGTCTATCCTCAGGGAGTTTACATTCTGGTACGGAGAGTCAGACAATAAAAAAAGAAGGCAAGTCTACTTTGCCACATGGGTTGCTCTGAAGAAAAAGAAGGCAGGGACAGATGAGAGAGTGCTGCACAGAAGAGATGGCAGTTTTAGAAAGGGGATAAGGAAGGACCTTCTGAGAAGGTGACCTTTGAGTGAAGACCTGAAGGAGATGAGAAAGCCAAGCACACTGATAGTGAGGAAAGAGCATTCCGGGCAGGAAAGACAGCAGACGTGGAGCCTGCAGCGGGGGGAAGGGGGCTGCTGCCTACAGAAAGAATGAGGGCCATGTAACCGCAAGTTCCGATGGTGGGCTGAGTAGCAGGATGTGAGGTCAGAACAGCTGTTGCAACTCAGGTAGGGGCTTCTAGGCCATTGAAAGGTATCTGGCTTTGCGCCGGAGTGAGATGAGAACCACTGCAAGATTTTGAGCAGACGTTTGACCTGAACTGACTTAAGAGGATTGTTTTGGCTGCTGTGTGGAGAGAAGGCTGCTTGGAGAGCCAGGGCAGAATCAGGGAGCCCAGTTCGGAAGCTGTGTCGGTAATTTAGGCACCAGCTGCTGGTGGACCTAGGGCATGGCCCCTGGAGGTTGTGAGAAGTGGCTGGACTCGGTATTTTCCAGAGGTAGATTCACGGCAGAACTTACTGGTAGATCTGCTATGGCAGCAGGGGTCAGGAACCTATGGCTTGTGAGCCAGATGTAGCTCTTTTGATGGCTGCATCTGGCTCGCAGACAAATCTTTAATAAAAAAATAATAACATTAAAAATATAAAACATTCTCATGTATTACAATCCATTCATCTCCTACCACTCATGTTCATGGTTGCTGGTGGCTGGAGCCAATCACAGCTGTCCTCCGGGACAACACCAAATTTTTATTGAATAATGCGTAATGTACACGGGTCGTTGTATGGCTCTCACGGAATTACATTTTAAAATATGTGGCGTCCATGGCTCTCTCAGCCAAAAAGTTTCCCGACCCCTGTGCTAGGGAGAGTGGGAGGGGGAGAGGACTCAGAGACTCCTCCAAGCTGCCAGCCTCATCCACTGGAGCTGCTGTTTACTGAGCTGGGGAAGGCAGGGGGTGCGGAGCACATTTTATTGGGTATGGGCAGGGGTTGAAGGGAAGATCATGCTATGCAGGGATGCCTGTGGGACTTCCAGATAGAGATATTTAGAACTGGCCTTGGGTGTACAAGTCCACATTTCAGGGGAGAGGTCTAGGCTGGAGGTATCAGTTTGGGAGTTGCCAGTTCATAGGTGGTGTATAAAGCCCTGAACCATTTAAAACCAGCCAGGGATGACCCAGCTGGGGTTGACCAACTTTCAGAGGCCAGAGAACTGATGGGAGACCAGCAAGGGGGTATTTTTGTTGAAGGAATAAAGGAAGGAATGAGTCTCCTTTGCCACTACTCCTGGGCAGGCTGTCATTCCTCACCGACTGTCACAGCAGCCCCCTCCAACTTCAGGTCCATTCTCCTTCTGCCCTTGGCTCCGCCCTGTCCCCGAGGGTGCTCTCACCGTCCTGCCTCCAGGCCTTCACACAGGCTGTTCTCCCTTCACAGGGGCCCAGCCCTCCTCCCTGCTTTATTCTTTGCCTGGTAAGTTGCTTTTTGGAACATCATCCTCTATCTCTGAGCATCATCCTCACCCCTCTCTCTTTTCATCCCAACTCCTCCTGGCACTGCGGGGGTCCTGGCGAACAAGTGCTAGATGGTCCAGTCTGCTTACACCACCGCACTCCCAACAGACAGCGCCCTTGCCGCCTTTCTGGCTTAGGGCTGTGCCACTGGCTATAGGGTCTGCCCTCAGGAGGGCAGATGCAGGCATGGGGTCATGTGGTCCCCGGAAGTGGACTTGGTGGTTTTGGGAAGGAAATCCAGAATCTGGTATCCAGAGCGTATCTAGAAGGGAGTTGTAAGCATGTTCCAAGGCCCTATGATATTTTGGCCCCGAAGGCAGGGGATGTCCCTATAGCTGGATGCATCTAAGAGCGGTACTGAGGCTCCTGTGCTGCCTGCAGGGGACATTTGTTATGTTTTCTAAAGCAGTGAATTGGTGTCTTACATGGCCATGCGTAAGAGTGGGTGTTTCAGAGGAAAACCTGTCTCCTAGTTTTCTTAGGTGGCGCCATTTTCTCCTTTCTGTGGCTGTTCACCAAGGCCAAGGGTTTGGTTTGGGTAGGAGGGTCACCTTTGCTTACCCCTCTAGCTGTACCCTCAGTGCTCCAAGACTGCCCAGCAGGCCCTGTGCTTATTTTAGTCCTATGGGGCAGGGCCGGGGACCACGTGGCTGGGAAGGTGAGACCACCTCCAGAGGAGACCCCCGCTCTGTGGGTAGGCATGTGAGGGGCTGGCTGGCCTTGCTTCTCCTATAAGGGACTTTCACTGTTAAAGGACAACCTGAACTTGGAGAAGGACCCTTCTCCAGAAGCCGATGGCTGGGGATTCTGGTAAGCCGCCCTCTAAGTATACCTTGAACAGTGGAGGTTCGCGAGGCTGAGCCCTGTTCCCTACCTAGCCCGGGAGCTGACGGCACAGGACAGATGACAAAGGAGGCCAAGACACACCGTGTCCTTTAAAATGTTTTTATTTATTAGTCTTTTTTGAAGCAGTTAATTCTCTTTTCTTATTTAAAAAAATGTGTGTTTCATCCAGAGTTATACCAAAGTGATTAAAATGAATTTTCTAGTGGGGATATAGCTCCCCAGATCAGAAAAAAAAAAATTTTTTTTTTCAATTAACCACAAAAATAAAACCAAGGGAAAACATCAACAGTCAAAAATAATCCCCAAATATCCAGGACAAAAAATAAAATATTTATTGATCTATCACAGCGAGACACAAAGAGATGGGCAGGGAGGGACAGGAAATGCTGTGAAGTACAGTGGCTCAAGGGAGGGAGGGGGATACAGTACTGCGTGGGGGGGCCCGGGTTGGGGAGGGGGTTCCTGCCGCCCAGCTGACACAGCCCCTCACACTCTGCAGGGGTGTGTGCGATGGGGCAAAGGCAGGGCACAGACTGCCATGACAGGTTAACCAGGTTGATGGTGGGGGCGCCCAGCCAGCTAGTGGTGCCAGGCGGTCAACTGGGGACAAGGATGGATGGATGGATGGACAGATGGGCGGATGAATTCCACAAGAGAAAGAGGGCTATTCCCATTGGGGCTCTTCTGATATGAAGGTGCCCCAGACATGAGGAATAGCGACTGTTGGGGGAAAGGAGGCCAAGGGGACCAAGAGATGGTGGGACCAAATCCAGCTTGAGGTTGTCGATGCTTGGGTACCAACTGGACCGCAGCCAGGGGTGGGTCCCTGCGGGCAGGGGGAGGTGGGACTGCCCAGGAAGTGTCTGCACCATTTTCAGAGGAGTCCCAGGGAGAAGGCTTCCCAAGGGGCCGTCCTTCCCTCCTCCCTCCCCCGGAAGATGAAAGCACCAGCACTTAGCACCAAGTTCCCCTGGAGATGGAGAGTGTGGAGGGGGAGCTCCTGGGTAGGAAGGGGTGGCCTCTGAAGCAGGGGGCTTCCCAAGGCCCACTCGGCCACTGTTCTCTTGTTTCCTTGTCCTGTGGATTTCCAAGTCCGCCCGGCCAGCCCTGTCCCCTCCAGAGGTGGGGACTTAGGAGGGAGTGTGGGGGAGGGTCACAAGGGTTTACATTCTCCACCAAGCAGTAGCACCAACGTTGATGAGGTCGTGAGTCGGGAGTCTCGGGAAGCTCACTTTCTCTTCCGGCCACAGGACTTCCCCAGGCAGGCTCCACCTGGGTTGGAGGAAGCACATGCAATGGTCAGTCCCACCCCTCCCCATTGCTGCTCAAGCCACTGCCCGTTGACCAGCTCCAACATCATCACAGTGGGGAACGGAGGCTCCGAGAAGCTACCAGAAGCCTGGGCTTCACCCCAGGCCAAACTCATTATACAAACTCCCACTGGTGGGTGGGACCAGGGCTCAAGATGTGGTTGATGAAATCAAGGCTCAGAGAAGGGAAGAGGCCAGGGTATGGGGCCAGGTCCGGGAAGGACTGGGCCTGGATGAGGTCTCTATACTGAGTCCACTGCATCTGGGAAGCCTTAGTGAATGACTCAGAGAAGACCCCATCCCCAGAAACGGTGTGATGAACATGACAGTGCCTCAAATAAGTACACAGGCCCAGAGAGAGGGAGAGCCATACTCATCCACAGTCAGTGGCTGACCTGGGACTGGAACCCAGGGCTCCTGCCCTTTCCCAGTGGAGGGTCTGTCTGATTGGTAAACCTTGTTTCTAATCATCAAGGCACCTTTGTCTGGTAGTAGGGCCTGTAGTTCCTACCCCTATGGGAAATAGACACGGCTTATTACCGCCACCTGGTGGCAGTGAGAGGCCAAGTGGGGTAGGGACAGGTATCTCTGTGAAGCTCATCCAGGCTGTTTGGAAAGCAATGGGATAGTGCCTCAGGCGTCACGAGGCACCCTGGAAAGGGTCAGGCTGCTCTTGCCTCTGCCTCTCCCAGCCATGGCCTTGCCTCAGCTGCCTCATCTGTGTGGTGGGGAGTTGGGGGGCGGGGAGTGGAGGGAATCCACAGTGTGAGCAACTGCAGGGATGGAACTGGGGCTTCCGTGGGTCTCCACTGGGAGGAACTTGGGAGACGGTGATTGGGACCCACCCCACACACTTCCAGAAGCATGTATGCATTTTTGAGTAAGGGTATGGCTCAGTGCTAGGTAGTGCCCTCTGCCCAGCCTGGGCACCTTGGACTCCCTGCCCACCCTTCAGTGTTCCCTAAACTCTAGGGCTCCCATTGTCTCCTACATTTTCTCTCTCTATCTTTGCCCCTGAGTTCTTCCCTCTCCTCCTCCCTTCTCTTTCCCTTGGCTCCTTCCTGCAGGGGCCATGTGGGCAGCAGGGAGGCAGGGACTGCTAGACAAGGCCAGGCCGGGGTGAGTGTGGAGGGTCCTGGGCCTACTCCCAGGTCTGATCATCTGTGTCAGAGGCAGAAGAAGGGATGGGTGAAGTTTCCAGCTCCTCCGGCCTCCTGACTCCCGGCCAGGCCTAGTCTGAACGCGCTTCCCCCTCTCCCAGACTGATGGGCCTCTGCCCCTGCCTCTACCCTGCCCTCCCTGCTCTCTTCTGGAGGTGGGGACTCTACTCACCTTGGTATCCTAGGGCTCCCAGGGCCCCTCCATAGGCCTTGGGAGGTTTGCCTGTGGATGGAAAGGTGGGGGTTGGGGGGTGGGGTCAGGCTTTCCTGCATCTCTCAGAACTCGGGCTATGGAGGGCCTAATCTTGTCACAACAGGTTCTGAAGGCCTTGTGGATTGGGTCTTCACACGGAGGTCTGAGCCGCTGGCGGGTGCCCCCTCCCACCACGGCCAGACCCCAGCCTCAGCTGGGATCGGGGAGGTTTTGGCTTCCCTGGCTACCTGCTGGGTACACCTTGCTCTTCCCTTAGCTCCTTTCTTTTTCTATGGGAACCTGTCCATCTCTCCACTTAGACCCCAAGCTCAAGCATGACCCAGGTCCCTGTCTCACTCCTGGTGTCTAGTCAGGTGCCAGGCTGGGAGCCCCAGGAATCAGGATTTTTGCCCACTGTCCCCACATCCCAGGGCTGAGCTTTCAGCTTCTGTGACTCCTCTCAAACCCCCACACCGGAGGGCCAGCCAAGGGCTGCGGCCATACTAGCCACCCCCTCAACAGGACTCTTCTCCCTCCCCAGTAAAGGAGCGCAGGGCCTTGCTGAAAGTGGGGCCCCACTTTCTTCTTGCAGACTCACCGCCAACTCCCAGGCCCCCAGCTCCACCACCTGCAAGGCAAGGAAAGGGGCTATGAGAGCCACTTCTGGGAGCCCGCCACGCTATCCTGGCAGCATGGGCCTCTCCTGAGGGGGCTCTATTCTGGGGCTTGGGTACTGGAAGCCCTGGCTCTGCCTCACTCACTGTGTGACCTTGGCAAGTGTCTGCCACTGCAGGAGCCTCGGTTTACCCAGTCTGGAACATGACATTTTAGAAAAGCTGATACTCCCTGACCTTGTAGGGGAGGAAGAGAAGAATAAGGGGGAGCCCTGCCTAGTGTAAGCTGACATGGGGCCCGTCTAGGGGCTTGGCTCAGCCCTCCTGAGCGGGAGATGAGCGGGGAGGGAAGAGGAGGGCGGAGCTGCAGCACAGGGCCCAGGGCAGAGGCCAGGGCGTACCTGGGAAAATAGGAGACAGTCCAAAGCCAGGTCTTGCAACTCCTGCAGGAGGGATGTGGGTTGGCACAGGGCAGGCCTTGCTTTGGCCTCGTCCCCTCTTCTTCTCTGCCCAGGACCACCTCCTCCCTACTGTCCACCCTCCTCCTCCTCCATAACCAGAGTGCCTTTCTTCACAAACCTTGTCCCTGCCTGGCATCCTGGTGTGGAGCCCCGTAGCCTCGGTTTGTTGCTGTCTGAGGCCCCCAGTGCACCCCCAACCCTGAGGCCTGCCCCTTTACCCAGGATGTCTCCTTTCCTGAACCATCCCTGCCACCCTCTCTCTTGTGTCCTGTGCTAGCTCCAGCTCCAGCTCCAGGCCTTCCCCTCCCGTCCAACAGGCCTGCTCTAGACTCTGGCAGAGCTGAGGGTTTCAGAGCAGAGATGGCCCTACCTGCACCTGGGAATGGCCTGGCAGCTCCTAGGACACCTCCAAGGCCAGCGGCACCTGAGAATAGGGCAGGTGGGGGTTGGGACAAAGCATAGCCTAAGGGGCCCTGAGCATCCCCTCTGGGTTCTGGGGCCAGGGAGGTCCTGAACAGGCTGTCGGGGTACTTTGAGCAGGACTGAGGCCTGAGGCAGGTGGGATGGGGTGCTCAGGATGGGGAGTATTAGCAACCCACAGGCCTGGGCAGGAGCGGGGCAGCAGGGAGCCACTCACCATATTTGGCGGCTTTAGCAGCTGCAGCTGGGGACACACCTGGGGAGATGGGGTGCATGAGGGCTCAGGAACATCCCTTCCCTCCCAAACATGTCCCCCTTCTGACCTGTTCACCATTTACCATCTGCCCACCAACTCATCCTTCTACCATTCTTCTACCATCCCTCCACCCCTCCTTCATCCATCTTTCCAAAAGTCTTTATTAAGCTCCTACTGTGTATCCAGCCTTGTGGCACACACAGGAAGAGATTTCAGGCGGGCTTAGGTAGGGGGACACAACGATGACCCCAAAAGGAGTGAAATGTCAACACAAGGCCCGCCAGATGGCAGAAACTTTGAAAAAGTAATTCTCTCCAAGCTTTGGTTTTCTTCTCTAGAAAAGGGGCATAACCATCAATATCCTAATGACGTGGTCATGTGGGTTGAAGGAGAGAGGAGAGGGAGGGGGTTGGGAAGCAGCTGGCGCTCCCGCTTGCTCAAAGACCCGTTCTAAATGCTGTAGGAGCCCAGAGAAGGGGGCTGGCCCACCACAACTTTGGCAGATGAAGTGGGGTTGGACTGGGGGGAGAGAAAATAGCTTGAGCAAGATGTGCAAGGTAGGAAGGAAAGTCTCTCTCCCTCTTCCTCTACACACACACACACACACACACACACACACACACACACACACACACCATTAACTCACTGATTCCAGAGCAGACCCTTACCTCCAAAGCCCCCAGCCCCTGGGACACCCCCAAGTCCTCCAACTCCTAGTCCTCCAGCTCCGAGCCCGCCAACTCCGAGCCCACCAGCTCCGAGCCCGCCAGCTCCCCCCAGGCCTGCAGAGAGAACTGTGTATTAAAACTCCACTGGGGGAACCCACGCTGCCCATCCGTGGAGAGCTGAACCTTTTGTCCCAGGACCCAGGTGGAGCCTGAGCTTCCAGGACCTCTGCAAGGGCAGCAGGCCCAGGAGGCGGGCTGGGCCCTGGGGAGACAATGCCCCTGCAGGCCTCAGAGGTGGGTCAGGGAATAGTGTTCCACATCGCACGGTCAGAGGGGCCCCCAACCCTGGGGCCTGATGGCCACCCCCACCTCCGCACAGTGCTCACCAAATTGGGCAGCTTTGGCAGCAGCCTTGCCGGCAGCAGCCAAGGCAGCAGGTCCGGCTCCTAGGGACACAGAGGGACAATTCAGGGAGCAATTCTCCATGAGTCAGTCTCCCTTCCTGCCCAGCCCGGCCTGGGGTTTCAACTCACCTGCCAAACCACCTGGGACACCGGCTCCACCAAGACCTCCAACCCCTGCAAGAGCACCAGGACCGCCTGCTCCTGAGGAGAGGGACAGAGAATCAACCCCCCCATTTCTGAAGGACAGAGTCTCCCTGACCCAGGGCTATGAGTCAAGCAGGCAGGTGGCTGAGGCCATGTGACCCAGTGGAAGGAGCACTGGGTAGAAGTCCATTCCCAGACACCTTGGCCTGTGTCCCGAACCAGTCAGGCAAGAGTGGGCTCCCTTGAGCCTTGGCCTGCTCATTTTTTCTCCATTCCCCTGGGCTGGCACTGGAGCTGCAGGTGGCCACAAGCTGCCGAGGGGAAGAGACTAGCCCTGGGTTTGAATCTTGGTTTCTCCACTCATTAGAGTCGTCACCTCTCTGAGCTGCAAAGCCCCATCTCTCCAAAGGAGATGATGATCTTAACCCACTCGCCCTACAGGTGTTTGGAGCGTAAGAGAGCACACCATCTGTGAATGTACTCTGAACCACTGTCCAGAGCAGCACTGTTAAGAATTGTAGCAGCAGGCGTTCCGCAGTTCTCAGTGCTTCCGGCAGACTAGCCTGCTCATTATTTACTGCAACACAATGAATAATAAGGTGGACCCTATTATCATCCCCATTTTGCAGATGAGAAAATTGAGGCACCGCAGAGGTTAAGCAATATGCTCAAGGTCCCACAGGCAGGAAATGGCTCTGGAGCCTGTACCCTTAACTGCTTTGTTTCCCTGGCAATGTCTGCTAGACTCAAACTAGCAGAGCAGCCAGCAAGGAACAGGAGAAGGGGCTGTGGTCACCAGGCCCGCCAGGGGTGGGGGCTCAGGAAGCCGGGATTTTCCGAGGTGGAAACTGGCCCCAAGTGGACTGGCCGGGGCTGGTTGGTGTTTCCCTGGCAGAGGCCCCAGCCTGGCTCCCAAGAGGCCAGGAATTCAGGGGCCACAGACAGTGTGGGTCTGGCCAGCTAGGGCTGCGGAGCGCCAAGTGGAGGGGCAGGCATGTCTGCCACGTCCTCGTGGCTCGTGGCAGGCGCAGCCATGCTGACAGGGAGGTGGCCGGAGAGCCGGGGCCTCTGCTGGCTAGGAGGCAGAAGCTGCCTAGCTGACAGCAACCCTGGCCCCTCTGTGGCCCTGTGGCCCACAAAAATGTGAAGGCCAGAGGTACCTTAGGAACCACAGTCTTCACAGAAGTATAACTGTGCCCAGGGAGGTTGGAGATGTGAGGGGCATGTTTGGTTGTCCCAGGGCTGGAGGCTCACTAGGCAATTAGTGGGCAGGAGCCAGGTCTGCTGAGCTGCCATGAATGTGTCCTAGAAACTGCCTTTTTCCATCCCGACCATCCCGGCCCTGTGTTGCAGACTCTGGGCACGGGGCCCCGGCCCAGAGAGGGGCAATGGGTGACCAGGGGTGGGGTGCAGCAGTGGAACCACCGTGGTGGTCAGTGTGGGGGGGCACTCACCATATTTGGCTGCTTTAGCTGCAGCCAGGGTTCCAGGTCCTGCAGGAAAAGGAAAAGGAAAAGGGAGGTAGTCAGCAGCCAAGCTCTGTGTTTGGGGGTTCTGCTTCCTCCTGGGAGCCCTCTCTGCCTTCCTTGGCCTTCTTTGCTTCTCTCAAACCCTCAAGCCATGGCTCCCCAGCCAAAAGCTCTCCCTGCCAGTTAGATCTCTAGTATCTAACCATGCCTCTGCCCATCTGGTTTGGGGTGCTTCCATCAGCCCTCCCGTTCCCTTCAGGTCCGGTGTGGTCTGCCTAAGGCTGGGTGCACAGCAGGCTCAGTCACTACCAGGTGAAGAGCTGGAGCTCCTAGTGGCCCCCTTGCCACAGCGCACTGCTGAAGGGGAGCCAGGCTGCCCCCCCATGTCTGTGGAGCCCAAGGACCTTCAGCTTCTTTCGCTGTATGGTGGGCTTCTTTTCAGTTTGTAGCCTGTGACTCTTCCACTGAGGAGGTAGCAACTCTGACAACTGACAGCCTGAGGCTTCCTCACCTGGCCTGTCCCCTATCTGTTACCCTGGTCACCTCTGACTGCTCATGAGAACCTAATGAGGAATTTATTAAAAGCCCCCGGATAAGGTTCTAGGGGATGTGTTGGAAGGGGAGAGGATTTTATTTTCTGAGCTCAGGGGTCACTCTCTCCAGCCTAGAAGGCCCCTCACCTGCACCTGCCCCAAAACCAGGAACGCCAGCACCAGGTCCAAATCCAGGAACGCCAACACCAGGTCCAAATCCAGGAACACCAGCACCAGGTCCAAATCCAGGAACGCCAGCACCAGGTCCGAATCCTGGAAGCCCAGCCGCAGCCCCTGGGAAAGATGGGCAGTGGGGTGGCGACAGCAGTCAAGGAGCACGCCCGCGTGGGTGTGTCCTTCCCAGGGAGCTACGTCAGGTCCCCAGGGAAGGGGACCAGACTCCTTTAATCTACCCTCTGTGCTGCCGTCAGAATGGCCTTCTGACCACCAGGCTGAGCCCTCCCCGGCTGGCATTCAGGGCTGCCTATGCAGTACACCGCTTTCCTTTCCAGCCTCACCTCCCTCCTGGATGAACTCACTGAATTCTCCCAGCCACCTCTGCAGCAGATGCCAGCGACACCCACTTGTCACACACAAGGATGGGAAACTCAGAGGTCACTCAGCTAGCGTGGGGCTCAGGATTCCAACCTGGGTCTCCCTTATGCTAAATCTGCTTTTCCAACCCCTCTGCCAACTGCCTTGGGACCCCCAAGTCTGCATGGTGGGCCTGAGAGGCTGAGTATCGTATGGCCTGGCTCCCACTTGGGTTGTGCTTGGCCCGCTTGGGCTTGGTGGGGTGCGGGGTGCGGGTGGGGCAGCCAAGCAGGACACTCACGGAGCTGGGCTTTGGCGGCGGCCTTAGCAGCAGATTTGGCTGCAGCCGGGGTCCCTGCTCCTGGAAGAAAAGGGAGGGGCGTGTCACGGATGTCATCCAGGGAGGATTCAGAGGGTCCTCAGGCCTATTTTCTCACCCAGCTCACCTGCAACACCGCCAGGGCCAATGCCAATGCCGGGAACCACGCCAGCACCGGGTCCGAGGCCGGGAACCACGCCAGCACCGGGTCCGAGGCCGGGAACCACGCCAGCGCCGGGTCCGATACCGGGAACCACGCCAGCGCCGGGGCCTAACCCTACAAGAGTGAGAATGAACCCTCAGCCCAGTTCCAACCAAGGACAGAGGCCAAGGGGAAGAGCAGCAAAGCGGGAATCAGGAGCCTTAGGTTTCATCCCAGCAGGGGCACAGCACTGCTGGGTGACCTGGGGCAAATTATTTTCCCCTGATGTATTTCAGCTTCCTCATTCCTGATATGAGGTATGTGTAGGATCAGGAGTTCTTAACCTTTGGAGGGCCAAGTGCCTGTTTGAGATCTTGGAGGGTGGTGGAGCCAGAATTATGTAATAAAGGATGCTCTGCAAGACAGGCAGACATGGGTTCAAGGCTCAGCTCAACCACCACTCGGCTCTGTGACTGGGAAAGATACCTAAGCTTTCAGAACTTCAGTTTCCATGTCTGTGAAATGGGAATAACGGTACCCACTTCATAAAGTCGTGGTCAGGATTGCCTCAGCACATGGCAGCTTTAGGTAAGAGGGGTCGTTTGTCAGATGTGAGTTTGGGGGTCAGTGGACCTGAAGTTAAGATTTCTCTGGTCTAGACAGCCCTAGATTTTCTGATCTGAATCTTGCTGCCCCCAGATCTTTAAAGCCAAGGCGTGTAGATGCCCTGGCCCAGGCCTGGCTGACAGGTGAGCTCTAAGGTGGGACTACTGCCATTTGCTACATTCAGGAAGGTGTGGGCACCAGGGGCTGCTGGGGTGGCCATCAGATGTATTAAGAGATGGAAAACCTTGTCAGGGAGCAAGAAATACTGCCATCGAGGTAGGTGGGAACCCAGAGGAGCCCAGTTTGAGTTCCAGAATGGGGACAGGCCCCAGCAAGACACAGGGACAGCAGGGGCTTAGGGAAGGGGGGCGAGGTTTGTACTGAGGGGCTCACCTCTCTGCTGTCCTAATCAGAGACTTTACCCACACCCCTAACAGTGTTTAGGTGGGTCAGAAGGCCCACAGTGAGAGTGTGGCAGCCTGAGGGTTGTGGGACACCAGAGCAGAGGACCTGAGAGAGCACTGCTTTGGGGTGAGCCCTGGGAGCCACCTTGAGGCAGGACACTTACCAAACTGGGCAGCTTTGGCGGCGGCTGCAGCAGCTGCAGCTGCTGGGGTCCCAATTCCTGGAAATGTAAAGAGAGGAGATTAGGGAGGGGTCCCCTGCACCCCCCCAATTGTGGAAAGGCCTCCCAGAGTCCCCCTTTAGGGAACTACCCCTCTCCCAGAAGACCCTCTCCACGATGCCTCCTCACACTGGAGACAGAGAGGGAAGCATTGAGAGCCCAGCCCAAGGCAGGCCACGTGGGTTCCAGGCCGGCTCTGAGGAGCAGCCACGTGATGCCCTGCTGTGTCCCTTCACTGAAAGCAGCTCAGAGACTGCGACAGTCGGCTTGAACTGCGGTAGTGGTGAAGCAAAGCCACGATAGGCGGAGGCCTAGATCCCCTCCAAGCCTCTCTCTAAAGGATTTGTGACGTTTTCTGCTAAAGGTGATGTTAATTTTAAAAAGTATATTAATTGTGTCTGTATCCAAAACTATATCATTTTGCAGTGAAACTCAAAAGAGGAATTTTCTCCCAGAAAGCAGGAATATAGAAAAGAAATCTTCTGGTGAGAAAAAACAACCAAGGAAGGTTGTATCTTAATCACATTGTAACTCTTAATTTCTTCCCTTTGGCCTCTGACTGGTGGAGGAGAAAGACTGCCGGGAAACCAAACGATGACACAGGCTCTTCCACCAGATCAGGAGCAGAAAGAACTCTGAAGTGAGGCCACCCAACCCTGACAGAGCAGAGCTCCAGCACCCAGCCGGCTGACAGCCGGATGTCCTGAGAAGCCCCATGGAATTCCATAAAGGGTCTCCCCTTCAAACTAGGGGACATTGCTTTCTCTCCTCCCCATCTCTGGGCTCAGTCTTGCCATCTATAAAATGGTTCCTTTGGCCTGAGTCAAATCCAGGGCCTGTCTCTGGGTTGGGGACACAGCTTACCTGGCACCCCACCAGCTCCCGGCACGCCTGGGACTGCGCCTCTAGCACCTGGCACCAGCCCTCCCAAGGCTCCCGCTCCTCCAGCACCTAGAGGAGTAAAGAGCACCCTGCTCTGCCCTGGAAGCCCCCCCTCCTTGAGGAAGCAGAGGGTGGGGTGGGGTGGGGAACAGAACGGCTGCAGCGAGCACCTTTCACTTGACAGCTTGGGGTGGGGTGATAAGCTGGGCACTAGTAATCCTAATGGTGTGTAATCAAAAAGGGCAGAAAAATTTACTGTTGCTTTGGAAGCTAGGGCCAGGGGCTTCCGATCATGGCCCAGGCCGTTTCAACCCGGAGGCCTGAGTGTGAGCCTGCTCTTTCCTCAAGCTGGAGAATGCTCTGAGCTCAGAGCCTGGGCCCCATGGCAGGGTGGGACTGGGGTACAGAGGAGGGGAGGGCACTGCCCAGGTGGGACTGGGGTGCAGAGGAGGGGAGGGCACTGCCCAGGTGGGATTGGGGTGCAGAGGAGGGGAGGGCACTGCCCAGGGTATGGGGGCAGGCAGTAGGGGCAGGGCACTCACCGTACTTGGCTGCCTTGGCCGCTGCTGCCTGGGCTGCAGCTATTTTGAAATGAAAGAGAAAAGAGACCCTTAGAAACCTTGCAGGACCTCAGTGGGGCTGTGCTGACGGTTCTCCTGCCCCTAAAAGCACTGCAGGCCCTCCTTCCTGTGCTCTCGCCAACTCCTCCCTGAGCACAATGAAGCCCGGTCAAGGCTCCCCACTCCCTCTTCAGCCCTACAGAAGAGAAGCCCCCATGCCCTCTCCCGGCTTCCCCAGAAGGAACTAGGGCTCACGGGAAATGCCAGCTCCAGGGACAGCTCCAGGGACAGCTCCAGGGACAAGCCCGGGGACAGCTCCAGGCACAACTCCAGGAATGGCTCCAGGGACACCTCCAACTCCAGCTCCAAGACCGCCGTAGCCTGGTAGGCCTCCGAAAGTGGGAATACCTCCAACTCCCACTCCAGCTCTACCCCCTGTGGAAGGAGAATAGGGTAGAAAGGGATCTCCGTGACAGAGGCTGGGAGAGCTGGGGCAGACGGTGCTGGTGGACTGGGAAAGTGGGTGCAAGCCTCCCCCAAGCCTTGAGCACAGAAAACCATAGAGTGCCTGGGCCCCCACCAGCCTTTTCTAGGAAGCCTTTACTGACACCCCAGTAAGCATTTCCCCAACCCCTCTCTTTTCTGATTGGGGTAGGGCTCCTTTGTTGGTGATGGAGAGACTGTGGGAAGGTCTCATTTCCCCGGCCAGGCTTGGGCTCCTCTGAGAGGGCCCCTGGCTGGGGCAGGGAGGGTCAGAGACACCATCCCCACTGGGAATGCCATACAAGGACTCTCCTATCACTCAGCCCATGGCCTCGTTGTGGGAGACCACTGGAAGAGACATCATCCTGGAGCCCACTAGCTCTGCCAGTGACTTGCTGTGTGACCCTGAGCAAGTCATTCCCCTTCTCTGGCCAGAAGAGGGTGGGGCAGAGCTATTAGCACACTCACCAAATTTGGCTGCTTTGGCAGCTGCTTTGGCAGCTGCAGCTGGTGACACAGCCCCTGGAGAGACCAAAAGGACACAAATGATCAGGAGAAAATGGAGAAGAGATGCTCAATATATATTCTACTGTCCACCCATCTGTCCAGTTTTTCTTCTTTCTACCTATCAAGCCAACCCAATGGCTGTCAATTCATCTATTTACCCATGCATTTTTATCCATCTGTGTATTTAACCACACAGTCATCTACCCACTTACCTACCTATGTGTTTGTCCATTTGTCTATCTTTAGACTTTAATCCAACCACTCAACTACTTATCTCTCTGTCCATCCATCCATCCATGCATCCATTCATCATTCTAACCACTTATCTAGTCCCTCACCTGCTTTTCCATCTTTTTATTTACCCATTCATTTCTCCATCCACTGTTTTTCCATATCTATTCATTCATGTATTCATCCATCCTTGTGTCTGTCCATTCATCCTCTTATCCATCAACTTATCTACATAGCCACATGGCCACTCACCCACATACCCAGCTTTTAATCTATCTATCTATCTATCTATCTATCTATCTATCTATCTATCTATCTATCTATCTATCTATCTATTCATCTATTTATTGATAGATTGATCCATCCATCCATCCATCCATCCATCCAACCATCCATCCATCCACCCACCCATTCACCCATTTATCCACCATTTACTGAGCATCTGTTCAGCTAAGGTCTGGGAACATAGAAATAAAAAAGACATGGTTCCTTTCCCCAGGAGCACACTGACAGCCAGAAGTGAGTTGGAGAAGACGATGCTGACAGTAACTAGTTAGGAGGTTGTTATAGCCCAAGGGAGAGAAGATGAGTCATGGCTAAGGGTTTGGGAAATGAAGTTAGATGGGTGAAGTGTTAGGGAGAATCCAAAAGGCTTGGCAATAGTTTTAATATTTCTCTCTTACACACACACACACACACACACACACCCCAACTCCTTGGTCTACCCATAATACCTGGGACTCCAACACCTGGGACCCCAACACCTGGGACTCCAACACCTGGGACCCCAATGCCTGGGACTCCAACACCAGGGATTCCAACACCTGGGACTCCAACACCAGGAACTCCAATGCCAGGAACTCCAACGCCAGGAACTCCAATGCCAGGAACTCCAACACCAGGGACTCCAACACCAGGCACCAAGCCTCCAGGAGCTCCTGTGGAAGGAAAGGATTGTTCTGACCTAGATGCTGTGGGAACCTCAGAGGGCCTCCAAGGGTATGACTCTGGGGAGCTGTGGGAGTGGTCATGAATACAGGATCTTAGGGGGGCTGGTATTGCCTACAGAGCTCTAACGGTTTGGGTCTGTGGGTGGGAAGAACACGGTCTACGTCTAAAGCAAATTCAGAGCATACCATTAGCACCCAGGCAGTTGGTACAGCAGCTATGAGTTGGCCTAGGGATTAGGATGGGAGGAGCCAGATGCTCCTCAGGGGTCCCCCCAACCACTGCTGAGCCAATCAGCAGAGAACAACAGAGAAGGCAAGGCAGAGTAGCCAGAATGGGCAAAGGGAGGTTTGAGGAGGTGGAAGGGAAGTTTCCACAGATGAACGAAAGCGAAGTTCATTTAGCCTTAGAGGACAGAGGTCTCCAAGGCTCCACAGAGGCCTGGGCAGGCCCCACGGGTCTGAGGGTAGGCTGGAGCCCCAGACCTGCCTCCCCTGGGGGAACTCACCATATTTAGCTGCCTTAGCAGCTGCCTTTGCAGCAGCAGCTGGAGTCCCGACCCCTGGAGAGACAACCACAGAGGGTAAGGTCTTTCCCTGGTGGCCTTCTAAAGGACACCCCCACCCCCTGCTGGAAAAGACACTACCTGCAATGCCTCCGATCCCAGGAATTGCTCCAGCTGCACCAGGAATGCCACCACCTCCAACACCAACGCCAGGGAGAACCCCGGCTCCGCCGGCACCTGCTGGGATGGGAACGGTGCAGATGCAGCTCTCAGGGCCCCTCCTAAAGCTGGGACGGAAGGCCACTGGGATGCTGGCATTCTAACTAGCACAGTCTCCTCTGGGAATGAGGCCCAGGCATCTCTGGCTGGGCCTGCTGGAGAAGGCCCCCACCCCACTGTTCATTGACTCACCCCCAAAGTGTCCATTTCAACACGCTCATTAAGGGACTTGTATGTTTTCAGACAAATCCCATTCTAATCACTGCCACATACTGAGAAACCACAAGCGGCCGCTCCCAGGGCCAGAGGGGCCCCTGTAGGAATGTTCAAGGCTTCCTCTCCCTGTGTTCCGAAGACTCGGCCAAGTTTGTAATCCAAGAGCCTGGCTGCCTGGCTCTGGCAGCCCCTCGCTGCCCTGCTCTCCTGCTCCTACATTCCACCCTTAGGGGCCTAGAGGGAGGGCCTGTGGGGCCTCCTTGGGGCAGGCCTCCAGCTCAGTGCTTCCCTCCACATTCTTGCCCCTTGGCTGGTGGGCAGATGTTTTCTACCCACCATGGCTACAGGAAGGACTCCCCTGGCACTAGGAATGAAGGTGAGGACTTTAGTCCCAGTGATCTGACCCTGAACGGGGACTATCTGGGGCAGGGGGACCGTTTCACTCTGCTCACCGCACGGGCACAGGGAATGCCGTGCCCTGTCTGCCAGCCAAGGGATCATGAGCTTGACAAACTAATTAAAAATTTTATAGTACACATTAAATTGATACTAAACTATCAAATTTTTAAATGCTCATATAGGTCCACCTAAAACGATCATTCTACCCACCATAGTACCCATTCCCTCTGCATGGGCTCCTTCTTCCTGTTTTAACCACTGGGCAAACTCCACCTATATTTTAAGATCTCAATCAAATGTCATTTTCTCTAATTTTCTTTAGCCCGGTAGAAATCATATCTCCCTCTTCTCAACGCACGTAACAATGTCCACAGTCTCAAGCAGAGCTTAGACTGTCCCCATCTGTCCCCAGTCTCTCAAATGAATGGGTGGGTAGATGGAAGGAAGTTGGGAGTGAGGGAGGGATGGATAATTAGATGGGTGAGTGGATGGATGAATGGAAGAAAGAATGGAAGGATGGAGAAATGAAAGGATGGAGGGATGGAGGAGTGAACGAAGGGAGAAAAGGAAAGAGGGAGGGAGAGAGGGAGGGAGAGGGAGGGAGGGAAGATGGAAAGGGCAGTAGAGGGAAGAATAAATGAATGGGTGAGTGGAGGGAGAGAAGAATAAAAAAGTTGGACACATGGGATGGGCTGGGAGGGGCTGCCTTGGTTAGTGATCTGACATGCTCTCAGTGGGAACAGGGTGGAGAGCTGGGGGCTGGAGGCTAGCAGCTAGGGTCTCCAGAGGTACTCACCGAACTTCGCTGCTTTAGCTGCAGCTGCGGCAGCCTGGGGGCCGACCCCTGTGGGAGGGAAAAGGGACAGAGTGAAAAGTGTGCCCCCGAGTCTCCAGAGCCCTCCTGTTCCAGCCCTGAGAGAACCAGCTGTTCACATACGTGTGTAGGTGGGGGCCTCATAGGCAGCAGAGGCTGGTAGAGCGACCCACCCAGGATCCTTCTCCCAGCTCAGGCTGGGGTCTGAATGAAGGGGGGACTGGCCACCCGGAGCTTTGGAGCCTGGGTGATCAGTGCCCTTTTGGTTGGCAGTGGGGTGAGGCTTTCCTTACCTGTCCCCGTTGGGTACCCAGCCTTGGCCCCTGCACCAGCCACTCCTCCAGGCCCATAACCTGTAAAACAGAGAGACTCGGTGGGCATCCACGTGGATCTCACTGCAGCTGCCACCCTGCCCTGCCCTTCAGGGGCTGGGCTGCCTAGAGTCTCCACCCTGTCACCCCCGGTCAGAGTTAAAACAAATTCAAGTATTGTGGGGGATGGTTGCTCCCATTGGACAGACTAAGACAGGCTCAGAGAAGAAGCTGCTTCTCCCAAGGCCTGGTGCTACGTGTGAGGGCCAGCACTGAGAACCAAGCCGTCTGAGTCCACAGTCCACGTTCCTTCCTTAAGGAATTCCCTTTCCCAGACTCCACCCTGCCCCCAGCTGGGTGCCCTGTTAGCCCAGGGCTGGGGCCGCGGCTCCCCTGCCAGGAGCCTGCATCAGGAAAGAGCCGGAAGCCCACTGGAGTAGGAGGGCCTTACTCACCATAGGGCAGTTTCCCAGTGCTGTAGGGCAGTCCGTAGCCACCTGAGGAGAGGCAGTGTGGGCTCAGGGGCTGCCCGTAGCAGCCCCATGCCTTGCTGGGATCCTACCACCTTGGTGGACAGATCTATTCCCACAGGTGCTGAGGCCCGAGGCCCTCCTGAGGGTCATGAGCAGCTCGCAGAGGCTCTCAGGAGAGCAGAGGCCCTGGGTGGAAGGGGAGACGGGGCACCCTGCCAGATCCCTAGATCAGAGTAGCTTCCTTACTCCCCTCTCCAGCAAGAAACATCTCATTGTGTGAGCTGAAGGGGTGTGTGTGACATCAGAAAGCTCTTTCTAGTGTTTCTAGTGACAGTGTCTCTTACCATTAACACAAATGGTTTCCTATCGGGGCTACGGGTTTCTGTGCCTGTGCAAGCTTGTGTGTGTGTAGGGTGCCTGTGAGTGAGGCCGACGCCGGCAGGATGGCCTCCCGTGCTTTCCTGTGCTGGCAACCAAGTGCTGGGTTCAGTACCAGGTTTCCTGATACCCCCACAAGAGACATCAGTAGCCAAAAAAGTGCCCCCAACAAGCTGACTCCCCAGCAGTGAGACCTGGCGAGTAGTGCATCTACTTACCTGGTAGCTTGGGTGCCTTGATGGGGTACCCCAGTGGGACTCCAGGCTGCTGACCCCCAAAGGGTCCAACTCCTGTGACGGCAAGGAGAACCCAATTAGGCCCTAGAAACTCGGGCCAGCAGCTTCCCCCGAGCCCGCAGCCTCACTCCCCACGTTCTGCTCAGATGGACCGAGCCTCCGCGGCACCCAGAAGCCGTCCTGACCAGGGGCCTTCCTGCCTCGCTGTCACCAGTCGGCGGAGCCCTTTCAGTGCCCGGCGTCTCCTACAGGAAGGGGCAGAACTCTCTCCCTCCTGGGGCTTGGGCCGTAGTCGGGGCCTGAGCCCTTTCAACATTTGGCACAGACTGGTAGGTCTGCCGGTCTCGAGTGGGCTGCTACTCCTGAGGGGCTGGGACTGGCGAAGCAGACCTGTGATTGATGCCACTTTGTGCCGGAGCCAGCCCAAGGCCTGGAGCAGTAGGCATGAGGGAAACGGGATAGGCCCGACGGGATTCTGAATGCCCAGCCCTCCCAGGGCAAGAGCCCCTGCCTGGCTGCCACCCTGCTGTGCCGCCTGCCCACCAGGGATCCTTGCCTTGGCTCACCTGGGATTCCAGCAAAAGCTCCACCTCCACCTGCAATGACAAGAAGCTATTGCAGCCCTTCCACCACGGGTGCAGGGCGCTGAGGTACCAATGGCTGGTGCCAGGCAGCGCCGAGCGGTGGGCCTGCCCAAGGAGTGGCCAGTTTTGCCCCAGATCTCCTGGCCTATGCTGCCCCCCCCCACACTCGGGATTTCTGAGAGGTGTTCTATTCATCTTGGCCAGCTGTTGGGCTGGAGCACAAGCGGTGCCCACCCAGAGGGTCCTAAGCCCAGGGTCCCAAGCCCCACCCTCACTTCCCCACATAGAGGCCTGAAGGTGGGTACAAATTGCCACCACGGGTCCTCAGCCCATTGGCTACATACCTGGGGCCTTGGGCTTGACTCCTGCTCCAGTGGGAACCCCAGGGAGCACCCCCACTCCTGGGAACCGAGCTCCTGAGGGGGCAATAGGGGGTTGGCAGTGCAGTGAGAGGTAGACCTCACAGCCTGACTCCTCAGGACATACAGCTGACCCTCTGCATTGACTGTCAGTGATGGACACAGCTCATGTGGGATGGGGGCTGTCTGGTGGTGATTTTTCTTCCCCATTTGACTCAGGAGATATGAATTTTAATCCCATTTCCTAGTCATGTGACCTTGTGCTTCAGTTGGCCTATCTCTAAGCTGGAATGAATTGCCGGCCGCCTTGTCCACCCTTCCCGGAAAGGGCAGGCAGTAAAAGCTGGCAGAAGTCGGAAGCCTGGGCCCTTCTGGGGCCTTTGCCTGACATGCATCCACAACTGAACACACACAGTCATCTGCTGTGGCTGGGGACTCTGCATCTGCCAGCATCTGGCCCTCCCACCTGTCCTGTCTCCCCTGGGACCGTGCCGCCTCGGCCAGAGGGACAGAGGGAGGACACCGTCAGCAAAGTCTCTGTCAGCAGAGCAGCACAAATCTGGGTTTTTGGGGGAATTCAGGAGGTCACATGTTGGGTGGAGTGGCCAGGGCCTGGCAGGGAGAGAGGGATGGGAGGGTGGCTCTGAGGGTCTCCTGCAGCGTGGATGTTCTGGGCGGGCTCCCTGGTGACTCATGCTTTTGAGAAACAGCTGGCTACACTGGGGACTTGGCGTGTCCTCGGGGGCCCACCTGAGGCTGTGATGATGATCTGGGTCTGGGTCTGGGGTCAGGGCTTGGGTGGGAGGAGGGGAAGCTGACCGCCCTCATGGGGAAAAATGACAGGAGCCTTGTGTCCCTTAGCCTGAGCTTTGATGGCCTCAGCTTGCAGGGAGGTGAGGGGCCACCAAGGAGGCTGTCAGGAGATGGTCTCCTTGTTATAGGTCCCTTTCTCCTCTCTCCCTTACCTGTGCCTGGGAGCACTCCACCCGGGTAGACACCTGGTAGCCCCACACCTGCAGCCAAAAGAAGGAGGAGCCGTGATCAGCAGCCCAGCGTCCAGGACTCTTCCCTCCCTGACTCTTCCTGCCACAGCTCTCGGGCTCACGAACCAGCCACCGCAGTGCCCAGCAGGGGCAGCCGGGAACATGGGCCGGTGACCGCAGCCTTCCTCCCACAAGTGTCAGAAGTCATCTACAAACCCTTCTGTACATGGATCTATCTTGTCTCCTGGAGCCTGTTTACACGGCCGGCCCAGTCCACCTCTGGGCTAACAGCTTCCAGATGTTCTCTCCCTGCTGTGTGGACTCAGGCAGGCTTTTGTTTAACCTAAAGTCACTTCCTCAAGGGCTTGGTGCAGAGGAATGAACACCAGATGGGCGGCAAGGCACCCTAGGCCACCCTGGCTCTGCTGTGACCGCTAAGGGCCCTCTGCACCGACTCTTCATTCTGAGCCTCAGTGTCCCCATCTGGCACCTGAATATCTGCCACAGAGCCTGTCCCTGAGGTCTTTTTGTGGAAGAAGGGCCCAGAAGGTAGGCCAGGGCCCTTCTCCCTCATTGAACACCTGGCTCTCTTCCCTGCCCCACGGCAGCAAGCCTCGCCTTTCCTGCCCAGTGCAGAGGTGGGGACTGCAGCCCTTCCCTGATCCTGCTGTCCAGTCCCCGGGACTCCGCACTGACCCGGCACTTTCCCAGGTTTCCCTGCAGCTCCGACTCCAACTCCTGCTCCGGGCTGAGGCACCACTGCACCTGGCATGGGAAGAGCTGTGTCAGAGTGGGTGTCACCAGGCCTTCAGCCTTCACCTGGGCAACTCAGGGCTAGCCACCATACCTGTGGACACTCCTAAGCCATTTACAAGGCCTCCAAGTCCACCAACACCACCAAGTCCACCGACACCGCCAAGCCCACCGACACCGCCAAGCCCAGCACCTACAGAGCCAGAGTGGGAGAGGCGAAGGTCATGCAAGGAGCAGTGGGAGGCAGATGGGACCTGGGTGTGTGTGCAGAGCCCCGTGTTGAGATCTGATCCTGCCACTGCCTCCCTTGGAGACTGGTCACCCCTTTGAGCCCCAGTGGATTAGAGATGAGACTCCTGCCTGCCTGCCTCCCAGGAAATGTTCTTTGCAAAGTGTTGAGCCCACAGAAGCGAGAGGGTCTCATGACATGTCCCAGAGTCACACTCACCAGCCTTGGCAGCAGCCTTATAGGCTGCAGCAGCGCCAGCCGCTCCGCCAGGCACGAGTGCTCCCGGGAAGGCTCCCCCAGGAAAAGCCCCGAGCCCTGTGGAGGGAGAATGGGGTGAGGCCCTGAGGCCACCCAGCCCTGCCCACGAAGCACACTGGAGGTGGCTCTTCTGCTCTCTGCTCCTCCGCTGCTTCCACGCCGAGCAGCAGCCTCTGCTCCCAGCACCAGGTTCGGTGTTGGAGAGCAGTATGTGCCATATGACTCCGCTCAGCCTGACAAAACTGCAGGATCTTTTGGGGTCAAACTTTCACACCTTTTCCTCCAGGAAGACTTCCTGAAGCCCTGCTGAGCTGAGCAACTCCTCTGGGCTCTACTGGCCCCTGCAGCCTCTTTCATCCAGCTCCTAGCACTACATCGTAATAGCACTCAGGACACAGAAGTGACCTCCTTGTGTCCTGGGCAGCTGCTTGGGGCAAGTGGTCTCAGCATCACCCCTATGCCAGTGCCCAGGACTAGCCTGGCTCACATACTAGGCAGATATCCTGGGTGTGGCTCTGGCCCCCAAATGGGCATCTTGCTTGGGTGTCAACACTAACCTGCCCCCGGGACACCTGCTCCAAGCCCTCCAGCACCTGCAGGGAGAAGGAGACAGAGCCAGGTGAGGAGAGGAGGGACTGGTGTGCACACCATTCCTAGGTTCTGGGTAGGAAGGGCCTCGTGGTGCTCAAGCAGGAGCCAGGCAGTGCGTGGCCCCCTTTTAAGCTGTTCTATTGGGGCTGATCCCAATAAAACAGTAGCTACCATCTAGTGTCCAGCTGCTACGTGCCATGTAGATGTAATTGCATTGACCTCCCCCTACCCCACCCACCCCATAACACACCTAGGCCAGGTCTTGCTTCCCCAGAAGTCCTGCCAGCTAATGGGGGACTCAGCAGGGCTTTCTGTGAAGGTGGAAGCTGAGCAGAATCTGCCAGCAAGACCTCACCCAGGCCAGACCCTGCCCTGCTCCTATGTCAGCCCCACTCCAGAACCCTCTTCTTCTTTACAGGTGTCTCCTGGCTTACTTAGCTCATTCCCCCTTCCTTGTATCTGGAGACCTTTCTGTCCCACCATCTGTCTATCTGTCCATGCAGGTGGCTTTTAGTCCAGGAACCTCCTTGACTTCAGACCGATGCTAAAATGTTTATGAGAAGTCAAATGGGTCCCTCTGGCTCTCTCCTTCCCACATCTGGGCCCAATCGTCCTTCTCCCCCTCCAGGAGACATTCCATGGCTTTGGCCAGGACTGATGGGCAATCAGGTTGGAGTTCACAAGCGTGCAGGGTTTGTTTCCAATTACGTGAGAATCTCTCTTGCAAGCACCAGCCCTGGCTGCCAGGGTCCTGAGCCCAGGGAAGCCCTCTCTGGTGACTGACCCCAAACATGGAGGACGGCCAAGTCCTGGAGTGTCTACCTGGCTTTCGCTGGGTGTGGTCTCCCTCCCCCACACTCATTTCCTACTTGTGTGATTTGGCCCTAGCTGAAACCCTCTGTAAGACGGGTCTCTAACTCTGGCTGGTTTCCCTTTCAGGCCTGTGTGGTGTGGGTCAGGCCTGGCCTGGGGCATGCGGAGTTCACTTCCCAGCACTATAGGCCTGTCTCTCCCCAGCTTTGTCAGGGGCTTCTCTCAAGCCAGGCCTGTTTCCTGAGCTCCCACAGGGCAGGAGATGTGCTCGGACCTTTCATGACCACAGAGGGGCTGGGCAGAGATGATGGGAACCGACCAGGGAGTTAGAAGAGGCTGGGGCAGGTGAGGGCAGGAGCAGGCAGCCCTCTGTCTTTCCCATCGTCCTCCCTAGCTGTCTGGTCCCAATGCCACCCTCCGGCACGACCAGCGCCACCCCTGTTTGTCCTCCTTCCTTTGGACTCACCTGGCCCGAATGCCCCAAGGAGTCCTGCACCTGGAAAGGAGGAGAGAAAGAGTGAGTTGCCTTCACAACTGGGAGCCCAGGGGACTGACGAGCCCAAACCTCTTTCTTCAGGAATCCGAGAGCTCTGGATTTAAATACAGCTGCCCCTGCTGACTCTATGCATGTAGGAGCGAATCCCTTCACCTCTTTGAGACTCAATTTCCCTACACAAAATGGCCATTGTGTCTCTGACCTTCCTGGGACCCATGAGATCATGAGCAGAAAGCACCTAGTGGGTGAAATAAGCCAGGGTGCCCAGTGGGTGTGCCCTGATTCTCGTGGTCCTCTCACGTGGGTGGCTGGCCTCCAGCTGGTGCTGAGGGTGTGGGTGTTGTTGGCTCCCAGTTGCCTGGTCCCCCACTGAGAGCCCAGGCAGGGCCAGCCTGCCGAGGCCCACACGGAGCAGCTGCCAGGCCACCCACCCTCTACTCGCCAAGGGATTAATTGTTCCTAAGCACAACACGCACTGCCGATGGCCCGTTCCGTCTTGCCTGGGCAGGCCCGGACATCCCCACGGCCCGGATGTGGGGAGCTGCCCGGGGGAAGGAGGAGCGCTGTGGCTTTGTCCAGGCCTTTGTAGCCCAGAGTTCTGAGGCTAAAAGATGACCTCAGGGAGGCTGTGGGATCCAGCCTGGTTTACTCTTTCACCCTGAGCTGAAAGTTCTTTTGGAAGTCTAAACTAAATTTTTCATAAAAGCTTCACTTTAGCAAGCACCCATCTGTTATGGGACTCTAAGCAGTTTTCTCAATTGTGTTTAATCACAACCTGCCATGTGTCCCCTGCTGCAGGTGGGATCAGCCAATCCACCCCTCTGGCTTTGCAGTCACAACCTCCACGATGTGGGTCTTCTCAGCTAAACATGGACCTACTTCCACACCTTGGCTTATCTAGTTGTCTACTACATTCTTTCCATCATCAGAGATCATGTGAGGATCCCTCCAGGAAGCAGGAAGCAGACTCTGGCAGGATAAGCAGTAAATGACATGGGCTCTGGTCTTACAGATCCCTCCCCCCTGCCCAGGCATCAGGAAACCCCTTGCCCCAGCTTCCTGCCCTTCTGCCGCTCTGTGGCTTAGCCCCAGCCCTGGAGTTTCACAACCCAGATGGGTTTTCAGGGAAGGGGAATCTGAGTCTTGCAGATTCATCTGCAATTGGATCATCAAACAGAGGGATTTCGTAAGAGCTGTTGGACATCCAAGCTGTCCTGGAGCCTTGGGCTTCACAGAGCAGAGCGGGGGGTGCCAAGACCACATGTGGAGCATCTCACACCGTTGGGGCCATAAATCTGGACAGAGACACCATTTCCTCCACCTGTTCCTTATCCACCAGTGCTTCCCGGAGGGACACACCCTTGCTTTTTCCTGAGGGTGTGTTCTTTGGAACTGGCGGTGGAGTTTGGTGGTAGATTCTGCAAGGCCAGGACATATCTGGTTGCATCTACTTCCTGGAAAACTCTATCATCTAAACACAGCTCAAAGGGGCCTGGGATCAAGAAGGATGCTCATCTGGGACCAAAAATGATGCTCATGAGGGTCAGGGTCCAAACTGGTGTTGAGTTTAGTGCTTAGTCTGGAGCCAAGGTTAAGTCTGGGATTAGGATAAGGGCTCAGATTGTCATCAAGGTCAGGGATATTGAGGGTCTTGACCTGGGGTTAGAGAGGGCTTGGTCTGGAGTCAAGGGACCATCCAGATAGGGTCTGAAGCCCACCATCTTTGTCTGAGTCCCACAGTGACGTTCACAGGCTTGGTGGCCACTGTAACATCAATCACTGCCTTTGTCCTGAGCAGCAGGGCTGTTTCTGAGACCCTGTTCAGAGCAGACAGGGCAGGTGGGCGGATAGGCACTTACAGGATAGATGCTGGACACTCCTCACACAAGCTGCCACCAGCTTCCTGTCCCTGGAGCCCTGCAGCCTGGTCCCAGCCTGCTCATACCTGGGAGACTGGTACTGCCCACCACTGCCTCCCTGCCTCTTGCCCAGTAGCTCCCTTGCTAGGCCCACAACTCTGTGGACCCTCTCCTCCCCTGACCCCAGGTCCTCTAAACCTCAAGTCTTACCTGGCTTAGGTGGTTTGCCTCCAGGCCCCAGAGCTGCAGAAGGAAGAGATGGAAATGAATAGGGAGCCCCAGCCCACCTGTCTTACTATTTATTCCCCCAGGGCAAAGCAAGAGCATTGTGGAGTCTCACTCTCCAAGTCCTAAAAGGGCCATCAGGGACAGCCCTCCATTGGACAGGGAGCCGCTGGGAGCCCAGTGTCTAGATGTCTGGTGGGAAGCCTAGCTCCAGCTCTGATTTGCGGTTTACATTCTCTCCGACTCAGTTTCTCAGCCTCTGAAGGGGCAATGATACCCGCTTAGCCAGCATTTCAGGGATGTCATGGAGGATCCAAAGAAATGCGAAAGAAAGCAGGGACCATCAGGGAAGAAGTCCGGCGGTAGGGGCTCGGGAGGCCAGTGGGCTCCAGCTCTCAGACAGGTCTGCCCCACTACACACTCGGTCTATAAAGCAAGGGGGCCCTTGAGGCCAGGGCCTACTAGGATTCTGAGGTTTGAGGACCTGTGTGGGCTAGGCTGACACTCAGAGCCCATCAGTGAGAAACCGTATGTGGTTTCTGAGCTTACCTCCTCCTCCGAGGCCTCCGAGACCGGTTCCTGTGTAGAGAGCGAGAGACAGAGAGAGAAACATCAGTTCCCCTTCCAGAAAGCTACCCATCAACCCACGGTCAAACCCATCACTGCCTTCCTACATGATCTCAGGCAAGCCTTAACTTTTGTGAGTATCGGTTTCCCCATCTGTATCATTGACCCGGCAGCCCCGTGCCAGTTTGTGCCCGAGAGTGTGCTGGTGCTGACAGGTGCCCTCACTGCCATGTCAGCTCTGGACATACCTTTTAAGCATTGAAAAATAGGACTTTGACTTTTCAATCTACTTTAAAGCATTATGCTTTTCTTCTAAATTAAAAGAAAATAGAGCTTTTTGATGGCATTGCTCCAATACTCTGCTCATTTTCTTGTGGCGGGGGCGGGAGGGGGGAGGAGGCTCCCAGTTTCCATCTACACATGGTCGTTGCTTTTAGATTGTTTTTAATTGAAAAACACTTCACCATATTGCACAACTGATAACATATTCATACTTTTTAGTAACTGGATAATATTTCAGAGTTTACTTAATCACACCCTCCAGTCAGGTGGGTTTCTTGTTTTATAGTTTTGCAAACACCACTCCTATGAACCTTGTTGCAGATCATTCTTTTTCTCTTCAATTGTTTCCTTGAAATGGATTTCCAAGAGTGGGGTTAATGGTTTAAACAGACTGTCAATGGCAGGAATGCACGAAGGCACCCACTTTCCCATAGCCTCAAAAGCATTGTTTCATCTGTCAGAAGATTTACGCTCTTAATAGCTGTAAAACAGTGTTACATAAACTGCTTATCTAAGTCGGAGTGACTTGTGGGTCCTCTGTGGCAAACATGACAACGTTCTTCCCTTCTGCAATGTCAAAATGTGCATCTCCCGCAAATGTGCTCACAATCCGCCTCACCTGGGTGTGTGGAAGTTTCATGTACATTACCTGGGTAAAAGACTCCTCCGGGAACCCCTCCAGGAATTCCTCCAGGAATTCCTCCAGGAACTACTCCGGGAACAGCCCCTGGGACCCCTAGGAGGAAGTAGGTAGATTCCGCTGTTAGCCAAAACTAATGAAATCATGATAACAATAATAACAATAATGATGACTGATGGTGATAATAATATTGCACGGTCACAAAGCAATTTTTGTTTTCAAAGCATTTTTTTCATCAATGCTATGCAAAATGGCCCTGTGAGGTAGGAAGGGCTGGGATGACTACCTTCATTTTAACAGATGTGAAATCAGGCTCAGAGAAGTTAAGGGACGTGCCTGGGGCCACACAGCTGCAAAGAGATGAAGCCTGGATTCAAATTCAGTCAATCCCTCTCTCGGCATGGGGCCCAGTCTGAGTGCCTTTCACTAGGCTGTGAACTCTCTCCAGCCCTGAGCAGCATGGGCAGGGGCCAGAGTTGTGGGAGGGCAGGCTGGGCTCTAAGTGAACAGTAAGGAAATGCGGCTGCTGCCAGCAAAAATGCAGCCATTCCCACACTGATAGAACGCCGTGAGGTCAGCGTCCTTAGCCGCTGGGCAACAGTGGATGGGTGGGGTTCTGGCTGCCTGACACAGGGTTGTGTTAGGAGGCGCCGAAACCCAGAGGGGGACACCATGAATGAGCAAAGTGAATAGTTTCCTAAGGAAAAGCTAATTCACTGGCCAGGCCAGGGGCTGTCTGCCCAGCCAGGACCACAAGTTCAGTCCCCACAGACCAGTGAAGCTCTCCCTGGGGAACACTGTGATGTTGGGACCCAGACCCCACGCCTAAGCACGGTCATGGCAACAGATGATCTTGGTACAGACCCAGCCCTAACTCTACCACCACAGAATGGCCCCAGCCTTGACAAGCTGCCTTGTCCATGCCCCAGCCCAAGCCCCAGCACCACCCTGCTGAAAAGGGGACAGGCAGGGCTAGGGGACATTGTCGGTCAGCTCTGCAGTATATTCAGAGGCCTCACGGGCAGACATCTGGCCTCTGTGGCCTGGTGATGATGCACAGCTGGGCCTGTTGGCCCCAGGGCCCTGTCAGCCTCAGCCACAGCCCAGCAGGGTAGGGGATGCCAAGCTGTCACAGTCACCCCTTGCCAAAGTCCCGGCGCCAGCCCCCTCCCCCAGGGCCTGCAGTCCCCCGGGAACTGCAGTCCAGGCCTAGAGTGTGCAAACAATCTGGTCAAAGCCTCAGGGGCTCAGAGTGGTGGCCCCAGGAGGATGGGCCTGCTGGGAATGAGTGCTTCGGCCCTGTCATCCGTTGCCAAGCACACACATGGCCCGCCTCGAGCCTTTGATGCCTTCCCTGGTTCTGGCCTCCAGCTCTGAGCACTGGCTCTTCTGTGTCTTTCCCGGGTGCACTCCAGGCCTTCTCCGCCTCGGCCCTCTCCCGCCTCTCCAGCTCCAGAGCAGACTGCAGGAGCAGAGTGGGAGTTGAGGGAGCAAGGGGCTCAGGACAGACCCATCTGCCTCTACTCTTGGCTGTGCCACTTCTTACCATCTGTGTGACCTTGGGCAAGTCACTTAACTCCTCTGAGCCTCAGTTTCCTTTTCAGCAATGTGAGGTTGATAAACACTGCCTTGCAAAGTTGTTGCGAGTTATAAAAGGGTTCAAGTAAGAGACCTGTCCTGCCCCGAACCTGGCACACAGTAATTGCTAAAAAAAAAAAAAAAAAGGTGACTCTATGTCTCCACTTTGCTGCATAGTACATGGCCTGAGGCCAGATACATAATAGATGTTCAATAAATGATGGGTGAATTAGATAGAGGGAAGGCAAGGATACTGCCTGTGAGTCTAGGTTTGGCCTGTTCTATCTCCAATCAGCCTAGAGGTCTCCCAGCTTGGGATGGGCTAGCACTCAGGCCTGGCTAAACCCCACTTTCTCTCCTGGAGTTCTGCTCTCCGACACCTGCTTGTGACCAGGCTGCTCTCGGGCCTGCCAGCCCCTCCTCTGCTTCCTCTCTCCCGGCGCCTACCCATCTCTTCTCCACACTCTCCACCTCCATGATTCAAATCCCAACAGCGTGTGCCAGACTCTGTGCCTGAACCATGACAGCTTGGGGTGCTACAGCTTGTCATCCCCATTTTGCACTGAGGAAATGGAGAAGACTTAGTGAGTATAAAGTTCCCCTGCCCTGCCTTCTCTCTTCAAGCGCAGGAGAGGTGAGACTAGAAGAAGACAGCAATCAGTCAAGGGCCTTCAAAGGACAGCAGACACCTCTCCTGCTCCAGTAGGTCATCTTCGCTCCTTGGCCCGAGCAGTTCCTCCTGCCAGGAATGCTTTCTCCTCTCTCCAAGCCCTACCCTTCCACCGAGACTGAGCTCAGATTCTCCCTCCTGCCTTCTCCGAGTCTGTGATTCTCACTGCTTAGCTGGCCTAGAACAGTTGGCCTGCAGCACATTTGTCCTGTTTTAAGTGGATTTGGCTTGTTTCACCAGCTAGTCCAGGGTGAACTTGTCTCTTGCACTTTAGAATCATGATCCTGGACTCTCAGGGATCAGAGCAGTCTTCTAGCTTAGGATGAAATTTCTTCTGCAAACATCCCCTGATGCTCCTGCTTGTATGCCTCCGGTGACAGGAAAGTCACCACCTCCTTATGTTGCCAGCTCTACCTGCAGGGAGGTGTTCCTCCTATCAAGATAGAATCTGCTCTTCTATCTCTCTAATTCTGTTTCCCAGAGCTCCACAGACTGAGGTGCACCTGTCATCCAAGGAGAGCCCCTCAAACACTGACTTTTCGTTAAAGATCTAACTCAAATGTCACTTTGCAGTGAAGCCTTCTTTGGTTTCCTGGGATTCCTCTGGGCACCTCTTGCCTCAGTCCTGTCTGCTTCCTTTATCACTGCACTCTGCTCTCCACTAGACAAAACATGGCAGGAATAGCAAGAGGACAATTACAGCTTATAAATGTGCACTAATTATAAGGGTGGATCAGCCAAAGTTAGCAAATTCTGAATAGGAAGATACATCATTTTAAAAATTCACATTCCCACAGTCCTCTTATTTGATACATTTTTGGCAGATGTTTCATTGTTGGAGCCTCCCACCAGCCCTAGGATATAGGAGGGCAAGAACATTTCTCCCAACTTTATAGCCAGGAAACCAAGAGCCAGTGAAATGAAGTGCCTGGCCTGGGACCCATAGCTGAACCCAGTCACACACAGGGCCTTCTGCCTGGGCACTGGGCTCCAAGTTCAAAGATCTGGGAGAAAGCTGTTTGGAAGCAAGCAATGAGCCAGAGGTCTTTGGTAAGGGGCTTTGCCAAGCCCGAGTCCAAAGGGCCAGCCTGGGGAGCAGATAAGACCACACGAAGCTGTTTGTTGTTTGCATGGAGAAAGGCTGCCAAGGGCTTTTCAAAAACAATCTGTCCTCCAGTGGGTGACTCCATCCTCTCCTTCCCCCCTCTCCGGGCACGTCTGTCCTCCTGCCTTGGCCTTAGTGGACACAGAGAGCAGGATCAACCCCTAAGCCAGAGATCCTTGACTCATTGGGGTCACCTGGGCAGCTTTGACAAAACCTCCATGTCATGGTGCCTTCACAGACCAAAGAAGCAAGAATTCTTGGGTGGGACTTCCACTTCAGAATTGTTTAAAGTTCTCTGGGTAACTCCAATATACAGCCAGGTTTGAAAATCCCTCTCCCAAATCATCTTCCATTCCAAAATCAGAAAAAACAACAACACAACCCTAATAATATTTCTGGGGGTGGGGAATGCCTGATTTAGTTTCTCTCTCTTTAAATGGTATAGGGCTCTGGGACAGCTGGCCCTCAAAGCTGCTTTCGACTCATCCTAGCGGGGCCTAGACAACCCTTTCTGTCACAGAATCATCCTGGGGAACCCCTTTCTTGCCTCCACTGGCAACATGGTTTTTTGGAACTGGGAAACTCATGGGAGTGACACTTTCTTGGGGTAGGGGGGGCAGCTGGGCTCCCCCAGGACAGCCAGTCAGGTGGCTCTGTGTGTGTGTGTGTGTGTGTGTGTGTGTGTGTGTGTGTGTATCTTCGGCCCCTCCCACTTCTTGACCTCTCTAGACTTTAGTAGGCTCTGGGCACAAACCCTTAAAAACCTCATCAATTCATACCCCTTATTTGGACCCAGTACTCTACTACTTGGGACAGAGCTGTGATTTATGTTTGCAAGGAAAGAACAAGGCTAGCTTAGCATTTCGCAGTGTCACTGAGGGGACAAGAAGAGAGGACATTCTGCCCTAGGGTTTTGCCCACCCTAGAGAACTCAGCCGCAAATCTGAACTTCCCCAAATGTTGCCTGGCACCTGGTCCCTAACCCCTCAGCCTTTGGTCCAGAACAGAGAGCTGGCTGGTACTAAAGCTCCCGGGGCTACTTTAGCCTGTCTGTGCCTCAATTTACCCATTTGTAAAGTGAAGATAGTAATTCTTAATTCTCAAGGTTCCTGTAGGGATTAACTGCTATGCTGTAGGTGGGAAGGCAGGTAGCTGTTCGGGGTCATGCCTTGAAGGGGGGATGCTCAGGTCTGCTTGCTCTCAGACAGCAGGGTAGCTGGTCCTCTGGGTTGTCTCGCTCCTCCCGCTGGGCCCCACCACCTGATGGTGCGCACGTCACTTAGCCTGGTTCAGGCCCAGGAGCTGACAATCTCTGTGCAGGAAGCCCCTGTTCCCAGCAGTCCTGTCCAGACAGTCAATCTCACGGAAACAGCTGCTGCCCCTGCCTGGTCCCTTACTCCAGCCCGCCTGCCTGGCCTTGCTCCACCCTGTGCACCCCCCACGCTGGTCCCCACTGGAGGTCTGGTTCTCATGGGAAGGAGGACTGTCACAAGAACAAGACCCCACCCAAGGCACCCCACCAAATGGCTATGAGCCTTCACCTCCCTCTTCCCATGGTCAGGAACACCTTCAAGGGTCCCTGGTGGGTCACTCCCAGGGCCCCACAAGGTGTGTAGCAGCCCCATGGGGGACCCTTGGGGCCTGCAGGAAGACATACCCTAGCTGGTCTAGGACTGCCCCGAGGTTCACTATAGTCTCTGCCATGGGCCACACTCCCTCTGCCAGGAGATGGACACCTCACCAGCTTCCCTGTCCTCTCTTGTGTTCTATACCACACACACACACACACACACTCGCACATACTCTCACATGCACAGTGACACTCATACCCAGAGACACAGATCTAGATACCAGCTCTCCCATGTGTACAAGCCTGTCAGGTGGCAGATTTTTGCACATGCCAATAGGGACTTTCACATATCCGACAACCTCCTCCCCCCAAACACACAAATATAGACACACGCACACGCACATACACATACACCTGTCCAGCGATGAACCTGTGAGTGCACTTTACCCCAGAAAATCCCTCCACTGTTTGGTGATATATTTGAGCATAGACACCAATATCACACACCTGTGCAATATAGCATGTACCACACTCATTCATGTATGCATGTGTATGACGCAGTGCACACACATATATACTTCATACACACTCAGAAGTCCCAGCCCTTCTCACTAGGGACAGACCACAGCAGCAGCTGCCCAGCTGGCAAACCCATAAACTAACTCTGACCTTCAGAGGGATAAGGGACCTGTTGAAGTCACGCAGTTCACTTTGGCTGGCCTCTAACTCAGGTTCCCTGCGCACAGGGCATGTGTGCCCACTGGGCTGGGTCCACAGGTGTGCAAACTGCCGGTGCCTGCAGACCCAAAGGGAACGGCCCTTCCCCAGCATGCTCGCAACACCCCTACTGGGAGAGTGCCCGGGACAGAGCAGGGACCCCTCAGTCCTCTCAGGGCAGCAGGACCTGGACACTGTTGGGACCATCCCGAATCGTGGGGTATCTATGTGACAGATTCCACCTCAGCATGGGCTGGGACCGGGGAGGGGCAGCTCTAAGGATCCAGTGGCTGCAGGGCTCCTGTCTGGGGACCCCTGGAGGATGCGGGGGGCGAAGAGCACCCTCTCATCCATTAGCCCGGACACCTGGCCGGGAGGCTGGAGGGCTGCAGCAGCGCTGAGAACAGGGTGAGGCCTACCTCCAGGCTGCGAGGGGTGGATGATGGACAGCAGGAGCAGGAGAACTCCGGGCCGAAGGGCTGCAGCTGTCAGACCCGCCATCTCAGGGAGAAATGCCCCAGCCTGCTCTCCGCGCCTCGTTTTATCCCCAAAGCGTAATTGCTGCCTCCTCGGCTGTGAGGGAAGAAGGGAGGGAGAGAGGGCGGGCAGGAGGGCTGAGAAGGGGGAGGTCTGGGGGAGGGGGCTGTGGGAGGGGGGCAATTACGAAAGGCCGGCTCACAAGCCTCCCAGGCTGGGTCTGAGTGGACTGGACTGTGGGCTTTTTTCCTTAAAACACACACTCATGCGCGTGCTCTCACACACACACACACACATACACACGCACAGAGTTTTCCCCCATCTCTCTCGCTTTTCCTCTGTGGCTGTTCTCTCACTGCTGGCCCTGTTCCCGCCAGAAAGTGTGAGGGGGGCCTCTGCCAGGACAGCCCTCGGGAGAGGAAGCAGGAGGGAGGGCCCTGCAGCCCGGCCAAAAATCCAGCCCCAGCCAAGGCCCGAGTGGCCAGGTCCCCGCCCCTCCGGCTGGGCCCCAGGCCCAGTGTGGGGACACAGGCCAGCTGTCCCGCGCCTCTGCCCCCACCCTGGCCCTCCAGACTTCCCCAACACCCCCAGGCTTGGCCAGAGACAAGCCTTGCTTAAAGCTGGGAAGTGGGGTGTTGGGCAAGTCTGGGGGTTGGGGCTCGGGGCCAGTGTCTACCGAAGTTGAGGTTGCTACAGGCAGAATGGCCTGGAAGGTGAAATCACGTTGCTGTTGTCCCCTGAGGCATCTGGGAGCTTGGAGGGGGACCCTGACACACTACACGCTCCATTCTGCTGGGACTAAGGTCACAACCTCCTGTCTGAAGCTGGGGGGTGGGCGGGTGGGGGTGGTAGGTCTGCGAGCCATGGCTGCAGAGGACGAGGGGCTGCAGGGGGAGGGGATGGCCTGGGAGTTAAGTCCATGTTAGTGTTGTTCCCTGGGGCAACTGAGGGACATGTGGGAGATACCTGTCACACCACAGGGGTTCCACTTACATGGTTCAAGGTCACAATCCCAAACATAGGTCTGTGCTGGTCATAGTGTCTGGCAAAAGTCAGGCTAGACCCCCAAGGTGCCCTGTGGGAGAACAGGGGTTTGGGGAGCCCAGTAAAACTAGTAGGTGGCCTAGCCCTCCTTTATCACTCTGCCCCCACCTGTCTCAACACTAAGTATTGCTAGCACCCAGACCAGATGTGAGAACTCCCAGACAGCTAGTTGTCTCCCTGCCTCAGAACGCCCAGGACCAATATTCCTCGGGTGGCCAGGAGGGGGCGACCCTGGGCTGAAACAGCTGGGACCAGCATTTCCAGGTCTGGGACCGGTCTCCCCTAACTGGACAGGATGAGGACCCTGGGGATTTGGGGAATGGGGGTGGGGGAGGGAAGAAATCTGGGAGCCAGAAGGTAAGAGAGGGGAACTGGTACTTGCCTTCATCAAAGTCTAGAAGGGGAAAAGTCAAGACGCAAGGTCTGAGAGCTTCTACACCCCTTCCCTCTCCTAAATGGAGAATGAGGGGAGGATACAACCACAGCTTCAAGGGAAGGAGGTATATGACCCCTCCTCCAGCCAGGAGCACCGTGACAGTCTGGAGGGTTACCAGGGGCGGCCAAGAGTGGAGATGCCAAAGGCGGGCACTGGACTCAGGGGCCCTAGGCATTAGTTCTGGCTCTGGCACTTTCTAGTGGGATCACCTCTTCATAGAGCTTCAGTTTCCTCATCTGTCAAGTAGTAATTAATATCTATACTTGGAGGGTTATTGCAAAGATAAATAAAATGTAGACATATATTTCTATACTGTGCCTGGTACTATATATCCAAAATGCTTTGTATTCATCTGGTGCTGGTTCTGGTAATACCACCATTAGCACCATGAGCTCTGTAAGCACCAGTCCTGTTTGCAGAGTAACTATTAGGCTGGGCTCTCTACTGAGACACCTTGGGACCCTGAGCCATTCCTCTCTCTTCCTGCTCTGAGGTGGTGGGTGCTCCAGGAGTTTGTAAGGGTGGGCATGCTGGGAGAATTCTCTTGCAGCTGTGTTTGCATAGCAAGTGTGCAGCTCTTACTTCCAGGGTGTGTTATATGGGGGTGCCTTGAGGGTAGTTAATGGAGATTAGGAGCCTGAGCCAGCCCTTGTTGGGGACGTAGGGGCTGCTCAAGATCAGGATCTGAGGCTCAGTGACTGGATGTCATGGGTGCATCTGCATGCCTGCCCCCTCCCAGGAAGAGGGAAGGATGGGGTCCTGGGGAGGAGCTGGGCCCCACTCCTCTCAGGGCAATGACGTGGGCAGGAACCGGCTTTCAGACTTGCAAACCGCAGTCTGCTCAGAGTCTTTATTAATTCCAGGACCGGGAGAGAGGCTGGAGCCAGCTGGAGAGGGCTTGCTGTGGGGGGATCCAGGAGAGGTGTGGAGGGGCGTTTGCAGGGATACACTGGAGGCTGCTGGGCCGGGCCTCTTTCTGTAGGACCAGAGCCGTGTGTCCTGCCCCCACCTGTGTTCTCTTTCTTCTTAGCATGCCATGCTCATTGCGGAAGCTCCGTTAACTCGTGCCCAACAAGGCTCTGTGCACCTCCAGAGGGGGCCTCAGCTCAGAATCCAATCCATTAAACTGATTATCTAGTACCATTTAGCCCAGTGCATTCAACACATAATGTAAGGACTGGAAGTTACAGTTATCAACCAACTTTCATTCATTCATTCATTCACTCTACATTGAAGAGATCCTGCAGTCCTCAGCTCTGTGCCACCTCCCTGCATAGGTGTACAGATTAAGTATGGTCATAAATGTAAAACTTTCCACAGAGGGCTCACCAAGTGCTGGGTGAGCATGGGTTCGCTGTGATCATTGACAGGCTTCATCTGCCGGGCATCCAGGTGTGTCACTGACAGGCAGTCTCTGTCCTCAGCCCCTCCAGGTGCACCTGTTTAGGAAGAAAACAGCCACCAGCCTTCGCACAGCTCTGAGCAACCCTCAGGTGTCTTCTGGATAAAGTCCCGACTTCTGAGAATGACCATCAGGGCTCTGTCACTCTCCTTCCTCCTGGCCAGCTGGGCTCCCTCTGGCTGGTACAGTTGCTCCCCGGTCCTCAGGCTTGGCCCAGAGGGCTGGACGCTGGACCAGCGTTGCCAAGGTTCCCTGGTCTCAGCTTCCCTCCCTGCAGGTCTGTGCCCTCAGCATCATTGTCCCCTGGGTCTCTCTGAGGGTCCGTGGTGCTGGCCTTCATAGATGGAGCTCGGTGCTTCATCTTTTCCCCTACTAACCTGGCCATCACTGAAGCCAGCTAGAGGATGGGCTCGTTTCTGCCCCCCTCCTGCCATCCAAGAGTGTCAGATAATAAGCAAAGATGTGCTCTCCAGAAGATGGAGACAGACCTCTAGAATCCTGGGAGTGCAATTTCTGTTTATTCCTTGTCTACACATGGTCCTCTAATCCACTGAGAGAAGGATGACCTGTCTGTATGGAGCCTCAGACCAGAGAGAGACCAGCAGGGGCTGCCTGGCTAGCCTAGGAAGAGCTTGGTGTCAACCAGACCCAGGATCCTGCTGGGCTCCCTACAAGTGTGGTAATATGTGAGTTCAGTCATTTACACCTGTGTGGGTGAGGGAGGAACATGAATTTCTCATATGGACCCAAGTGAGATTTGGGACAGAAATGAATGCTGATTGGGTAGCATGGGTCCCCATGTAGACATTTCAGGAGAGAATCAACAGCAAAGTAGAGTGAAAGATCCCTCACATACCACCCACCTGCCCTCATCCACGAGACCCAGCCGCAGACATTAAGGAGGAGGCCAGAACCTTCTCATTCTCTGATTTAATATTTTCTAATAGCCATATAACATAAAAGAAAAAAAAATAAGTAGAATTAATTTTAGTAATAAGTTATACTTAACCCAACACATCTTAAGTTTTATCATTTGAACATGTAATTGATGTGGAAATTATTAATGAGATGTTTTTACCCTTTTTTTGGACTGTCTTAAAAACTGGTGTGTAAGTCACACTTAGAACACACCTCAGTTTGGACTAGTTGCATTTTAAGTGCTCAGAAGCCACCGGCGGCCAGTGGCCACCGGAGTGGACAGCGCAGGTTGAGACCATGAGAGGGCTGGTGATGAAGCTGACCTATGACAAGTGACAAGGAAAGACCAAATGGTGGCTACTGCTGCTCATAGTTTACACGTAAGATGGGGCACGAGGATGAGGGAGAGGGCCAGGAAAGGGGGGACGTCCTTGAGGGCTGGCAGGGAAAGGCCTGGGCGCACCCACGACAGACAGCCCCAGGGGTGAGGCCCTGCCCTCGTGCTGGTGACCGAGCCAGGGAGGGTACCGCCTACTGAAGGGTACCAGGCAGCATCCGCCCAGAGCCAACACTTTGGCTAGAAAATGAGAAAGGCCTTCTGCAGCTGGTCTCTTCCCAGAGGACGCCGGGGACCCCTCCAACAGCAAGAAGCCAGGAAAAGAAGGGACCCCGCAACGGGACAGGTGTCAGACTTCACTGGAGGTAAAGGGTCTGCAGCCGACAAGAGATGGGACGCCGCTGGTCTGGCCACTGGTTGAGTCTCACTTCATCCCGCAGGGTTGATTGGCTTGAGGGAAGAACAGGCTGTGTCTGTGCTTCGAGAGGGGTTTAGAAGTTGGGACGAGGGGCCGGAATTCCAGAAGCAGCACAGGCTGCTCTACAGCCCCCAGGCTGGGGTACCAGGAGCAGTCTGGGTGGGGGCGCAAGGGAGGGTCCAGGGGGCCAGTGGTCTTCGTTGTGATGGGGATTAACATCGATTAGCATAATTAGCAGACCACCTAGTCATACCTGATAATGGTGGCATAAACAGTAATTAACCCAGGGAAGCCCTGTTTCCTTTCCTGGAGATGGGTTTTCACAAGCCTTTGAGACTGAAGGCTCATGTCTTAAACTCTAGTACTCAGTAAGTGCTCAAAGGTGGGATGAGGTCCATGACACCATCTCAGACAACTGAAGCAAACAACAGTCTGGGGGGTGCGGTAGGGGGGAGGGCCGAGGGGGGCAGGAAGCCCCTCCCACAAGTACCAGTCCCACTACCCTCTGGGAAACCCTGCTCCTGAGCTGCATCTCTGATCCAGCGACCTCTGCACAATCACTGCCTCTGCTCAGGCCTGGGTGTTTGCGTGCCTGAGTCATTTGTCAGTCTGGGTCCTTGGCGGGTGCAAGCCAGGGTGGGGGGTGGGTGTCCTGGACCGGTTGTTCTGCCCCGTGCTGTTCCCACATTGCCTCACGGGCTGTCCGCTGAGGTCTGGGGGGAACATTGTGAGCCGGGTGCTCTGAGCACCCCTCCCCAGGGGCCTTGGGATGAGGAGTCCAGAACACGCCTCTCATTTGACACTTGACAGTTTACAAAGCACATCTCCCTTTGCGATCACAGATATTATTATCCCAGTTTATAAACACAGGGTTAGGAGCCCTGTCTACAAACTCTGGCCGCCAGAAAGAGCACTCTTGGTATCTCCTTTAGATCTATTTAATCTTAACTTTGAGCCCCCGTCACATGGGCGGGCAGCAGTAAATTCCATCCCAGTTACAGGGTCTCTGCCTTCACTCCAGACCAAAATCCAGGCGTCTCGGGAGTACGGGGCCTGGAGACAGAGGGCCCTCGCCTTGATGCCCCCTTGTTGGAGCCTCTGTGTCTTTGTGCACCCTGAGACTAGGGAGCCTGGAGCCTGGGCTGTCTCTGGGCATGCCTGCAAGCAGTGATCTGCTCCAGGGATGCACAGGGGCTTCTCCAGCCCTCAGGGTGGGACATGTTCTCTCTGAGTCTCCTGTCCCATTAGGATAGTCTCTTAAAGGAAAAAGGCTCCAGGCTGCTTTGGCTTGCAGCCTGGAGCTCGGCAGCATACAGGGCGGACACACAGAGGTGATCATGACTTAATAAACCAGCCTGCTACCGAAGCGAGGAAAGAACCTTAGGAAAACACACAGCTGGCCCAAGGTCACCCCTAGGCACTGTGGCCTGGAGCTGAGGCTTTGAGGGTGCTTCACTCTGCCAACCACAATGCTCTCCGATGAGGCAACGAACGGCCTCAGCTTTGGGGACACTCAACACCTGGAGAGCGGAGCCTTTCCTTCCCTGGGCTGGGCACAGCAGGGGTTTCTGCACTGGCGCTGGGAGCTGATAGGCAGAGTGTCCACGCTCCCTCTTCCCCCTCCCTGGCCCAGGCTCCCTTTGCCCTGTTCGCAGCAGCTCCCTCCTGCCCTCCCTTATCACCTCGCCTCCCCCAGCCTGCCGTGCCCAGGAGCCCTTCCAAGAGCCTGACCCGGGAACACTGCTGGTCAGGGAGCTCTCTTCCTCTCGCGTTCTGCTGATCTCCATCCCTACACCACGTTTGGCCACTCCCTGCCCTGGACAGACCCCTCCACCCATGCCCGGAACCCTTAGCTGGCCTGATCCCTGTGGCGCCGGGCGGGTCCCACAGGGCGGGCAGGGCAGCTGCCAGGATGCAGGGTGGGAGGCGGGCAAGACAGGGCCAGGGGCTCCAACTGGGCCTGGGTTATCTACTCCCTCATTTATTCTGCTCTCTACATTTCTGAGCTGCCTGGTCTGGCTGGGCATTGGGCCTTGAGAGGGGGTACAGACAGGACACCAAGCACTTACAGTCCTGGCAAAGAGGAGGCAATCAGGAAGGCTTCCTGGAGGAGCTGATGCCAGAATTGAATCCTATTCCCTTCTGTCAAAGGAAAGTGTGTTCAGGTGGTGTTTGCAAAAGGAGGAAGGCTGTAGGCAGCCCTGACTGAGGCTGGCCTTTGCCCTTCAGGCCACCCACAGGCTGCCGGCTCCTTTCCAAGCTCCTGAAAGCACCGATCCCAGCTGTCCCTGCCCTGCTTAGAGCCCGCCAGCAACGGACTCTGGGAGGATGTTGGCCCTTCCTGCTCAGCCTTTCACATGCCTCCAGGACTTTTCAAGTTGCAGGATGTGACCCAGTGGCAGGGTGTGAAATTGATTTACTGGGTAAGAAACAGCATTTAAAAATGAGGGAATAGAATAAAATAGATGCTAATGTAGTACATGTAACCGAATGAGCCTCGTGTCTTGAACCTTTTGTCTGAGTTCCATGTATTTTCATGTGAGCACATCATTATAATGAGGTCTTTTTTCTCCTACATGTCAGTCAGGAATGTCTGAAAGACACTGTTGCGATGACTGTTTACGACTTGATTTTGCCCTTTCCACTGGGGGCTGTTGGCCTGCTCATGGGAAGGAGCCTTTGCTACAAACCTCCCTGAGCCCCGCCTTGGCTTTGCCACAGGTCGTACTCCTGACAGGCTGATAAGAAGTGGGGTGCTGGCAGCCAGTCTCTGGTCGCCATTGTTCTGGGGGAAAGTGCCTGCCTGCTCCTAGCCCAAAGCCCTCAGACTCCCCAGGGTCCCCTGAGAGGCCATCTCTGGGGAGAGCAGGGATTTCAGGGCACATTCCTCAGGAACCTGAGAACAGAGGCGAGACTGCTGGGTGAGCAGGGCTCCGGGGCCCACCCCGCTGCTACCAAGGCAGACCTGGTTTTGTGTGGTTTATATCCTAGGGTTCTGAGTAACAACACTTCATTTGAAGAAAGGTTTCTGGGGCTTGAAAAATCACAAGCACCACCACTCCGCTGGGGAGTCAGGGTCCTCAGGAGATTGGCATTCCGTTCCTTGACCTGCCCCCATTGCTGTATGAGGCTGCTGGTAACCTCTGCCATCCTCCGGACCTGGAGCTGCCTCCGCAGTGGGGGTACAGACTGGAGCCGTGGTTCCTACCGCTGGCTGTGTATTAGAACCCCTGGGGTTCCACTGTCCAGGCTGTGGCCCCGGGGTGGCTATGTTTGCAGCTCCCCAGGACCTTCCAGTGCATAACAGAGTTTGAAAAACACTGCGTTACATGGCCCATCTCTACAAGAGACCCTCCCCCAGGGGACTCAAGCTGTGGGGCCAGTGTTTTTTCCAAGTTTAATGAGCGTCATAATCATTTGTTCTCAAAGTGTGGTCCCTGGGTCAGCAGTATCAGCTCCAAATAAGAACAAACTTGTCAGGAATGCAGATTCCCAGGCCCACTCCAGATTTTCCTGGCTCAGAAACCTGGGGGTGGGACAAATGACCTGTGCTTTAAAAAAACCTATTAGGTGGTGCTGATGCACACTCAAGTGTAAGAACCACTGGCCGAACCTTGGCCATCAGACTGCTATGCGTGAAGGTCACCTGTGTCCCCCAACCACAGCTTCTGCTTCTGGAAAAAAGATGGAGCCCCCATAGGTCTCCAAAGGGGGCACAGGTTTTCTCGGGCTGCTGTAACAAAGTGCCACAGGTGGGGTGACTTAAATAACAGGAACTGATTGTCTCACAGCTCTGGAGGCTGGGAGTCTGAGATCAAGGTGTAGGTAGGGCTGGTTTCTCCTGAGGCTGCTCTCCTGGGCTGGAAGACGGCCATTTCTCCCTGTGTCCTCATGTGGTCTTTCCTCTATGCGTCTCTCCTACTACCCTCTTCTTGTAGGGACACCAGTCACATTGGTTTAGCGCCCACCCTAAGAACCTGTTTTAACTTAAAAACCTCTTTAGAGACCGTACATACATAGTCTTATTCTGAGGTATTAGAGGTTAGAGCCTTCTCATATTAATTTGAGGGTGGGGGAGGGGCACAAATCAGCTCATAACAAAAGGCTAGTGGGGGCCTGGGAGAGGGAACATTCTGGAACTAACCCCTCCAGATTCTCTGGTTCCATTCCTGACCATCAACACGCTCACTGCTCTCCTGAAAGCAGCCCTCTGGTTCTGATTCCTGAGGGGGGGGGGCTGGAAGAGGTGTGTGCACTTCTTGAAACAATATGCAAATGTCCTATATAGGAGAGAAGACCCCTCCCCTGTACTGACTTCTCTGAGGGGGGTGGGTTTCCTGGTCAAACTGTTACCAGATGGTCTGAGTATCCAGGCAGGTGTATGACTGTTCTCATCTATTTCCTTCAAAATAGTCTTTGATTCACACTGAGCTGCCCACTCTTTCCCAATCAGCCCCAGCTGGTGAGACCCCTGGGCCCCCAGAAACATGTGTAAAAGTTCACAGGTGTAGAAGTAAAGGCCTGACAGTGCTAATCAGAACCCAGGGGCATCAAGCAAAAGATATGCCAGGTGGGGTCAGTCTGGGAAGGCTTCTCAGAGGAGGTGAGATGTGGCTGTGGAGTCTAGCCTGTATTGTGCTCCTGCTACCTGCTCACCATGCTGGGTCTTCCACCACAATAACTGGTTTCATCTCCAAACAAATGCAG